>NW_004955419.1:6330437-6393039 GCF_000276665.1 Chinchilla lanigera
GATTTTATTTTAAGAATTTTTAAAATTTAAATATTCTCTATATTTTTTGATCATACCACATTACCCTAGCCACTCAGGACAGAGAGGCAGAGGATTTAAAGTCAGAGGCCAGTGCTTGCTTCAGCAGCACATACACTAAAATTGGAATGACACAGAGAAGATTAGCATGGCCCCAGGCAAGGATGACATGCAAATTCGTGAAGCATTGCATATTTTTGGGCCAGGGATATAGCTCAGTGGCATAAGTGCCTGCCTGGCAAGTGCAAGGTCCTGAGTTCAATTCCCAGTACCAAAAAAAAAAAAAAGGTGGAGGTCAATTTGGCCAACTCACGGAGATCTTGTTTCAAAATAAAAAGGGCCGCGATGTCAGTCAATTGTAAAGCACTTGCCTAGAATGCATAAGGCCCTGAGTTCTACCTCCAGCACCCCACCACCACTATCACCCTCCCAAAAAATGGTTAAAGTATTCCAGTACCACTAAATAAATAAATAAGCAAATAGAAGACATGTCCAAGAATTTAAAGCCCTAGGTTCAATTCTCCAACATACACATACACATACACATACACACACCCGGAAGGGTGTTAAATGGCAACTTTTATGTATTTTACCATAATTTTTAGAAAGTTCCCCAAAGCCAACACTCAAGCTCACTATCTTGTGCTTTAGTGAGTTCTCTGTCTATGGAAGTATATAAGTAGACAAGTAATAGCCCTCTCCTCTGATGCCATACGGGGTGTGAGCTTGGGACCTCCCAGGTTCCTTCTCTCATGGCAGTCGGTGGTCTCTGACTTCTAGTCCAGAATTTCTTTTTCAGAGGATTTAAGCTTAGGAGGTCTGCAGAGGCCAGGGACTCAACTAACCGGCAGGAGGCTGGGGATTGTACAGGGAGGACGGCAATGCAGCCAGCCGCAGCCTCCCACATTCAAACAAAACTGGAAATCTGGGTTTTCACAAGGTGACAGCCCCTGGGAAGCTAGCCACGGCCTAAGCATGCTATTTAAGAACTCCGAGTCAGTCCAACAGGGCTGCTTCCTCCCTGCTTCCCCACACCATGCCTGGCTGCTTCTTTTCCTGCTCTAGAGCTGGTCACCCACAGAGAACCCCACTCTGGCTCCCTCCACCATCCTACGTGTCCCACGTGCCCTGAAGGGGACCCTTGGTGACACCTGCCCCCCCCTCCAGCTCTTACAACAATGGCCAGACCTAAATCTCTCCAATTCTCTTTTTCACCCACACACAAAACTGCTGCCTGCAGCTGAGCCAGCTGTATTTCCATGTCCCCAGCATCCTGCAAGGAACCTGGTGGGTGGGGGCCCTGGGAGAGTCCTGCAGACTTAGAATGAAGTTTTAAAAGGGCAGAGTAGAGGGTTCCTTTGCACACAGGGCACACAGGGTACAGAAGGAGAAGCACTACCCCGGAAATCATGGGTATGGGTTCCCATTCATGCTGATGCCCCTACGGGTATATCCCTGACTGCACATGGGACGGGGCTGCACGCCCAGCACAGGCCAGGGACCCATAGGAGCAGGGTCCCAGTAGGCAGAACAGCGCCTGGTAACATGGGCTGTGCTTTCTGCTCCATTCTCTCCTTGCAGCCAATTGCACAGGGTTCTGCAGCGTGGAACCACGAGACCGAGCCCCTCACCCAATTAGGAAGGATGGGCTCCCATGCTGAGCCTTGGGCAATGGACGCAGCCCGGAGCACGCCTTCCAGGAGAGCCTCCTTCCTAGGCAGCTCGTCCTCCTCAGCCCAGTGACAGCATCCCCTGGGGCCCAGGCTGTTTCCCTGGCCTTGTTTCCTGCTTCGAACGCTCCTTACCCCTCCTCCACCCGCTCTGCTAGTCACACTCCAGAGACACCCACACTTTCTGGAGGTTTCCCTAGGAAATCTCTTCTTCTTACGCCCCCGTGTGCCTTCCTGTCTCCTCCCCCACCCACTGCAAGCACCTGCTTATCTCTGACAGCACGTGTCACCTCCACTCAGGGGGTGTCCTCCTGTGCTTTAAGACAACACATGTTCCCTCCACCCAGGGGGTTCTGCTTACACTCTGGGACAGTGCATGTCACCTCCACCTCTGTGTCATCCCCATGTGGGAGGCACTGTGCCCAGCCACGCAGGCACTAGGAGCCCCACTTTACCTGGGCAGAAACTAAAGCTCAAGGTGTAATCACCAGCCCAAGGTCACATGGCTAGTGAGTGGCCAGGCAGGAACGAAGGCCCAGGTGTGTTTGCACGGAGTCCCTGGCTCCAACAGTGCTGGGACCTCCACGTCCCAACGCCCAGGCAAGGGACCAACACATAGTAGGCACTCGGGGCACAGTTTGGGATGCAAACCTGAGCTGGAGGCAAAGCCTGGCTCCAGCCACCTCTCCGGGCAAAAGGCGAGGGGCCAAGGCAGGGGCTGGTCTGGAGAAGGCGCAGTCAGATACAAGCTAGCCTGCTTCCCACCCCCTTGGTTCCCTCAGAGAGAATGCACGCCGAGCCCTGGCACCCAAAGCCACTCTCCAGCACCCTCTCGGGATGCTTCCTCCACCAGCCAACTTCACTGAGCCTGCCACAAGGCAGGAATGTCCCACCTTGACACTGTTATCCGTGCTGCCCCTCCGCCTAGTGCAGGGCCCGAGTGGCTTCCTGCAGGGATGCAGGCCTCCTTGAAGTTCTGGGCAATGCCCCCTCCTCTGCTGGGGGCAGCCCCATCACTTGGGGCAGAGTGAGCGGCTCCACATTCCACGTCAGTGAGACTTGTGGACACACCACTCCTCCTGTCCCCGAGCCACTACAACCTCCTCAGGGCAGGAGCGGGCAGGAGGGTGGGCGGCTCTGTTTCCAGCCCCTTGCTGAGCCAAGCACTCTGCCAGATTTGATCAACACTTGACCATCTGTCCATCCATCAATTCAGCTGTCAAATATGGAGTATCCATCACAGTCATGGAGCCCAGGTGGCCCAGGTCTCCCCTACAGGGCTCTTGAGAAAACCAAGACAATTGGGCCCTGCAGAGCATCATGGGAGCTTCTCACAGAAGCTTCCCACACCCTCCCTCTCCTGAGATGCACACACATGGGGGCACAAACACTTACACACACACCTGGCCACACCTTCACCTCCCCTTCCTGGGCAGGTAGTCCCTTATGGCTCTAAGCAAGAGGCACATGGGGACACCTAGTAGGACACAGGTGCTCAGTGATATTGTCTCTTTCCTGAGACCAAGATCGATGATCCCCAGGGCATGCCAAAATGCTTCCTCTTGCCTCTGGTGTCTGAACCAGGCAGTTCTCAGAGGTTGCTTGACACAATCTCCCATTTCACAGATGACAAAGCTGAGGCCAGAGGGAAGGGATTTTGTCCATTATCTCCCAATCCAACAGCTCTGTAACAAAGATCTTGAGTGCTCCAAAAATAGCCTTTAGCTTTCATTCAGAAGCTCTGAGATCTGGCACAGTGGAGCATATATGTAGTCCCTGCTGCTTGGGAGGCTGAGGCAGGAAAACTGCCTGAGTACAGGAGTTAGAGACCAACCTGGGCAACTTAGTGATACCCCATCTCCAAAAATAAAAAAAAAAAAAAAAATCACACACCCACACAAACCTTTGGGGCTGGGCACGGCTTGGTGGTAGGGTACTTCCCTTGCACACAAGAGACCCTGGGTTCCATCCCCTGCCCAGCAAGGCAGCTACAGGGCAGATGAGACAGGAGCCCAGTCTCCTCTGGGTGAAGCAGCTAGCTCTCCCCCCTGACTTCTTGAGCCACCCAGCCCAAGCCCAGGGCAGAGCACTGCACTCCAAAGGAATCCAAGGGGAACCTTGGTGCCTTCACGGGCGGCATCCTTTGGGCCTCAGGTGCATTCTCCACCCTTCTCCCCTGCCTCCTGCTCCAGGGTGCTGACCTATACAGAGCAAATGGAATGAGCTGCTGGTCCCTTAGTGGCCACGGGGCTGGAGTGAGGAACCCTGGCAGGAGATCAGAGGAGTGAGGAGAGTCGCAGTACCTGTCAAGATGGCCCTGTCTCCCAGGGCCTCAACTTCCATTCCCTGGCTCTCCGCTCTTCCTGAGGAGCAGCCCCGCTGAGCACTTCATCTTGTGCATCCCCACCCCGGTTGCAATTTCACAAGCACACCCCCTGGCAAGCCCTCCTTAATCATCCTAGCCTGAGGGCCCTCTGCTCCCAGCTGGACCCCAAATCATCCTGCAGGTGGGAGCTCGGCTCCTGAGAAGCACTCCCAGGGCCCGACAAGCCTCCTTTACCTACTGCAGCCCAGAGAAGCTCTGGCATGTCATCAGGGGCACAGTCTGGGCCAGACCAGGGTCTCTCCCAACCTGACACCCCAAACAGCTTCTCCAAGACCTAGCAGCCTGCCACAAACTCTAGGCAAAGTTAATAACAATGACCAGATGGATGGCTGTTTCCCGGCCAGTGTTTCTCAACCTGTTTCATTATCGCTTCCCCAAAGGAGTCCTTTTAAACCACGTTTTCACTAATATCCCACCCACAAAATTTTCATATCAAAAGTATACAGAATCTTTCATGTACCATATATATATACATATTTGGGCTTTTCATAGAAAAACAGTGAGATTCTTTCTATCCCTTAAAAAGCAAAGTTTTGCCCAGCTGAGGACCCTAATTCTAATTCCCCCCTGAGAATGCATGTTCTGGACATGCATTCAGCTACAGCTCCACAGGACAGCCTGGACAGACATAGTGTGCTGCTCCATTTTCCAGATGAGGAAACTGAGGTTGCAAGAGGCAAAGGTGAATTTTTTTAGAAGTCCTCCAGGTAGGAAGTACAAGTGAGAATCTGCTGAGGGTTCCTGAAACAGCCCTCCTCCCCATCCATACATACGCAAGAAAGGCAGAGGGGGCCGGAGCACACACTGGGTATGGAGACTGGACTTAGCCCTGACTTTGCTGTGTGTCTCCAGGCCTACCCCTTTCTTTCTCTGGGCTCCTGATGAATCGTCAATCCAATGAGACAAAGAATGACAGCAGTGACCAGCCATCTCCAACTTCCACCACCCCACAACACAGCAAAACAACATGACCTCTATTTTACACAGGCCACTGACCACCCCCACCCTCCACCCCCGTCCTAATGGTGCGTCTGCCTCCAGGGCTTTAACTTCTGAGTCTTAGACCAGGCACTGACGCCTTTAGCCTCTGACTTAGCAGCAAAGCTTTTTATTAATATGGGGAACCTGAGCTCTGAGCAACACAGCGGGTGCGAGCAGAATCCCAGAGAGGTTAAGTGCATCCACTAAGCATGCATGACGGCGGCATCTCTAGGAATTGTTCACGCAAAGGGAGATCCAGCGACTTCTTATGTGTCTTTCCCAGATCTCCAAGCATGGTCCGGGAATATTGATTCTAAAACCAGGAGTATTTCTTCATCTCAGAGTCATCAGGTGACCTCTACATGACCTCCCAGGTACTGAATCTGCAAAACTGGACCCTGGGATCAGCTGATCCTGAGTCCTCTTTCCACCAGGAAGTTGAAAGAGTCTATTTCAACAGAAAGTCCAGGCTGTCATTCTATTCTTGGAAGCCACGCCAGAAAAATGTGTTTTAACCTTCATGTGTTTGAAAAAAAAAAAAAAAAATTAAAAAAATAAAATCAGTTTCATTCAAATGCTGCTGGCTTGGTTGCCGTGGATACCACCTAATCATGAAGGATGACTGTTACTTGTTGCCATGGAAACACGGCGGCCCAAGGAACATCCTGTAATTTCAGACAAGATGCCAAATTTCAGTTGTCGGGTTGCACTGCCCAGATTTAATACTTGAAAGTAGGAGGAGGCAGCAAGCTCAAGCCCTCGTGCAGGGAGAGAAGAGCGCAGCAAGGTGTGAGAAGAGGAAGCGCTGGGAGGAGGTGTGTGGGTATCCTACACCGTGACCAAGGAAATGCCAATTAGAACTACCAGATATCATTTCACACCTTTTAGATAGTTTCTAGACCAGTCTGAAATTCAAAAGAAACTAGTCCAGAAATTAGAGAATCAGTGACTCTGTTGGCAGAGATGTAATGGAATTCTTTCATCTCTACTGGTGGAGTAAGAAGGCTTTCGAGAACAATTAAACAAGAGCTAGTTAGAACCAACAATACACATACACTCTAGGACCAGGAATTCCCCTTCTATAGGTCCAACCTAGAAAAATGCTTCACGCTGTGCACATGGAGAACTACACAAAGATGTTCACTGAAACACTGTTTGAGTATCAAAAAGGTGGAAGCAACCTAAGTGTCCACCAGTAGGGGAATAGATGAATACATCTTGGAACAGTCATTCAGTGAAGCAGAACACACCGAAGAGGAAGGTACAACTCTCAGGAGCACTGCTCTTGCGAGACACAATAGTACTACAACAGACCTCAATCTATGTAGATTCACATGAATAAGACTCAGAAATGAGATACTGACTGAAAAAAATCACTTGCAAAAGGACACACAGAGTGTGATCCACTTCCTGTATACACATTTTTTGACAAGAATGTGCGTAGCAGCTCTATTTGTAACAGCCAACCACTGGAAACAACCAAATGTCTTCTGGTAGGTGAATGGTTAAACAAACTGTAGTACATCCATAGTGTGTGAGGCAGAATAATGGCCCCCCAAAGAAATCCACACTCGAATTCCTAAAGCCTGTGAACATACTCTCTGATGTGGCAAAAGGGGACTTTACAGATGTGATTAAGGATAAAGATTTTGAGAGGGGAGATTATCCTGGATTATGTAGGTGGGAACAATTAATCACATGAGTCTTGAGATGTAGAACAGGAAGGCAAAAGGGTGAGGAAACACAATGAGGCAAGAGGCAGGAGGCTTTCCAAGCACTAGGGGACCCCCACTGCTACTGCTGGCCTGTGCATGGGCAGAGGTGGCCGGAAGCCAAGGAATGTGGATGGCCTTGATCTAGAGAACTGGGAACAGCTGACAGCCAGCAAGAAAACGGGGACCCAGTCCTACAATCACAACTGAAGCAACTGAATTCCACTAACAGGGGCGTGTAATGAAATAGGTTTTCTCCCTAGAGTCTTCAGAAAACAGTACATGCTGCTAATGCCCTGATTTTCACTTCGCAAGACCTAGGTCAGACCCCACTACAGAGCTATAAGATAACAAACCTATGTTTAAGCATTTAAGTTTTACCTTGTTACAACAGCAACACAAAGGAAATATAGGGACTAGAGGTGAAGTTCAGTGGCAGGGCACTTGCCTAGCACGTGTGAGTTTGATCCCCAGCACCATAAAAAAGAAGGGATGAAGGAGACAGAGAAAGAGGGAGAGGGAAGAAAGGAAGAGGGAAAAAGGAAAAGAGCTGGGCATGGTGGCACACACCTGTAATCCCAGCACTCTAGGAGGCTGAGCCAGGAGGATTGCCAAATTTGAGTCTCCTCTGAGCAATTTAGCAATTGAGTGAGACCCTGTCTCAAAATTTTTTTAAAAAAAATGTAAAAAGGAGTAGATGGGGGTATAGCTCAGTTAAAAGGCCCTGGTTTAAATTACTGGAATAGAAGAAAGAAAGGAAAGAAGGAAGGAGGGAAGGAAGGAAGGAACACAGGAAGAAAAGAAGGAAGGAAGGAAGGAAGGAAAGAAGGAAGGAAGGAAAAGAGGGAGGGAGGGAGGAGGGGAAGGGGAGGAGGACAGAGAGGGGAGGAGCAGAAGGAGAAAGAGGCCAGGTGGGGGGAGGGGAGGGAAAGAACAGGAATAACACATACAATACAAGTACCTTGGAATACAATTCAACAATAAAAATGGAATGCACTATTGATCTACACAACTTGGATGGCTCTCAAGGGCATTACACTGAATGAAGAAAGCCAATACGAAAAAGTGTCATCGGGCATGATTCCACTTTTGTGGCATTCTCAAGGTGGCAAAGTAACAGAGAAAACAGATCAGGAGCTGCCAGGGAACAGAGAAGTAGAAGGTGGGCAGGTGGGTGAGGCTTTCAAGGGGCAGCACAAGGGAGTCTGTGGTGACAGAATCATCCTGCACCCTTATTGTGGTAGTGCTTACATAGCCTACATGTGATGAAATGGAAGAGCACTTTGCACACACATCATGCGAACATGCAGAAAAGGTGAGAGAGGAGAAAAGAGCAGCCTATGACATCTGGAAGGCAGCCCAGCTCTCACGGCTACACTGCATCATGCTCATTTTGGACATAAACATTCTCATAGGATACCGACCTCAGACAAGGTGACTCAGACTACGACAAACTGAGACCAGACAAGGCTACTTCCTAATTTTGTCTTAGCAATCCACAAAGCCAAGATCACCGTGGCAGCCACAGACTACCACACACCTTCTTCTCTCAGCTACAATGAAAGGCGGCCTTCCTTCCTAATGACAGTTCT
Source organism: Chinchilla lanigera (assembly GCF_000276665.1). Lineage (NCBI taxonomy): Eukaryota > Metazoa > Chordata > Mammalia > Rodentia > Chinchillidae > Chinchilla > Chinchilla lanigera. The sequence continues at coordinate 6,338,797 of NW_004955419.1, forward strand.
AGCTGCCAGCCACTATCCTCTCCCCAGAGGCAAGATTCAGGACACCCAATCCCCATCTTTCCTCTGCTTTCTGACAGCAGACGACCTGATCTAGAGTGAACTCCAGTGTTTTAGACTTCCCCATACCACCCCACCCAATCCCAAATCACAGAGAAGGTTCTTCCCAGCACACTCTTACTACTCTGCCCAGCACACTCTTACCCCGTGTGCATTCTCCCCCCGCGGTGAGGAACACACACAACTTGTCCAACTAGAGGAGTGTTCCTGGTAGGGCTTTGGCTGGAGGGCACTGAAAAAGCCAGAGCGTACATACACGCAATCATCAGCGGAAACCCAGTCTTCCATGGGACCTCTCTTGGATGTCTTGGAAACTTCCTGTAAATTTGTAATTATTTCAAAATAATGGGGCTGGGGATTTAGCTTAGCGGCACAGCGCCTGCCTGGCAAGCGCAAGGTCGTGAGTTTGATTCCCAGTACCAGGGGGAAAAAAAAAAATGATCAAAATAATACCATGGACCCTTAGGCTGAAATTCACGTGCTGTCTGTATGATTAAAAACTAACATGACATCTTATTTTTTGTGTGCATGTGTGTGTTATCACCTGGGAAATATCATAAAATTGTTATCAGAGCTTCTCCTTGGAGAATGGGATAGACTATGGGTGGGGACCGGTAACAGTACCACTTACTGATTGAGACATAATTAAGACTTCCAAGGGGCTGGAGACTTAGCTCAGCGGCACAGTGACTGCCTGGCAAGCGCAAGGTTGTGAGTTCGATTCCCGGTACCGGAGAAAAACAAAAACAAAAAAAAAAACAGATTTCCAAAAGCTAATGGTAAAATTAAAACATAAAGGGGTGATATAATGATTCAATACAAACCACATCCTCTGAATATAGCTCAACAGAAAGAAAATGAAGCAAGAAAAAAAAACAAAATCAGAAAGCAAAACAGTATATCAAAAACAACAACAGCCCAGATGATCAGACAGTCAGCGAATACAGATCAAGAAAGTCCGAAAAGTCTTAGAAATTAACCTGTGGGAAAGGGAGCACAGCTCCTATGCCTGGACATTGGACTGGCCTGAGCTCCCCAAGGCAGTGCCTGGGAGAACCAAGCGGGGACCCTATGTAAAAAACACCACAGAATTATAGTCTTCAGATTGTTATCACTTTCCAAAAAGATCCAGCAAGTGCATCCGTGTGTGTGTGTGTGTGTGTGTGTGTGTGTGTGTGTGTGTATGAGAGAGAGAGAGAGAGAAGTACATCTGTGCTCTTACCTGCTTTTAACAGCCAAATGAAGAGTGTGTGCCAAAATATTGCATTGATAGGTTTTTCCCAATTCAGCCCTTGGGCAGCAATCACTGGGACAGTTGTTACTTAGAGGTCACTAAATCTTACCCACCCGTGTTAGGCAGAATAAGGCCTCCCAAAGCCTCCGAAATGTTGCTTTATATGGCAAAAGGGAATCTGCAGATGTGATTCAGTTAAGGATCTTGAGATGGGAGGATAATCTTGGATTACCCTGGTGGGTCCGATGTCATCATAAAGGTCCTTACATAAGAGGAAGGACAGAGACGGCAGCAAAAGCAATGTCACCATGGAAGCAGAGGTGCGAGAGATGTGGGCCCGTTTCTAGGCAGGATCTAGATGGTAGAAAGGAAGGGAAGGAAACTGGTTCTCCCTTACAGCCTCCAGTAAGGACTTAGCTCGGCCAACATCTTGACTTCGGCCCAGCAACACTGATTTCAGACCCCTGACCTCCAGAACCGGAAGAGAACGAATCTGTGCTGTTTTGAGGCACTGAGTTTGTGGTAATTTGTTACAGCAGCCGCAGGGCATTAATACACCCACCAATACAATCTCAACTTATTCCAGTTACATTAAAGTAAAGATAGAGGGACAGACACTCAGATCCTTGGATTCAGGATTGTGGACTCTGAAGGGCTTGCATCTCTCCTCTTCCAAGTCTACAGCTGCCTCGAGAAGAAAAAAACAGTTCCTTTTTATTGTTTTACACTTTTTTAAAATTTTATTTATTTATTTATTTTGTGGTACTGGGAATCAAACTCATGACCTCACGCTTGCCAGGCAGGCGCTATGCCGCTGAGCTATATCCCCGACCCATTTTTTTTTGTTTAATTTTAAAGAGAATTTTAAAAAATTTAAAAAAAAAAACAATAAAAATGATACAGAATTTCAAAACAAAATGATAGGAAATTAACAATGGTTGTCAGCGCTTCCTTTTTAGAAATACAATAGTGAGACCCACATTTAATGTCAACTTCTTCCCTTGTGGAGACATGGGGAAGTGCTTGAAGTACACACACAAAAAAACAGTAGTACCTTTGTTGCTTATTTTATAATATAGCTTGAAGATGTTTTCACATCTGTACACAGAGAATATTTCATCTGTACCCTGTATATTTCATCCTTAGTGTAGATACTAATTACATCAATAATATTTCTTTAGGGCATGAACATTCTAATTATAGCACTCCAGAGGAAGCCACAATTATCAAAAGCTAAATAATTCAGATTTATTATTAAATTCCCCTTTATACTTCAATCATTAATTATAAATGATTTCCTTCCCCCAAAATTTCCACCTTCATACTTAACGTATTGCACTTTTGTTTACAAACTGTATTATTAAATTAGACCAATATGACTATATGATATAGCAGGCTTATCTTTTTCAGCAAATTAAGATAGGCATAAGATTTTAAATGCATTTATATTCATATTTACATATACTTTTAAAAACTTTCTTTGCCTTTCTGTATTTGACAACTTGGAATTCAAATTTTAAATTATCTCCAAATTCGTAATTTAATACTAAAAGTGAGATCAAATTTCAAGCTCTTTGTGTAATTTTTAGCCTAAGGAATAGTTGAGTCATAGACTATATATCAGATCCTCTATGAGATGTGAGGTTATCTCAGGAAGATGGCAGAGCACATCGCTTTATGCCTTATAATAAATCATTGTGTTATGTTCTAGAATAGCCCTAGGTACTCAAGGGAAGGGAACTGATGCAAACACGAAGCTCACACTGCCTGCTAAGCCATGAGTCACAGTCTTTTGTCTCTGACCCAGGTGTCTTGTGACTTTTGCCATCATTCATGAAACTCCCAGGCTAACTCGTAAGCCTGTAATAAGCTAAAGTGATAAATAAAGAGCATCAAAAAAATACTTAATAAACTTAACACGTACGAGATTAACACCTAAAACAACACCGCTGGAAGATAGCAACAAAGATCTAAATAAAAAGAAAGAACTGGAAGAGTCAGTATTATTACGGCAACATTTCTTCTCCAGCTGACCTATAGATGCAATACAATCTCAATCAAAATCCTAGCAGGCTTTTCCAAGACACTGACAAGCTCAATTTTAAATTTAGATGGCAAAGCAAAGGACTTAGAATAGCCAATCAAGCTTGAGCAAGAAGCAGAAGGTTGGGGGACTTATATTAACTGGTTTCCAGATACACTTTACAGTCTCGAAATATAGCTAAGGTAAACAAGACAGTGTGGTATTAGCATAAGGATAAGACATATAGATCAATAGAACAGCACACAGAGTCCAGAAATAGATCTGCACACATATATGGCCCATTGATTTTAGAAAAAACTGCTGAGGTAAATTGATGGTGGGGAAGATAAGTTTCTTTTCAGAAACAGTGCTAGGATAACTGCCTATCCATATGCAATAAAAACGGACCTACAAGAAATGTGAAGAAACAGATCTACAGAGACAGTGACTGGATTGTCTGTGTGTTTCTATCTTCAGATGGACTCCTGAAATAAGAAACATCAGCTCCAAGGAGAGAATTCAGGTTCAGATCATGACCATGCAGCTAGGGGATGGCGAGGGCAGGATTCGAGGACAGAGGTCTCATAATCTGAGGGTTGCCTGACTCAGGGAAAGAGCCACTGTACACAGATGAGCCAGTCACTAGTCCCCAGTCAGGATGCCTACCCCGTGCCCTAGGCCCCTCTCCACATTCCCAAGCCACCCTCAGCCCCGTCCCAGCCCCAGCTACAAAAGGCTGAAAGAGCTGAGGGATGTCTCCTTTGTTTTCACATTTTGTTTTCATGATGTTGAGTTTGGAGAAGAGAAAGAAGCAGAATAATGTCATGAAACTATTTGAGTTCATCATCTCTTGAACGGAACTAAGATCAAAGTTCAAGCTGTCCCCACATTCAGTAGCAGAGGACACTGTCCACTGCTGGGGTGGTGGGTGAAGTCTGATGGAAAAGAGACTTGGGGACAACATGGGGGGTGCAATAGCTGGGGCATTCATCCCCGCCCTGAGGATCCTCAACACAGAGCACTTGGAGGGTGCAGGACAGCAGCTGCTCAGAGGAGACCCAGAAGAGCCGGGCTTGGAGCTTGTACCCACGAGGTGGAAGGAGAAGCTGGCCAGACACGTTCACATCCCTGCCTAAGGCCTCTCCAAAGGGTAAGGCGCAAGTTCACTCCTTGACCTCTGGCTGGCCTCGCTGGTGGCGCAGCACATATCCTACAAACCATGCAGCATCTGTAGACTTTGTCAATTGCTCTTCCTTATGCTCCGCCACTTGAGCTACTTAGCAACTGCTTTTGACAACACATGCTTCCTACTCCTCATCCCCAGAGGCATCTCACTTCCAAACCATTTCCAGTCTTCCAGAAAACCATGGATTTCCTGGCCACTCCACAGATTAACTAATGGGACTGAAGGGTTCTCTCATTTCCAAGTCTCTTGTTCCTCTACTTCTGAGCACTTTTTGTTTTGTTTTGTTTTACTGGGGATTGAACCCAAAGCCTTCACCCTGAGCTACACATCCAGTTGCTTTTTGTATTTTTTTTATTTTGAGATAGAATGCTCTAAATCATTAAATTGCCCCGACTAGACTCAAACAGCTTCCCGGAGAGTTAGGATGACAGGCATGCACCACCACACCCACCTAGGACTTCTAGTAATTTGAGTCTGCATTGTCACCGTCTCCGCTTTGATTCCCAAGTTTTCTTTTGTACCTCTTTTCTCTGCAGCTGCAGCGCCTATCCCAGGACCAGCACTAGCATTTATTCTGGGTTGCTGCAATTTGGGAAAATAAGGGGAACCTTGAGATATGCAATGGCTTCTCTCTACTGAGGACAATATCTGTACCTCGATCTGTAAAACATACCATATATTTTGGACACTATGCATAGGTACTGAAAGTGTAAAGCACATAGGCAAGATTCACACCACCTTTGGGCAGCTGGTTCTCCCTGTAGCTGTATCTCAGGGGTCAACAAACTTTTTCCATAACAGGGCAGAGAGCAAATATTTCAGTCTTGGGAGGCCATATGGTCTCTGTCTCCACCGTGCAAAGCTGCCTTTGCAGTGGGAAAAACAGCTACCGATAATTCATAACTGAACGAACGCAGTTGGGCTCCAATAAACCTTTAATTATGGACGCTAAAATTTGGATTTCACATCATTTTCCCATGTTAAAAATATTATCCTTCCTTGAGTTTTTGTTCTAAACATTTAAAAATATAAAAACCATTCTTAGCTCCCAGGCCATATAAAAACAGTGAGGGGCTGGGTTTGGCCGGTGGGCCATGCTGTAATGACTTCTTCCGTACCTGAATCACTTTATTTCTAAGAAAAGCACAAACAAAGCAAAGCAAGTATGGCAATGCTGACTCGTGTTCAATCTGGGCGGTGGGTTCTGCAATGCTACTTTCAATGCTTTTCTGTACTTTCAAATAGTTTAGAGTTTTCAAAGACTTAAGGAAAGAATAAGAAAAGGATGGAAATAACCCCCAAATGCTCCCAGAGTTTCTCAGTGGGTACCGGAAGTAAAGATGGTTTTTATTTTCTTCCTTCTATAATAGATAAATATTACTTTTGTAACTCTGGGAATCGGGGGACAAATGACATAGATATTTAAAAACAAACAGAGACGGAGCAGTGTGGCCCACACTGGTAATCTGTCCCCTGGGCACCTGCACTAACACCGGAGCCCCTTTGGGAATGTCCCCAGGAAGGGCTGTCCCACTGCCTCCAGCCACAGCTGCAGTCCTGGCTGGCAAAACTGGCCCCTCCTTCAAAAGGCAGCATAGGCTGTGGGGGCAGGGCCTGAGTTTTGAGGTCAGGGTTCCAGAAGAGCTAGGAAGCAGCTGCTGATGGGGGAAATCACCAGGACCCCACCCTGCATGCCACTAAACCCGTAACTCGCTACAGGTCCTAGATACCAGGTGGAATCAGACGTACAAGTAGCTCAAGAGAAACGCAAGCTTCACCTGGTCCCCCAGGCCCACCCAGCTTCTCCATACTATGCAGTCTGCACATCACCCCTCCTCTCACTGCTGGACCCTCTCCGGCCTCCAGGGCCTTCCCACCACTCTCCTAAAGCTGCTCCCAAAGAACTCCCTGCCACGACCACCCTCACCTCATGGGCTCCCAGCCGATGTCACCCCCAATGCCCGCTCCCCTGCTCCCCTCGCTCCACCTTCCCAAGCACCTGATCCCGCCAGTCACCAGCTCTCAGCCCTCTCCTGCGAGAGTGAACCGGACTTCTGAGGGCCAGGTTGCCAGACTTTGGGAATTTCAGGAACTCGCTCAATTCTTACAAATAAAAACCCTGGAGCAGCATAATACAGGAGTGGGTGACATAGGGCCCTGACCTCCTGTCTTACCGCATGCAAGTGTTAAACAAAATGATCACCATCTCATATTTCATAAAAGGAATGGCCTAACCCCACAAAGAGCCAGGCTCAGAATAAGGAAGAGGGATGAAACGGATTGCTGGAATGAAACGCATGTCATGGGAAACTCTCTGTAGTGGCCTTGCGTTCCTCATTCCCCGCTGCAGGCCAAGGACAACACGTGGCAGGAGACCAACACTGGTCCTTGGGGAGCCTGCAGCCTCTCTCCTGTGGCCCCCTCCCACCCACACTGCCCAGCATCCTAGGGTGAATGACCTCCTTCCTGCCCAGCTTGCACGTCACCTCTGGCTCCTGCAGGACAACTGCTCAGAGGCCCACAGCTGCCTCCACTCTCCCAATTATGTGCCAGCTCAGATCCAGGGCCTCTCACACCCGGTCACCCAGCAGAGCTGCCTGTGACCGCTGATACCCACTCTGGCCCTGTCCCCTCCTCCTCATCACTCTGGCTTACTGGGTGTGCCAAGCCAGCTCTGGTAAGCACAGGGAAGGCTAACCCATGCTGCAGCAGCCACTGCAGCTGGCTGATGGGAAACCAGCCACTGAGCCAGTGTGAATCTCTCAGTTTTCTCATCTGTAAAATGGAACTGATAGCAGTGTCTGATAATAAAGACAATGCTATGGCACACAGAAAGGGCTCATCATATCTGCCACTGCTTAAGTGCTCAAAAAGTAGAAGTCATCATTATTATATTATTGATACTTTCAAAATTCTTCTTCTATTTCCCCATGTCCTGAGGGGGCAGGGGAGAAGTCCATGCTTCTTGGCTCGCCATTCAAGGCCCTGCCTGCCTTTCCCATCAAACCATCTGCTAACTCACTTATAAGACTTTCCTCGGATTTGGTGCTCTGCTGACAGGGGCTGGCTATATCCTCCATGCCAGACCTGGCCCGGAGCTCGCACATGGTAGATGTCTCACTAAAGCCTCGCTGCTCTGAACAAGTACCAGCTACACAAGCAGCAGCCTGCGGGGGAAGGGAAGCCAGCCGGATGGTTTCAATTCCTGCAGGCACCACATGTACTTCTAGAGCAGCCCAAATGGATTTGTGATGAGCCCCTCAGGCTCTGGATGAATAGATGATCATGGCAATTCACCTCCCACGCTGTGTCATATCTGTTAGGTGTGTTTCTGAGCCCAGAGGTGTTCAGCGACTTGTCTGAGATCACATACCATCTGTGGCCCAGACAGGACCCCCCACCTTGGCCATACCCCTGGACCAGACTCCCTGTCCCCAGAAGAGACGTATAAAGGATAGAAAATCAGCTTTTTCTAAGACTATTCCACATTGCCCATTTAACTGTTTCTTATCTCTAAAACCCAAGCCCGGGGCTGGGGATTTAGCTCAAGAGCACAGCGCCTGCCTGGCAAGCGCAAGGTCATGAGTTCGATTCCTGGTACCTGAAAATAAATAAATAAATAAATAAAACCCAAGCCTCACGCTCTCCCATTCCAAGCAGGCCGCCAAGAAGTCTGACTTCCTAGCTCCCCTTGGCCTCTGCTCTTCTCCCCTCTGCTGCCTCCATGGGCAGGGGTTTTGGGGAGAAGCGCAGAGCCCCACACCCTCATGTCTTCCTGCCTGTGCTCTGCTTGTTGCATTTCACAGTTGTGTTGGTGCATCACCTACAAGGGCCACTGAGAGAGAAATCACGCAGCCAGGTGCCGGCAGCCCTCGCCTGTCTGTCAGGAGGAGAGAAGAGGGAAATAAAAGCTAACAAGACTTCCAAGAGCAAAATCCCCAAACCACAGCTTGGGTACCCAGCAGCTGTCAAAGTCAACACAGAAACCTGGCGCAGGGGGGAACCCATCCCAAACAAACCCAGGCAGCTGCATAGACCACACAGGCTGCAAGTCCAAGGGCGTCGGGAGCATCCTCAGTGAGCTAGCCTCTGCTCATGTACAGGGGATCTGTCTAGACCGAGGAAGTAAGCCCGTCTGTTCCAAGTGTGGAGTCTACTTTGTTTTCCCATTATTATTATTTGGAGGGCTATTGAGATTCCCCTCGCTTCCTTATTTATGGAATCAGAGGAAAGCACAGCACCGGGAGCTGCTTCCACACTCAAGGCCACGTGGGCCAATTTCAGATGGATAATTAAATATTGAACAAACGCTGAAATGCCTCTACTGGATGGGGATGGCTAAAAATAACCACCGTGCCACTCCTAGAGCGGCCACCCGACACACAGGCATCTCGATGCTCATTCTCCAAGCCTCCTCCCGGCGACTGTCAGGCACAACCTTCCCTTCCCGGGAAGAGACAGCGGAGGGGGCGGGAGCTTGCTCCCCTAATACCTACCTAACGGAAAACAAAACTTCAGCTTCCAGCAAGCTCTGAATGTTCCTGACCAGGAAATACTCTCCCTTTCCTGACATTTAACCAAGTGGCCCCGGGAGGAAGGTGCCGGGGAAATATCACAGCATTGCTTTTCTTTTAAAAATAGCCAAAAGGCTCCATGCCATTTCTAAAGCAAAACACATATGCAATCCAGGATGTGAGCACATTTGTGTCAAGTTACTCAGGAGATCCGTCCCCATTCTCCTCACCCCCAGAAGACCTCATGGGGAGCCCAGTTGCCTCAGTTTCCCTATCTGGGCTAATCTTAGGGAAAGCGACAAACTGAACCAGTATTGAAATAGGACGCAAAGCCTCTCCTTCGCATCTTTAGGTAACCTCAGGCCCTGGCTCTGAAGGCCTCAATGTCCCCAGCTGTCAAAGGGAACAGTGGGTCCCCGGGACTGGAGCTACAAGAGACCACAGGTACCAAGCCCCCTAACCTCTTCTCACAGCAGTGAAAGCAGGTCCCCAGCCCCTCCCCATACCACCGGGCCACAGGAAGTACAGAACTAAATAGGGCAGAGATGGAGCCCCCAGGAACCCGTGTTCAACCCAACCACTGATGTTCAGAGCACGCCCTGGTCCATTCGGCACTCTAAGTTGCACCAACAAAAGGAGGGAGAAGCACGAAGCTTCTGAGTGCAGCTCTGAGTTCTGGAGTCCAGCGGCCTCGGTTCTGGCCTCACACCCCACCTCAGCAGCTCCACTCTGGATTCTCAGTTGGCAAAAGGGATAATGATCACCGCACGACCTTCAAGGAGGCCTAGATTTTAAAGAGAGCTGTGAGATAATCAGGGGAGCCCCTGGCACAGACTGAAAGGCAGCTATTATCTTATTATTAAAGGTGAGGACAACAGGCCAGGAACGCAAAGGTCAAGAGGCTGACGTTCCAGCAGATTACCTGGCCTCCAGTCTCCCTCAAGGACCTAGAGAATTCTAACAAGTGGGCCTCAGGCTGGCTGCTCAGTGCCCAGGGACTTAGGGAAGAAACAGGGGTGAGGCCCTGAGACCTGTGACCTGCCCTGGGAAATGGCATGTTTTGCAGAATATGAAGGGCAGCTGGGCTCAGGAGGTGACAGTCAGGGAAAGGGACTAGTTCTGGGGCAGAGCAGCCCCCCAGAGCTACCCCAGGAAGACAGAGGAGACAACCAGGAGGAAGGACTCACTACAGTTGCTAACAGGGTCACTCCTCTGGCTTCCTCCCAAGTTAGAGCCATGATTGTGGAAGACGATGGCCATGAACATACCGTGGAGTCGCTGACTGTGCAAATCATATAGGAGGAGGGGAGGAGGCCCCGTCAAAGCCAAAGTCTGATGTCAAGCTCTGCCTGATCACGGGACAGTAAGAGCTCACAATCTGGAGTTGGGCTGATTTGGAGCTGTGTGACTCCAGGTAAGGCTCTTGCTCTCTGGGCTACAGACTTTTCACCTGTAAGATGAGGATAATACCAGCATCCCACGGCACTGTTGTGTGCATTTAATGAGAAAAGTTCTGAGCTAAGCTGGGAGCTGAGCAGGAACTCAACAAACAAAAGCCAAAGCAAGTAGGCATCATTTTTTACCCTTATTACACTCCATCAAGGGAGTGAGCCCCCCATTCCCTAAGGTATGTAAGGGCGAGGATAGCCTGGAAACAGTAGGTCCAAGCCCCAAAGGAGGAGAAGAACAAGGAGGCAAAGATGACTTCAGTGGTCTCCTCCAAGGCAGAGGCAGAACCACACCATGGGCCTTCGGAGGGATATTTGAGGACTGGAGAACTACAGGATACAACCAGTCCCCAACTCAGGGCTGTGCTCAGGTTGCCCAGCTTGGGGCCTCTCAGCAGGTCCCATGGAGGCCAAGGCCCCCTGGAGAGGCCACCTCCTGGCACTCCCTAGGGTGGCACCATGGACCTCCCCTAACCATTGCTCCAGTCAGCCCCCTGCTGAGTCAGTCCATCTCCCCTAACCATGTCACCATCCGGGGCGTCAGCAGCCCTGGGCCCCATACCCAGCTCTGTGGGGTAGCCTTGGACAAGTCACAGCCCCTCAGTGTGTCCCCAGGTGGATACCCACGGCTGGAACTGCCATGCTCTGCACCCTGGGAGGGGACCTGCTCCTAGTTCAGCTCCAGCCCTTCTGGGTACCACGGTTTGGCTTCGTTCTTCAAGGTCTACTGGGGACTTCTGGAGCTCCCTCCTGAAACCTTCCCACACTCCAGGAGACCCCCAAAGGAAAAAAGCCTAGGCAGGGTTGGGGGCACAAAGCTGGCAAGTCAGGAGTGTGTGTGGGTATGGAGGAGGCACTGCTCATCTCAGAAGAAAACACCCACCAAATCCCCGGCACCCCAACAGGGCCCGGCATGAGCTGGACCCTGGAAACTTGTATAAAGAATGGGCATGGGCCTTCCAAGGGTCTCCTGCATTTGAAGCTGAGCAGAATCAGCTCTACTTGACAGATGGGAAGCCTGAAGCCCTGCGACGCACACAGAGCCACAGGAACCTGCTAGATCATGGCTGAGCAAGGAGTAGACCCATCTCCATTAACCACTGCTCTTCCTCCAGGAAGGGTCCTTGCCCCCCGTGTACTCCGATAAGCACGCTTCCCCAGCCAAAAGGGGCTGGGCACGGGCTGGGAGCACACGAGACTCATCTCCGTGCACCTCTGTACGCAGTAGGTGCTCAGTGTTTACTGGTCGGACTTTAACCAGGGATAGAGGAAAAGACAGTTTTTCTTAACCATGGTGCAGGGAAGACTGGTCAGTGACACCTTTCTGGGGACAGGACCCCTCCCACCACCACCCATGGGCTCTCCTCAGCCTCAAGTGGAAGGTGCCCCTCGCCATCCAAAGGTACCTGCTTTACCCTGCCTCTAGTTATTATCAAGCTTTGTGCTCACCTGCAGGTCTCACTCTGTCTGCTCTTCAGACGTGGAAACTGAGGCCCAGAGAAAGGAAGAACCTGCAGGCACCGTCCCTAGTGGCAGCCATGGCAGGGACAAAGCCCTGCTCTCAGGTAAGCAGTGAGTCCCCCCCACTCAGAGGGGAATGGGGGTGCAGGGAGCAGGGAGCCTGCTGATCATCTCCTGATCCCTGCCACCAACTCCTGTCCTATTTCTGAGCATACACAGCCTGGGTTTCTGGTCATTTTCTTTCCTTGCTAATGGCAGAGGCCAGCAAGGGTGTGGGCAAGGGCCTGACCCAGGTTGGGGTGCTAGGCACCACCCCTTGCTATGGGGCCTGCTGCCTCCACCATGGGACCAAATCCCTAAAGCTCAAAGTCAGAAGGAACTAGCTCGAGCTGACAGGGTAGCAATCCCGGTAAGGCCTGACCTGGGCAGTGCTGGGAAAAGGCCAGTGCCGTGGGTTTAGGAGGAGGTGGTCTGTGGTGCGCAGGGGCCACTGCCTCCACCCCACACCCTGTGCTGCAGCTCAGACACTGCCCGGGACTCCCGGCACCAACAACCCCGCGCCCTCCCCGAGGCAGGATGACTTTATGTGCAACACCCAAGACCTTTTCCTCTTCCGCCTCTCTTCCCACGGACTGTTCCTTCTGTACAGAGAAAGAACAACAATTCACACTCAACTGTGGCCGGAGCCTCAGGCACAGGCTGCCAGCTCTCTGTGTACAGCGCTGTTGCCAATGACTTCCATTCATCACACCTGCTCCCTGAGGACTGAAGAGGTAACAGCTGGGGTTGAGGATTTAGCTCAGCGGCACAGCGCCTGCCTGGCAATTGCAAGGTCGTGAGTTCGATTCCCGGTACCGGAGGGGTCGGGGGAGAGGTAACAGTCAAAAGATGGTTTTCTGCAGAAGTGGAGCTTAAACCCAGACCTAAGTCAATCACGCCTTCTGCCAAGGGAGATACATCTTATGAGACGCAGTCCAAACATCACCTCCTCTGTGAAGCCTTCACGGATTTCCCAAGGTAGAACTTCTATTCTGGGGCAGTTTCCTACTCACTCCCAGCGGGCTGTGAACCCCTTCAAGGTTGAGACACAAAGCAGGGCTCCTGCACTTGGTGAGCCTGGGAGCTGGGGCTGAGAGGACAGCCTGACACATTGATCGTCCCCCGCCCAATCAGCTGAGCAGGAGGGGGAGTTCCTGTCCTCCCTGTGCCTCAACAGCCAAGGACGGAACCGGAAAGCAGGAAGGTCATGCAGGGCACTTCAGAGGGACAGGGCGGTGTGGCTGCAGGAGAGGCCCCTGATCCATGGGGTATCTGCACAACCTAGGCCTCAGGTCTCCCGGAGGGACCCCTGGGGCTGAAGCAGCCAGAGGCCTTTTCTGGAAAGGCAAGGTGGGGTGGATCACAAGCTCTGAGAAATCCACAAGAACTGGACTTCCAGCACAGTTCTGACACCTGTGCACACCATCGGCCTCAGTTTGAACTCCTCTGTGCACAGGGAACTCACTACTTCTTGAGGAAGCCCTATATACATGGCCGCTGAGCCCTAATGTGCGAAAAGTCTTCCCCGCTCTGGGGAGGGAAGCAAACCAGTGATTACTGCCTGCTACTTCACTGGCTCTCACGCTCAGAAGAGCGCGGAAATGCAGGGGCAACCAGGACCCTACCAGATGCCCTGCATGGCTGTTTGCTCAAACCACCATCCCTCTGCGACCCTGCAAAGGGCCAGCCTTCCCCCTCCCAAGATAACCTGACAGTACTCTGGTCGCACCCCACTGGCACCCTTAGTGGGCCAAGCCTCTTGGGGTTTCAGCCATCCCAGTGCCCCTTCCAAGGCTTCCACCTACCAGAGGGCCTTCCTCCCACCCGGCCAAGGAAGGAAGTCCAGGCCCCCACCAGGCCCACAGCAGCCCCTGGATCACAGCCTTTCCAGCTGAAGATCCTGTTACTCCAAAGAGAAAATGCTGTGCACACCTCCCCCTCCACCTTGTCCCATCGCCTGGGCTTGAAAGAGAAAGAACCCTTCTCAAGGATCACTCTAGGCGTCCTGAGCAGATCGCTGCAAGCCCCAGTCCTTCCCTGAAGTCCACCACCTGCCCCTCCACCCAAGAGGTGAGGGAGCTGCTAAGCCCTTGAAAGCGATGTCCAGAGGGCCGCTAAGCTCGAGAAGCCAGGGCAGAGAAGGCAAGGTGCAGGAAGCCAAGACCCGCTTAGACTACTTCATTGCCAGGCTGCTGGGTAAACTGAGGCACCATAGCATTAGGAGGTCTGATCTGCGGTGGAAGACAGGGAACCTGGATTCCAGCTCCCCTGTCTCTGCTCTGGGTGCGGGGAGACATTAGGGCCTCTGTTTCCCCAAGACCGAGGCAGAGGATGGGGGAGAAGGTGGAGCTGAGGGGTCAGGCAGACACAGAAAAGAGCTCCTCAGCCAGGAGGCCCCTGGGTCCTTGGGCCCCCAGGGCATCAGGTGGCGAAGTGGCGCTAGGAAGGGCCTACGGGCCTGGGGTCGGGGAGATGCCTACCCCTGGCAGGCCGGGTCCGGCTGCGGGAGCGGCTCCTCTGTCGCTGCAGCCGGGGCCGCCTCAGCAGCCGGTAGTAGTAGGAGGACCTCCCGGTGCTCTTCCTGGCGTTGCCGCCCGCGGACATGCTGCCGCCCGCCGGGCACCGGGCCGGGCCTGGGCGCGCTCACACGGGCCCCATCGGCCGCTCCGGACAGCCCGGCGGGGGCCCCGCGCTCTCCTGCGCTCCTCCGCGGTGCGGTGGCCGCGGAAGCCGGGCTGCCCCACAAAGTCGCCCAAACTCCTCCCCCGCCTCCCCGCCCCGCCCCTGAGCAGCCGGCCCCGCGGCGGGGACCTGGGACCGGGAGGCCGGGCTGGCACCGGCCCGAAAAGTCAGTACGGGAGAAATCCCGGCCTGGAGTCGACGGGGCGAGGCGACCCGGAGTGCCCCCGACCCCAGGCGGGACCACCAAGAGGATCCTGTCCCCCAGGCCCGCGCCTGAGAGCTCTCTGTCCGACCTCGAGGCGCACGCGGTACCTCATCCGGCAGGCGGGAGTGCGCGGGGGCACCTGCATGTGCGCGTCCCGAGGCCTGGCCAGCAAGGTGCTGCAGGAACGGTCACCTGCAACTGGGATCCCCGCGGACCCCTACACCCCCAAGCTCCCTGGGGGAAAAACAAAGGCAGTGCCCGCGCACAGCCCCGCGGGCCGGCCCAGTCGGGTGGGGTGGAATGCCTCCACCTTCCCTCAGGATACTGGACTATTCTTGACGTTTTAAAGACGTCCCGTTTGATCCAAACATTATTATACTCCTAAGATGATGCCATGTATTTATTTCAGGCACACGCAAAGTAGAGACTGTAATGAGCCCTGTGCATCTGGACAGCCTTGCCAAACGGAGACATTCTGCTCCTTTTGATCCAGACACTTCCCCAAATAAATCTCCGCATACCCATGACTTCCTCCTCCCATTAGACGTTTCCAGCCGCTCTGGCAGGCCTGGGGCAGAGCAGCGCAACTTCTGCCCCACTGCAGGAACCAGAAACGGTGCCTGCGAAAAGGGAAAGTGCCAGCTTCTCCATTACACCCCTGACAAGCTTTCTCCGAGGCACTCACTCCCCAGCTCAAGAACTTTCCGTGGTTCCCAGAGAATAACGGCTACAAACCCCAACATCCTTCTCTGATATGAGGAGCTCCAAAAATGTGCCTCCCCTCAAGCACCCTTGCCTCACCTCTACAGCTTCCGCTATGCCTCACTTCTTGCTCTGTGCCAAGCAGCGCCGGCCCTCCTGCCTCCTTTTTTTCACTGGGTCTCAGTCTATTCTTTCGGGCCACTGCCCTCCACCCTCCCTGAACGTCCTGATCCTCAGTGAGCTCCTTTGTCTTCAAAACAGCATTGATTTCTAAATTATTCCGATAACCACCTACCTGAGCTCCATTCCCTCAAGCACAGGAAGGGAAACTGAGGCCCCGACAGGGTGTCTGTCTCCCTTCAGCCACCTACAGAAAGTGACACAGGCAAGGCATCTTAGGCTGGAGCTGCCAGTCTGCTATTTAGAGGCTTGGAGTGGGTCAGTCACATCCAGCGCAGGAGGAGGCCTGGGTGTCTCCCTCCAGAACAGCTAGAAAGGTGGGCTCCAGAAGGGGCAAGCAGGAATCCAGGCCAGGTTTTGCTCCTCACAGGGGAAGCCCCCTCCTAGGCTCCTCAGCCTGGAGCGAGGGCCCCCAGGTCAGGAGGAGCAGGATCGCAATTAGAAGCCTGGTGCCTTCCCAGGAGGGGGGGTGCAAGGGTATTGCTCCTCCAAATGCAGTCTGAGGCCTCCAACGCCCTCCACTCCCCCAACCCTGTCCCAGAGAAGATGGAAAACATCAGTGCCTCAGGACACCCTTAGCTCTGGGTTAAGCAAGCTCCAAGTCTTCCTGGGAAGGGCTTGCACCCTTAGCTCAATTCCAAGCCAAACTGTGGGCTTTCTTGTAGGCACTGTCCTGTAGCCAAAACCCCAGAAGGCAGCTGCACACCTACTGCACCGGTGGGTGCAGAGAGGACCCCCACACCGCTGTACCTTGGCACTCCCAGGGATGAATAATGTCCACAGCCAGGTCCACCAGTTTTAGGAGTGGAGAGACCCCCAGGCAGTCCAGCACAGTGTGGGGACAATAATTCTGCTCCCGGGGCCTGGAGTTCAGCTGGCCCAGTTTGCTTCCTAAAGCAGGAATCTCCTGCTCCCTTGGAACAGGAGGCTCACCGCTACCTCGGTGGGGGGGTGGGGGTGGATAACGGGTCTTGGGGGTGTGGATGTACGGAAGGGAAGAGGAGGAAGAGCCCAGGCTCAGGAGCTCCTCTGTAAACACTTGGGTTCCATAGCCTGGCCTCTCCTAAGTCCTTCTCCATGGCTCAGTTTCTTTGCCTACAAGGAGAGGATATGGACCCCAGCCTGTCCCTTGGAGGGAAGAGGGTCAGTGAGTGAATGGAAGAAGTTCCTGCACTCCTGGCCTTCGAACAGGAGTGGCCATTGCCACCATCGTGCTGAGCATCTCCATGGGCCAAGGTGTGGGGGGTTCTGGGGTGCTGAGCAGCAAGAGGACAGGGAGAACGCCAAGAGAAAAGAGAAGCAGCCTTGGTGCCCTGTTCCTCTTCCGGGCCCGGAACCCTGGAGCGGGCAGCTAGACAAAAGGCTGCTCCCTGCGCCCCTGCTGAGCATCTGGAATCAATCCTGCTGTGGAGTAAGCCACTCCCCTCTGCCACCCCAGCTCTGCCTGAGAACAGGAACCCCGTGGCCTCCTCCCTCAGAACAAGAGCAGCTCCCCATCTGGAGACAGCCTAGGCTGGGGGAGGGGCTCCTGAAAATGCTCCCTGTGACAGACAGACAGACCCCCTCCCACCCACGGAGGAAGCTCGCTCGCCAATTGCCTCAGACAGAATCAGCTCCCTGGCCCTGCTAACGTGATCCATGACCCTCAGTGGGCCTGTGAGCTAAGTCTGGGCTTGTTTTCCCACCTAGCCCACCTCCAGAGAAGCCCCCAGCAGAGGCCCAGCTCCTAGCTTTCCCTGGGCTGCTTAGGATAGGGGTCAAGGCTGCAGCCTCAAAGTCACCCCTGCTCATGAAACTGGCATATTGCTGAGGTTCCCCCGACTCTGGAAAACTCCGATTGATTTAGGGAGTCTGGATGGGGCCTGGAAGGTGCAAATTTAGTAAGTGCCAGGCAGGGAACTAGGGCTCCACAAATCAGATCTCACCACACTGCACGGCCTTCACCCTCGCTCTAAAGTCTCAAAGGTAATCTCCCAAAGGACCACACTGTCACACAGCACCCTGCTCCAGCCTCCAAAGGGTCTTTCCCACCTCAACCTTCGCCTGTTACTAAAGCAGCTGCCACCAAGCTCTAGGGGAAACAAGGGAGAGAGCTACCGGAAAAATTCCCCTGTGCAGAAAACCTACAGTGTAACAGGAGAATTACACTGGGATGGGAAGGAGGTGGAGTGGCTTTGGAGCTAGGCTGAAATTCCAAGTACACTGTGGGCCTAGCCAGGGCCAAGACAAGCGGGTACCATGTAGTCCTGAGCTTCACCGGAGTGTCAGGTTTGAAGCTGGTGAGGAAGGAAGAAAAACAGCACATTGCCAAAATTACCTTTGAAAAGCCCTAATTTGCCCATAAAGCAGTGTTTCCTCAAGAGATGGGCAGATCATCTACTTCTTCAGCTGTGCACACGGCAAAGGGCTTGGCCTTCATCAAAGGACCATTTTGTGCAGGAGAGAAACATCACCATCAACAACCAGGTATTGGGGCTGGGGATTTAGCTCAGTGGCAAAGCGCCTGCCTGGCAAGCGCAAGGTCATGAGTTCAGTTCCCGGTACCGGAGAAAAACCAAAAAAAAAAAAAAACAACCAGGTATCTTCAGCCACTAGATTCACCCAGGGAGGAGAGACGCTCACTCCTGGAGGAGCCACTGAGATCTAAGACTGCCAGACCCTGCAGGGTCAGGAGCTTGACCTCGGCTTGTTTGCATGTGGAGGGTGGATTTAATGCTGATGATGGTAGCTGAACTGCGTATTGCATGCTCCGTGGACCAGATCCCGCTCGCCACATTCCCCACACACAACACCTCATTTAATTTCATGACAGTTCTAGCAGGCAGATGGTTCTTTCTTTTTGCAAAAATATTGGAGACAGAGGGAGGGTGCGTTCCCTTAAGTCACAGAGCTTGTGCTGGGAGTTAGGATTCGAACCCAGGGCACTGGAAAGGGCACAGGTCACAAGGCTGAGCAGGACTAAAGCTGGGGTGGGGGAGGGGCAACAGTCTAGAACTTCCCTTAAGAGCTGACTTTGTCAAAGGACAGGAGGAGGTTAGGGGGGACCTGACAGGGGAAGTGAGCCCACACAATGGGTGTCTGGAGCGCTCAGACCTGTCAGGTTTCCTGTCTGGACGAGGGTGGGCGGCAGTGACCGGGGAAGTCTCCAGCGAGGCAGCCCTGCACACATCCGCCTCCCAGGCGGGTCTACATCTCCACGTACACACAGCCCGGGAAAGGGCGTGAATGGGGGTTCTGGGCACTCGTAGTGAAGGTCACAGTCTCTGGCCCCGGAGGTGGCCTGTCTGGCAGGCAATGACGGCTTCCTGTA
This sequence comes from Chinchilla lanigera, assembly GCF_000276665.1. Classification (NCBI taxonomy): domain Eukaryota; kingdom Metazoa; phylum Chordata; class Mammalia; order Rodentia; family Chinchillidae; genus Chinchilla; species Chinchilla lanigera. The sequence continues at coordinate 6,357,838 of NW_004955419.1, forward strand.
GCCACAGTCTATCCGGGAATGAGGCCGGACCAGGAGCTGGATTTCACTGGGTAGGTGGGGAGACTGGAGCCCAGGTCGCCCTACTCCGTGGAGGGCCCAGTGAGGTCACGCTCAAGCAATCGAGGCCAGCCAATCATCCACGACCCCAACCCCCTCCTCCCAAAACCAACTACAAATTCAATGACAGCCTTTGCAGGAAATGGCCAAGGCAGGGCTAAGATGACCCCAGGCTTGAACGGCTCTGCCCCTCTCAACACGGGTGGAACCAGGGGACCAATCAAGCGTGGACATTGGAACACACACACAAAGGAGCTCAGGGAGTGTAGAGTGCTTTTTAAAAAAGCCACCTGACCCTGAGCTGGTGGGGTGGAGCCCCGGGGAGAGGCCAGGGCTTTAAGGAGGTAGAAGGTAAATCAGGGCGCAGCAGGGTGGGGAGCAGCGCGGGTATCTCTGAGCAGCAGTTTCTACACACTAAGTGGAGATGGGGCAGCTCTGCAAGGTTCCATTCAGAGCTACTAATGTCCACCGGCCCCAACCCACTTATGTACCCCTCTTGTCCTCCAGAAGGCCAGAAAAAAGGACAAATGTCACAAAGTCCTGGAACGGCAGAGGTAGATGGAACCATGAGAGTGATCAATGGCTCTGGGGACACTGAGGCCCCACAGGACAAGCCCTCACTGGAGGCCTGGCCAAGTCACAGCAAGCAGGGACTCCGTGTCACTCCCCAGTCTCTGAGGGGTGCCTGCCCCCCTGCCCTGGACAGACCAGTCAAGGTAGGGCAGCATCGCCCACTGAAGATGCGGAGGGTGGGACACCCCATAAGGCCACCCGTGGGAGTGGGGCCAGGCCGGTCTCCACCTGGGGACAGGAATGCAGCTGCCTAGGCCAGCTCTCCCTTCAGTGGCCCAGATCGCTCCTTCCAGAATGTCTGCCGCCCCACACTCGGGGCTCCCGTCCTATGTCCCGGGGGAGGTTAGAGCCCACTCCACAGCCCCTGCCTGCCCTTTCTTGCTCCCCCTACCCCAGCAGCCTGCATTTCAGCCCAGATGGCCAGGCCCGGAGCCACTCTCTCCCTGGACTTCCTCTCCCTGCCCTGACCCAGAAACACTGCCAAGCTCCAGGTGGACCCCGGGCCCCAGCCAGGCCACTCCCCACCCCCACCTTCTCCGGGCCCAGCTGGGGCGGAGGCCCAGGGTCTCTGGGCTTCTTCCTCCCTGTCTAGTTATGGGCCCAGATGGCTGCACACCCGCTGGGCGGCCAGGAGAGGTGACATATGGTCCCAGTGTGAGGTCAGAGAGCCCCCTCCCTTCGCAGGCAGACCTGCCTGGTCATCTGTGAACCATTTCGTGACTGGCACTGGCCTGGATTCCAGAGGGAGGAGCCTCCCTCAGCCCCTGCGGGGGCCTTGGAGGAAGACAGCTGAACCAGCCTCATAGCCGGGCCCTAGGAAGCCAGCCACCATGGAGACGGGGAGCTGACAGGCATGGGTATGGAGTGAGGAGCCCTTCTCAGCTGTGTGACCCCAGATCTGTGCCTTCACCTCTCTATGCCTCCCTCCCGCAAGAGAAGGACGGGCATAACAATATTTACACTGTGCGTGCCATGGGAGAGTGAAGGGCATAGTGGACAGAAGCCTTGGGTGTATGCTGGCCAGCATCTGTCCCTCTGGGCTATTTCTTTTCTCAGCACTGGTCAGTTCAGTCCCCACTCCAGAGCAGTCTCAGGACTGACAGGGAGAGATGGTGACTGTATCAGAAAAAAAGTGGCTGAGACTCTGGTCTGGAAAGAATTGGGACTGGGGAGAAGTTCTGGAAGATTGCCTGGGAAGGAGTCACTGGCCTTGCTCTAGAAGACTGAGTAGGAGTTCACTGGGTAGAGAGCAGAGTATATTCCTTGAGGGAAAGACAGCATGAGCAAAGATCCTGTGGTAGAAGCCAGCAAAGTATGTGTTAGGGATAGAATGCAGAGTTGTGAGGCTGGAGCAAAGGATGAGGTGGGGACAAGAGAGCAGGCTACCTGCAGGTGTGAGGGATGAAATCCAAGCCAGGCTGCGGCCCGGGGAGCCCCACCAAAAGTGGAGAAGGGAAACAGTAGGGAGAGTGCCTGACAGTAAGCAGAGCTTGAGGCTCCAAACTGCCCGTGTGAGTGGGTAGCCTGGAACAATCCCAGCCGCTCTCTGATCCTCAGTCTGCAACCGTGGAAGGAGGGGCTGGCTCCCTGCGGCAGGCCTCCAGGTGTCCCTGAATGACACTGGGTGCATTCAGACAGATTCCAGGACCTGCTCCCAGCACCCTCAATCCAAATGGGGCTGGGGACAAAACCAAGGAATCATTTGTTTTGCTTAACAGTACTGAGAACTGAACCCAGGGCCTTACCCCTAAGCTAAATCCCCAGCCCTTGACTTCTTTTTTGACACAGGGTCACTAAGTTGCCCAGGCTGACTTCAAACTCACCACCCTCCTGTCTCAGCCTCCTGAGCACTGGGATTACAGGCGCATGCCACCATGCCCAGCTAACGATTTATATTCTTAAAAGAACTTGGTAGCACATACTGTGCAAAGCAGTGCGAGGGCTAAGCCACCTCAGACCTCAGCTGAATACTTCTAATCTTGAGCAAGCCAAAGGGGCTTTGTGTTTGACCCTCCTTCCCCTCGTTCACTTCAACCTCAGATGAGGCCTCGGCTCACACCCCACACCTTCCCAGGCCTTCCCCAGCCAGCTCCGCAGGTACCTTTGCCCCAGTCTCCCCGGGGTATCCCACTGCCCTGTTTTATTTTCTCCACCTTACCAGCCCCTCCTGAGACCATCTTATCTGTGTATTCAGATGTTTGCAGATTGCCTCCCCCAAACTTTAATAAGGGCGGGGACCTTGCTAGTCCTGCTCACAGCAGAATGAGGTAAAGGCACGGGCCTGGGCTCAAAGTCCCCATTCTTTTTCAAGAAGGGCAGCTGTGAGATCAGGGGTGAACGGCTTTGTCCCTCTGGCTCTTGGCTTTCCTTCACGTGACATGTTGAAGTCGAGCAAATGTTTTTTGGTTCTCACACGGCAGCCTGGGCTGGGGTCAGAAGGCCAGGGTGCCATTCCGGAGTCTATTCAGGAGTCGGCACTCAGGGAATAAACGAATGGATTCGTAAATGCCTTTGCTGTTTGCCTTTGAACAAATCTCCCATGCACAGCCTCAGCCTTTCCTCCAAGAAAATGGGTTTGGCCTGGGTGCTCTTTCAGGACCTTGTGCACAGACACAGAGCTTCTGCGCTCAGCCCAGAATATAAGTGGAAGCCACAGAAGGTGTCAGGGGAGGGGCAGGCATTGCGGGAGCCAGGGAACCCCAAGCACCCCACAGCGGGCACCCTAAGGCCATGCAGGTGGGAATCAAATGAAGCTTCTGCCACCTTCACCTTCACTCTTCCCCTGGGCAGTGAGAACAATGAGGCCCTGCTCCTGTCCTGGGAACAGCATTTGTCTGGAAATTCTACCAGGGGGAGAAGGAAGGGCTGGGGCGCTACAATTTCTGTGCCTGCTCAGACAGGAAGTAGCTTTAAGTTTGGGGCCAAGGAAAACAAGTTCAAGGTTATCCTGGAAATCAGCATCCCCCAGTCAGTAGGGGCTTGCGCATTCCCCTAGATGAAGCTCTCCTGGTGATTAATGATTAACATAGATGGCATACAAAGGGGGGATGGTCCCAGACCACAGACAAAAGACATATGAGGAAGCAAAATTTGCTCAGCCGCTTCTGGCATACCTTTGGTGATGGGGAACTCACTACCATACCAGTCTCTTTCCTTGGAAAGGCTGGAAGTAAAGCTATGTTCCCACAACTAGAATTGCAGAAGGCCTTCTTGAGAGATCAGGTGGTCAGTCCAGAGGGCTCAGGACCTTCCCAGAGTCACTTGGGCACCTGAAGTCCTCCCGCAGGTCCCGAAAGTAAGGGAAGCTATTGCAGATCTGGTTAGGAGAAGCCAAGGGGGAAGCTGGGGCTGGAATTTGGGGTTCCGGCCCACCCCATGTCTTTCCTGACTGTAATGCTGGGGTTGGGGACCAATCTCTGGCTGACCCATGTTGGAAAGCCCAGAAGCCGGGCGCAGCCCTGAAATGGTCCTAGACCCACGAAGACCCTGGGGAGGCAGCCTGAGACACAGAGGCAAGAACACAGCCTCTTGGGCACCATGACCCTTTCTTCTTCCCGGAAGCCTGTGCTTCACAAGCTGGAAAGTAGCTTCAGACAGGCATTCCCTGACCTCGAGTTCATTGTGTCCTCCTGATGCCCTTCTGTCACTTACATGGCTTCCAGCCAAACACAGACCCTCCTCCTCTCCCATCCATCCCCAGCAGCGCACTTCCAGGGCTCACACAGCAGCCTGGAAACAGCAGCAGGCATGGCCAGTGCTGCCCCCTGCCGGGCTGAAGCACCTTAGGACAAAATCCACCATGGGTAGCACGGCTCAGGCTGGGGAGCCTCAGCCCACAGGTTCAAGGTCTCCTGGGGTTATGTCCAAGAGGACTCCTGGGTGGCACAGCATTGGGCCTCAGTCTGTTGAGTGCCTTGGGCAAGTGTCCCCGACTCCCTCCAGGTCCCTGACCCCCAGTACAAAGAAGGTGATAGCCCAGAACCTCCATTCTCAGACTTTCAGTATCTCAGACGTGAAAATGCACTAAAATGCAGATGCTCAGGTCTATTTTGGAGTGTCGGATTTTGGCAGCCTGGGAAACAGCCCAGAAGCCTGCATTTTTACATAGCTGGAGGTGGACCCAGAGGTGATTATTTTTCCTTTTATTGGGCGGTGCAGGGGGTTGAATCCACATCTCCAACCTCCCCCCTTTTCTAAATTTTTATTTGAGTGGGGGTGGTGCCAAGTTACCTAGGCTGGCCTCGAACTTGTGATCCTCCTGCTTCAGCCTCCAGAGTAGCTGGGATTACAGGTGTGTACTACCACGCCCAGCTCGAGGTGCTTTTGAAGCAGGTCATCTGTGGGCCGCACTGAGCAGCGCTGGCCCTCCTGTGGCTCTCTTAAGGTCTGTGTGGAGCCTCCAACAGAGGCTTGAATCTGTAGTTTCCAAACTGCTATAGGCATGCAGGGTTTCTAAACCACAAAGCAAGGAAAAACTAAGGGCCGGAGATGCAGTTTGCATCCCTCAGCTACCGCCTCTCTCCCCAGGCTCCCCAAATATGGTCTGGATTCCGGGGTCCGGCGGGTCAACTCAGGCTGGGCAGCAGCTCTGACTGGCACCCTTTGTCTGTCTCTATGCCCTCTGACTCTACCAGGTCCTGGTTTGATTAAAATATCCTCTTACAGCTCCAATACGCATGGTGTCCCCTTACAGGGCTGAGAGGGACAGAGTCCCAACTGAAAGGACACTGCCAGCTGGCCCAGTGTTCTGGTCACCCTCAGGAACCGGGCAGGGAGCTTAGAGAACCTTCACTTGAAGGGCTTAGCCTGACCTGCAGGAGAAACCGAGGCACAGAGAGGGGAAAGCTTTGCCCAAGGTCGGACGTGCACACTTACCCAAAACTGTTCACTCACTGCCAGGCAGCGTTAATTCAGTGAGTGTTTTTTTGGGTTTTTTGTTTGTCTGTTTGTTTTTGTTTTTTGCAGCAATGAGGATTGAACCTGGGGCCTTCAGACTGAGTGAGGTACATTCCCAGCCCTTTTTTAATCCTGGTTTATTTGTTTTTTATTTTAATAGACAGGGTCTTGCTAAATTGCTAAGTTGCCCAGGCTGAGCTGGAACTTGAGATCCTCCTGCCTCATCTTCCCAGAGCACTGGGATTTCAGGCACTCACTGCCATACCTGGCTTAGTGAGTCTTCATAAGGATGTAAGAGGTAGGCCCTGGGACTCTCTCTGGTTACAAACCACAGTGCTGATGAGTAGCCAGGACTCAATTCCCTACAGCCTGGCTCCTGCTGGTCACCTTTACAGACTCCTTTGCAAAGGCCTAGACAACAAAGTTATTTGCATGAAGGTGTCCCGGAGCAATGAGGCTAGCAGGCTTGGCTTCCCGTCAGAGCCCAGGGTGGTGGTCAGTGGACGTCTCTGTCACCACTTTACCTAATTCCTACCCCTGCCCCTTCCCCAGCGCCATCACTTCCCTCCTGCACGACTCTGCCCTCACCATTCCCATCTCTGGGACGCAGGGCACAAGGAGGCTTCCTGGACTCTGAATCTTGCGAGTTTCAACTTCTAGCTTGTGTCTGTCTACCAATCTCTCTCCATCTTTACTGATATCCCTCAGGGCCAGGGGACTCCCACACTGTCTAACTGACCCCCTGCATCCTCTCTGATCTCCAGAGTCCACCCTCCACTAAACCACCAGCGTGGGGATTTGGAAAACAGCTCTTTGTCCCAGCCAGCCTGAGCCTGCTGGCCTTTGGACCCTTGTCCTGGCTCCCCTCTCCTAAGGCCCCTGGCCAACTCCCCCTCGCTCTCCCTTTCCAGAAAAGCCAGCCACTTCCTTTCCAAACTCCCCCGCTCCAGCCCCGCCCCCATCCTCGCCCCCACCCCCACCCCGTGCGTGCATCTATTTCTCCAAGCTCACTGCTTCTTTCTCCCATGGAACCCATGAATTGTGCAATGACAGATGCTTGCAATGATCACCTCACACCTGGCTCTCCTGGCACACTATGGTCTCGCTGATAGTCTGCTGGCTTAGTTTATAACCCTAGTGTCCACAGCTCCTGGAGTCACGGGGCAGCCGCCATTTAGGAGGAAGGTGGGTGTCGCTGTGGAGTACCCAGGACAGCGCTGTGCATTTGCATGTACTTGGGAGCCCCACCCCCACCCCGCCCCAGGTCCCAGGACATCATGAAGCCCTTGAGCTCTCCGCAAAACCAGGCCAGAGGCCTTCTGTCCACAGCTTAAACCAGTTACCCCCGCCCCCTCCTCCCAGGTTTCGGTGCTTCTCATTCAGTGATTTATGGCCCATCAAATAAATTCCCCCCATTATCTTTCACATGCAGCATGCTGCCTCGCTGCCATTTAATAATGCATTTGGCTCAGTGGGCCTCTCCCTGGAGAAATCGAAGGCTTGGCTCCAATTCGGAGCAGGCCCACAAGCCAGTGTGGGATTCAAGGCTCATTTCAGACCCATACCCTGAGCACGTCAGAGTCTCAGGCTCAGGGGCTACATGGGCGAGGGCCCAGCTGCTGTCACCTCCCTCCCTCCAGCATCGAGAACCAAGGCTGGGACATCCTGGTCATCACCAGGCTCCTACATGGGCAGTTCTAGGAACGGGTCAGAAACTCTGGACTCTCTTCCAACCAGCAAGGATGCCTCCTGGCCCTGCATACCCCAGGGATGCAAGTTCAGACACAGCAGCAGAGATTTTGAGGGTACCTGTAAGCCAGGCACTATGTCTAGTGCTGAACTTGAATTGTCTCATTGCGTCCTCACAATGACTTGCAGGCCAAAGTACCATTATACCCATTTTACAGATGGGGAAATCAAGTCTCAGAGAGAAGCAACTTCTCTAAGGTTATACTGGAAACAAATGGTGGCTCCCCAGGGACAGACAGGTGAGAAGGGTCTGGAGGCTCCATGCTGAGCTACCCACTCAAAAACAGGGTGCACAGGAGGCAGGGAAAGCTCTGGGTGCTAGGGTCCAGTAGCCTGGGAGTTGCTATCTCATATCTGGGGGTCCTCAGCTGTGTGATGTGGGGCAAGCTGGGTGTGAACTCCACATTCCAGATTATGAAGACTTTCCTCCCAGCACCATCATGCAACTTCAATGAAGCAACACATGGGCAGGTGCTAGGCAGACTGTCCAGTCCCAGGTCACATCATTCGTGCACAGTGGAACAGTGGAACCAAGACACCATCGTGCAAGGACCTGCACGGAAGCTCTGGCTGGTCTGGGCAGAAGTATGACCCAAGGCTCAGAGCCAGCTGACAGACCTGCTGAAATCTACACCAAAGATGAGGCTCTACCTCAGATCACAAGTGGCTGGTGCCAGATTCTCCTGCCCAGGCTAGGGGCCCTCAGAAGTCCAGTTCTCAGCACTGTCGGTGGGTCAGGCATAAAGTACCCCACCCAGCCTGGGCCAGGCCTCCCAGACCCCGCTCTTTCCCCCTGCCTCAGCTACCAGGTCTGCTCCCCTCCTCCCTTCTGCTTCTGAAAGTTTCTGCTTCCACTTTAGTTTCCGTGGCAACCACCTCTCTTCCTTTGATTGTTTCCCTCTTCTCAGTCATTTTGCCATCTTATGCTAAAGGAAGGGTAAGAATGGGTGGCACAGGGGGTCTGGCCAGGAGAAAGAGGACAGTGAGGGACAAGGCTGAGGGGTGGTATCTGGGCTGCAGCTAGGGAGCTGGTGACCTCAAAAGGCCTCCGGACAGGGACTGTCCTTGGGAGGGCTCTCAAATGTGGCTCTCCTGTACAGCACGACTGCTTGGCCCTGCAGGAGAGGCCCACGGCTTGGCTAGCCGGGTTCTGCAAGCTGGCTGGGACTAAACTGCTTCTCAGGGGCTGGGGATTTAGCTCAGTGGCAAAAGCGCCTGCCTGGCATGCGCAAGGTCGTGAGTTTGGTTCCCGGTACCGGAGAAAAACCAAAAAAAAAAAAAAAACAAAACAAAAAAAACAAAAACAAAAAAAAACTAAACTGCTTCTCGTTATCTTGTCTTCACACACAGGGAAGCCTATCCTATCTCCTTCAGGACATCCTTCCCTCCCCAAGGCCCAGCCCCAGAGCCCCCTTTATGCAGTCCTCATTAATGTCCCACCGCCTCCATCACCCGCCCAAGCTGCCTTCCTCTGTGTCCGCTCCTCCTCATCCTGACCTCTCTCTCGGAGGCCCTGGCTTTGCCTAAGGGAGAAGAGCACCTAAGGGAGAGGCCAGGACAGCAATTCCATGGGCCCAGCCTGGCACAACCGGCACACAGGAGGTCTGCAGGAGCAGCCCCAAGCCTGAGCACAGAGAGAGCAGGGTTCCCGTCTGGGTTCTACAGCCAGCCCGTCTTCAAGCCTTCACAAATTCGACTAGAACTCAGTGTTCCCTGGTGGTAAAATAAAGGCAGAACTCACTTCCTTGCAGGCTATTGAAGGCTGGAGATCTGAAAGAGCTTGGAAAATTCTGATGTGCTGTTTGGTGTCCAGGATTATTTTTAGGCGCTGAATTAGTGCCGGCTAACGAATGGCCCTAGGGCCTCCTTGACCCCCAGGTCTCATGGCTCTCTTCCTCCACCTGCTGACCTCAGGAGGCACTGTCTGCCTGCATCTGGCCAGTACCTCTGTAAGGCCCTGACCACAACCAGCCACAGTGCACGCACACACACACACACACACACACACACACACACACCACTGACAAGCCAGGGCCTGATGCTGGTTGCCTCATCCCAGGGGACTGGGGCGCCTCTGAGACTCAGCAGAGAGCAGCCCCGCCTGGTGAGGGTGGAGGTGAGGAAGAGCATCCCCCTTCCAGAGCTCATGCGGGGAAGGGCCACAGGGCTGTCCTCTGCTTCCTTCTGTCATCACCATCAGCTTCCCCTGAGGCTGGACCCCCAGGACACCCTTCCCTTGAGGCCCCAGCGCTCTCCTCAGTCAATGGTTACCATCAGGGTAGGGCAGTGCTCCTTTCTCTTTGGTGCTGACAGCGCCGGCAGCCTCAGACCGGCACGTCACCCTTCCAAACTGCTCACCCAGGCTGTACCTGCCCAGGCTTGTGCTAGGACGAGGCTGCCTTCCGTGCACAAGGGGATGCCAGGGCCACAGTGGCTCAGGGTGTGGCGCCTGTGTATGCTCAATGACCATTTTACCAACCCCCCAAACCTGCAGAATGAGGCAGCATTAGCAGGCCCAGAGAAAAAAGAGTAAGACGTGAAACACCAAGAAGATAAAATAACAACAGGGCCACAGTGGCCAGCCACGGCTTTGACTTCTTCACTTCCACTTCTTCACTTGTCAATAGCCCAGGATTCTCACCAGGGGCCTTAGGAAGCCAGGCTTTTTGACACCCACCCGGCAGTGCAGGAGTACACTTTCCAAGAGCTGGCCTTTGAAATGCATGCAAGTCCTCGCACGACACAGGAAAGGACACGATGTGGTCCCAACAGGGCTCCAATACAGTCCCTGTCCTCAGAGAACTGACACTCTGCTGGGATACAGGGATGCTCACATAAGGGACAAAGGAAGCATAGGGCAGGGAGAAATCAAGGAAGGCTTCCCAGCGGAGACCGTATCTGGCCCAGGCCTTTGAACAGGATTCCAACAGACAAAAAAGGTCTAGGACAGGAAGTGAAGCCACTGAGATTCAGCAGTAGTCTGGGCCCCAGAGCAAAGACCTAGCCTGGCCCCCCTTTGCCAGTGTCACAGGGCTGCACTACAGTGAGGGTTTGGGCTTGGAGGACACTGGCTTTAGGTCCCATTAGCCAGGCCTCTTAGGCTGGAGGGTGCTAAAGGGTCCTGAATGAGGCCACCTCCCTAGGCTACAGCCCTCGGGCTATGCCTGTCCTGGTCACTGCTGTCACAGAGCAGTGGACTAGAGTACCACAGGAGGGGCGAGCCCGCCAGGTCTTGAATGCCTACAGAAAACAGCCTCCTCGAATTCCCCCGTTCCGGGATTTCACACCACCCCAGCGGCAGCCAGGAAGTTCTTCCCCCTATCTAACCTACATCTCTCTTGCTGAAAGGTACACCCACCTTGCTGGAGTGGCAGGGGGAACAAAGCACAGAAGTGAAATGCCTCCTCACCAGGCGCTCTGTCTGCCGCAGAGGTGGGGGTGGGAGGGTGGGGACAGTCAGCGGGCAAAGACACAGCCCCGGCCGGCCGGGGAGCGTGTACAAGGCCCTCTTTGTGTGCACGATTAGTGCAGAGGCCTGGGGAGGGCCACGGGGATGTCCTCTCACTGGGCCTCCGAGGCTTCCCTGACCCAATTTAGAAACTGCGTTTATTGTATTGCTCATGTCAAACCTTCCCGATGAGGTCTCTATTCCCAGCGTGCTCATGAATTTTCCAGGGGTTTAATCGTACACAATCTGAGAGCGATTTATTAAGAAGATTAAACCCCCCAAATATGCTCCTGCATGCTCTACAAAACACGGCGAATTTATTCTCTGCCATCAGTGGGTTCCCCTTGCCCAGAGCAGCATGATCAGTCAACAGAGTTAAAGCGGGAGCCCCTGGTCCTGGGAGGGAGGGAAGACGCACAGCACGGGAGTGCCTGGGTGAGTGTGAGAGGTGTGGAGACCCAGGTCTCTGGGTTTCTGCCTCAGTGTGTGCAGGGCCCACAATGAACCTGTTCCCGCATGTCCTGGGTTCAAAGACCTGGCTTCATTCAGGGCCACCTTGCTTGGGGCGACCCTGCTCAGCAAGGTTTCCTGGCTTACTCATAGCAGGACACTGGTCTATGTTCTAAAAGCCCAGCCTCCTGCTCTGAGACTTGGAAACCAAACCGGAGCCCCTTATGTCATACGCTGAGCGCCCTCTCAGTCCCCACACCTGCTTGACACTAGGATCCCCTGGAAGGAAAGAACTGGGTTAGTTACCACAGGGGAGCTGGAAGGAAGGAGGTGGTCTGTCCAGACGCCAGCTGTAGAGCCCAGGCATGATGCTGACTTGGCCTCAGACTTGGCCTCTCTTCTCCCTGCATCCTTGTCCTGTCCAACAGGTCACCAGGATGTGTCTGCTTATCACAATAATAAACACAGGTACAACTATGGCGCACCTGTTCTTCCTCTGGACCGGGCACTGCGCTGAGCTCTAAATGTGGTGTCTCAACTCACCCCCAACAGCCTTGTGGAGCAGGTGCTGTTATCACCAGACCTCAGAGGAGGTTATACACCGGGGAGCATCGTCAGTGTACCTGCCCACTGCTTCTGCATGCTCTACAAAACATGGCAAAACGCTGCAGAGCCAGGTTCAAAGCCAGACACTCTGTCCCTAGCACCTGAGGTCTGAGCCTTCTGGAACTTCCACCTCGCTCCACAGCACAGGCCAAGCTTCCCTTTCCTCCCTTCCCATCCACCCTCCATACTGTCTCCCTACCTTCCGGTTGAGACCGCCTCTTGCCAGTGCACCATGCCCTCAGCCTCTGGCATCCCTTCCTTTGCTCAGTCTGGTCCTTCTGCTTTTCCCCAGGTCACTTAGTTCAAAATCCTCAAGGCCCAAGCCCAATGCCTCCTCTTCCACAAAGCCTTCCCAGGGTCGCCAGTAAGGTCCTAGAGCGAAAGGGATACCTCCCTCGGGCAGCGCAGGGTCTTGCTGTCCTCTTGTATCATTCCCCTCCTCCCCACCCCCTGGAGTTCTTGGAGGCAGGGTCCGAGCTCATGAGAACAGGAGACCTCAGTGTAGGTGGCAAAAGCAGCCCGAGGGCCCAGCTTCAAGGGCCCCACCCTGGGCCTTAACAGGGCCTTAACAGGACCGTGTTACCTCTTCCGCGCCATGGACCCTTGTGGCCTCTGATGCGGCCTAAGGACTCCTTTTCAGAAAATCCTTTTTAAATGCATAAAAGAAAATGCCCAGGATTACAAAGGAAACCAATTACACTGAAATATGGTTATCAAAATACTTTTTTTAAAAATGCCAGAGCAATATATGGGCTTTTTAATTAATGCCTTAAATAACAAGATCTAGGTCTAATAACTACTGTCATTTTGAACAAAAATGTTATTTCACGATATCTACAACCACTCTCCTGTAACATGAGAGCTTCAGTGATCTCTATGATTTCTACAGTGTCGTCCAACAGTTAGTGCCCCTGCAGTGGATCACCTGCATTTGGAACAGAAGGAATTACAACCTGTAATAGTCATTACAGATTAGTGAAAATAAAGGTGGGATATGTATTTTTTTTTTCCCTTCAAATTTGTAGCACTCTAGATTTCACCCAGGGACTCTGCGGGGTAAAAGCCTCCCAGTGACAGCCGGGGGTCAAAGGGAAAAACACAGAGTTTGTCCTGGAACCGCGGGCCGTGTGCTGGCTAATGGACTGACCTGGAAGCCTCCATCTCCAGCCACTTGCACAGTCACTGGAATCAACCCCATGCCCGTGGTGGGGCTGTTCCAATAGACCCCAGAGCCCCTCTGTAGCTCTGGCTTGGCAGAGGCCCCTGAGAACGATCCCTCAGAACCGCTGTGTCTGACAGTCCCTGCCGCCACCCCAGGAACTTGTTTTATGTCCCGAAAGAGCAGGGCTGACAGGGAATAAATCGCCAAGGAAGACAGGAGTGGACTCCGACTGTCTGCCCAGCGCTCGCCCAGCCACCCCGCTGTACCCACTGCCGCCTGTTCTCTGGGAGAAATGAAAGCACCATTAATTACCCAGGAAGAAAGGGCGCCATGAGGACGCACCCGAGCACTACATAGGGAGATGCATCTGGCCACAGTTCTGATCCAGACACCAAGCCACTCCACCTGGTTGTAAGCCCTCGCCTTCTTGCCATCAGTGGGCCAGGATCTCCTCCCCCCTGGTGCCCAGGGCTGCCATCCGAGTGGGTCCCCCCAAAGCTTCCACCTGTATGCTGTCCCTGAGTGGAGTGCTCTTCGCAGACAGGGCCCAGGACGCACGCCCCAGGAGGGAGGATCTGAGAAACAAGGGAAATCTATGTGCTGTCGCTGTCCCCTTCACCAGCAGTACCTCGAGTCCACTGCTGAGTCCTAAGGACTCCACTCTGGAAGTGTCTCTGGCCTCTCCCACACCCCACAACCAATGCTAGCTGTCACCTCAGGCCCAGGGAAATGCACCAACATTTCTGGAATCTTTTCCTCATCACCCACCACCACCGCTCCCCCAGCCTGACCCAGGTACCCCGCAGGGGCTCTTTCAAGCGTGGAAGAAATCTTGCCAGCAGTTGAAGAGGGGACCCCCTGGCACAATGCCGATGCCCATCTTCCAATGGCAGGGAGCAACTGCATTGCAGTAATGCCCTGAACTCTGAGGAACCCACAGCCAGCGTCTCTACCCAGCTGGAGGCACAGAGTCAGCAGACCCTTTGCACCCACATGGGCTGGAGCAGGGCAGAGAGAAGGGCCAGGCTGGAGTTCAAAGCCCAGACATGACTTTGTCCACAGGCTTCTTCTCCAACTACTGCAGTTTTCCCAGCAGCAATCACTCTCCTAGTCAGCGTGGTGCCTCCAGACAGAGGGACCCTGGCCCCTGAGCCCAGGAGACCAACCAATGATGTTCCCTGAAACTCTGAAGGGGCCTCAGAGCACGGCAAAGGGACAGCTGGATCCACTTCTGACCGGACAGTCCTCTAAGCACAGAGAGAAATAGCCAGGCAGAGTCCATGTCCAAACTAGAAAGGATCTCCTAACTCTTACTGAGTGCAAGAAGCAAGTTGCAGAATGATAGATAACTTTTCAAAAACAGAATTACATTCTACAGTTCTCTATGTGCATATGACAATGCAAGGCATCCCTGAGAAAACACCTTCCAAGTGCTTCCCCAGACTAGCTAGCTTCTGTTCCTGGGGCACTCAGATGCTACCCCAGCCCAACATCAGCCCGGTGACCCGCCAACTGTCACACACCATCAGCGAGGGCAAGTAGGCAATGGGTATCAAAAGCTGCCTCTTCACCTTTCTCTCCCCCTGCCCTTTTTCAGTGCTGGGGATTGAACCCAGGCCTTAGCACTGAGCTATATTCTCAATCCTTCTTTTATTTTTAATTTTGAAACAAGGTCTTATTAATTTACTAAGTTGTTCAGGCCTGGCTTGAACCTGCAATCCCCCTGTGTCAGCCTCCCGGAGTGCTGAGATTGTAGCACCACCACCTCCAATTTTTTAATATATATATTAAAAGAACAGATTATGGTGCAGGATGCCCATGATGCAAGGAAGGTGACGAATATGTGAGGGTAGGACTATATAGGAACCCTGTACTTTATGCTCAGTTTTCCTAGGAATCTAAAACTGCTCTACAAAGTAATATCTACAAAAAAAATAGGTTGAAAGTCTTTAAAAATTAAAAACACAAGAGAACTTGGTCTCTAAAGTCCATGCTTTTCCGGACTGAATCTAGCTTTCATCATCCTTGGGTAGGTCTCCGTTCCAGCCTGGCTCCTATGTGGGCAGGACCAAGAAGGCAGAAACACCCCCTAAAGATCCAACTGGGGGTCCTATCGAGGTCCCCTGTAAGAAGCTTTGTCTGGAGCCTTTCCATCTGCCCAAAATGCCTCCTGCCTTCATTTCATGGTTCATATTACCCTTTCCTGAAAGGCCCTAATTTCAGAAGCCCTTGCTCCTGAAATGCAGGCTCTCTGAGGACAGTCTGTGTGCTAAGTGTCTCTTTGTAGCCTCCAGAGCTACCCGGTGTCTGGCACAGGGCAGGGGCTCATTAATGGTGTGCAGAGCCAATGGATGCCCTTAGGATCGCATTAACATTTCTAAAAGCCCCCAGCACTGTCTAGACATCTCTCTGGGGCCACTCATCTGGCCTTGAATTAGAATTCCACCTGCCCTTGTTAGCAGCCTTAGCTCCTCCGAAGTGGCTCGCAGGGCTCACACTCTGATGTGTGCCCCAACCCGCCAGATCACCCAGCTCAGGAATCACAAACACAATGCCAGCAGGAGCCAGGAAGGGACAGAAATGAGAAGCAGGCTGGACCAGGCTAAAATCATGGCTCGTGAACACCTCAGCCCCCTGCAGTCCCACTGACGGCCGTCAGAAAAGCCAGGTGATCTAATTATATGAGAAGCTGCTATGCTACGCAGATTTTAATGTCAAAGCCTCTGATTGTTTATTGTAGGCAGTTAATTCTTCTTTTTTTCTTTTTGTTTTGAGGCAGGGTCTCACTATATAGTTCAGGCTGGCCTTGAACTTGCTATGATCCTCCTGCCTCAGCCTGCCAAGTATTGGGAGTACAGAGCTGTGCCACGATGCCCAGATCACATTTAAGAATAAACAGGACTGGGAATGTAGCTCAGTAGTAGAGTGTTTGCCTGGCATGGGTGAGGGCCTGGGTTCCATCCCCAGCTCTGCAAAATAAATAAGTGGCAAAAAAAAAAAAAGCTCCCCCGCACCAATTCTGCCATCCCATCAATCCAAGCAGAGGCCACACACCAAGACCTACTCACCACAGAACCCAAACCTGATACCCAAAGGGACCCAAAGACCAGCCAATTCTGGGGGCAGCCATGTCAACTCTGTGGCTACTAGCTGTGTAGCCTAGCAGAGGGCTTCACCTCTCTGAGTCTCCGCATCCTCCTCTGTAAAATGGGAGGGAAAGAATTATAGAATTATAATTATAAGAAAGAATTATAATGGTCCCCAGGTCCACAGGGTGTTGTATAGATGCTTGGGTGACCATGAGGCTCTGGCACAAGAAAAGAGTCACAGTCTGTACGGATTCATCTTTAGCTTGACAAATTGCCACAGCTAGGCCTGGGGACAGAGAGGCAGACGTGTCACAGAGGTCCGGGCTGCTGGCGGGGGGCCCCTCCCCACCTCCATCCCTCGCCACTGCCCTTGAAGGGGAGGCAATGCTTAGTCACACATGCCTGCCCCGGGAGGCCGGTTCACAGCAGCACACTCTCCCCAGACTCCAACATTCCCCGCGAGGCAGACACGAATACTGATGGAGACGTATTAATATTTACTGAGACATATTACACGCCAGGCACTGTGCTAAATTCTTCAAAAAAGTTCCTGTCTTTTTTTTACTTTCTCAGAAATCCAAGAAGGTAGGGATTTTTTTTTTAACCTTCCTATTTTATAGCTGAGTAAACTGAGGCTCAGAGAAGTGACCTGGTTTGTGCAAGGTCAGCTACTAAGCGTTGCAGCCTAGATTTGGCCTCAGTCTATCTCGCCACTCTCAGCAGTCACCCGGCCTGTGACTACCAGCAGTCACCCGGCCTGCTGCTCAGATGCCTGCTTTCCTCATCCCACAAATCTGTGATTCCCTCAGTGTGCCTGGTGCTGGTCCAGGCCTAGGGACACCAGGAACGACACTGGCTCCTGCTTCTGGGCTGTGGCACAGGGGCAGGGAACCACCCACTCTGCCTGGAAGGCCACTTTTTGGAGTTGATGGCATCTAAGTCAGGACCACCAGGTGCACAGGAGGTGAACCAAAGGCACCTCCAAGCCTTAGCCAGAGACTGGGGATCACAATCCAGACAGAACTAACTACACTTGCCCTGGCAGGTGGAGGATGGGTGGTGGTTTCTCGCTCAAGAGAATGTGCAGATGTAAAAGAGAGAGAGAGACAGACAGAGAGAGGGAGGGAGAGAGAGAGAGAGAAACAGATCGTGGAGTTAAAAAAGAGATGCACAGCCTCAACCTACCCTTGGGGTCCCCCAGCTCCCTAAACAAAGAGCCCTCTCTACCCGGGGAAACCACTCACTGGCCAGACACCGCCATCCTGGGTGTGAAATCTGGAGGAGGGAGCCACGCAGCTCCGGGGTGGGGTTTGGTCCTGCTGTGTCACAGCAAGGGTCCCAGCCTGGCAATCTGGAGCTGGCAATCTCGGGCACATTAAGCCAAAGTCACGAGTGAAATGCGGATGAGAACGGGTCGCTGGCTAGCGGGGACCATGTGAGGCTCAGGGCGGGCAGACAGAGCCCAGGTGGGGGACAAAAGCCCACCTACCCAGGAACCCACACATCCCCTCTCAGGAACATGTCTTCCCTCGGCTGCTACGGCCATGGGTGTGAAACAGCACTGGGATCTTGAAAAACCCAGTCCTCAAGGGATGGCCATTTGCACCAGGGGCAGGCTGGGCAGATCTTCCTGCTCTCCCTGTGCTCCCTCTTTGTTTTAAAACTCTAAGCTCCACATCCCGGGAGCCCCTTCCATTCTGGGCAAACCAAGATGGTCAGTCCCCAAGTTTGACCTCTTGTGCATTCCTGAATTCTTCTGGCAAATATTTACTGAGGGCCTGGAGCAGGTGGTAGTGGTGGTGGAAGGCCAGCCAGGGCTTTCAGTCCAGTGGGGCACACACAAAAGCAAGTGTTAAAAAAACTAAACAAGTAGAGACGTTTCAAAACAGCCCCAGTGTATGGCTGGGACCAGCTCGGGCTCTGCACCTCTGAGCCATGCTGCAGATGAAGATGAGGACGGTGAAATCTGTTTTGCTGCACCCCCCTCCTCCCTTCCCCTTAGCCTCTGCCATGTCCACTTCCCCTTTTAGGCAGGGAAAGCATTTTAAAGTAATGCACAGGCATCTTACCCTCATATGCTCCAATAGGTGAATTTTTGGTGTCCAAATCCAAAGTCATATTCGAGAGGAAAAACGGCACTTACAATATTACAGATGGTGGATATATTCACTCACATGTGGATTTTATTTAGTGCTTTGTAAATAAAAGGAAAAACTCTACAAAAAATATACAGAT
Source organism: Chinchilla lanigera (assembly GCF_000276665.1). NCBI lineage: Eukaryota > Metazoa > Chordata > Mammalia > Rodentia > Chinchillidae > Chinchilla > Chinchilla lanigera. The sequence goes on from NW_004955419.1 coordinate 6,376,103, forward strand.
ACACAACTGTGTGTGTGTGTGTGTGTGTGTGCGCGCGTGCATGCATGATACATATTATAAAGGAAGAAATAAGTATTCAGGCAGAGACTAAGTGGGGAGTAGGGGTCACTGTCTTTTAGGTGCATGGCTAGGGAGGATGTCCCCATGGAGAGATTTAAGGAGAGACCAAAACATTCATTTCATGGACATTCTATGGAGGACAGGGGTCCAGGCAGTGGAGCAGCCAGGGTGAGGCTAGAGGCGCCCTGTGGTCATGCAAGCTGAGGACCCGGGTGGCGCAGGACAGCAGGACAAGGGACAGACTGGCATTACGCCCCCAGGACCTCACCACCTTTCCCTTTAGCTCGGCAGCCACTGTCCTCATCCCAAGAAAAACTCCAAGGAATCCAACTAAATCAAAGCCAGAGGTCCTGAGATGGCACCGTCTCTACCCCTGTTCCCACCTATCCAGCCCATGGTACCTACCACTCTCTCAGCCAAACCTGTCCTGAGCTGGCTGTGAAATAACACCTTCCAAGGGGACCAGGGCCCATTTTGTCTCCTCCCTCATGGGGGAGGTGGGGATGGGTGAGGTGGCATTTTCAAATTGTTAACAACTGACATCTGTTAATTATTATTTGCCCACCTCTGTTTTGCTTTCGCCCACACCATTGCCCAATCCACCCAGCAGCCCCAGCGCTGACAGGTGGAAATAGCACCTCCCTGTAGAGAGGTAACTTGGGGGGAGTGTGCAGAGGCCTCGCACGCCGGCAGTGGAGAGCTCCTAGCCACGGAACCCACACACTTTCCAGGCAGTGAGCTGAGAAGAACAAAACTAAGGCACTAGGGCGTCCCTTCCTGAGTCCCCCAAGCCCCACATTTCTGGAGGCATCTTCTTGGTGTCTTGGTGACCGTCCTAGTCAGGTCAAGCCCTTCACACAGAGAGCCCAGAGATTTCCAAGCTGAGCCCCAATCAGTGAAGCTGAAAATAGCATGGAGTCAATGAAGGAACATCCCCCAAGAAGCCAGGGAGGCTAAGAAACCAATAGCTGTGCCCATCTGGTTGGAAGCAAGGGCTGGACTGCATGGGGACTGGCGCACCTGCTGGCTCTGTGAAGCCTGAAGAACTCAGAGAACAAGGGCACGGGACACAGCAGGCTCCTAGGCCCACAGGAAGGAGGTATGGGCAAGGGGCTTCCTACTGGGGCTTCAGGGGCCCTGAACATTCTACATGCAGGGAAAATGGGGAGTCCTTCAAGATTGGGGGAGTGACCCCATCAGACTCAGGTATGGAGAGCTTCTCTGCAGGGAGTGGACAGGATGGGGAGCAGCAACCTGGGAGGAGGCTGTGGCTGGGCTTCTGGTGAGAGAGAGCAGGGGAGCGTGCAGGAGATGGACTTGGCCTGGTGGGAACTAGTGGTCCCATGAAGAAGAGGAAACACCCGGCTGAGGTTCCCGGCTGGGGTTGGGCAGTGCAGTTTCCACTGCAAGGGGGAAGCTGAGGGCCGAGCAGGGGCTGCTGTGGGAGGAAGAGGCTTGCATTGGGACGAAGCCGGAAGAAGAGGACTTCTGTGCCTGATGAGGATGCACCGTTGGTGAAAATCGCTTCCTTCCATCTGGAACTCAGGAGAGTGGGTCAGGATGAGAAATTTACAGCCAGATTTGGGAGGAGTCGAGGTTCGGGGTCATTGATATTCTGGACATGAGTGGGGCTGCTAGATGGGACCTGGTGGGTGGAGGGGGTGCCAGGAGACACAGACAGAGAAGCATCCAAGGGCATGCAGGACACACAGACAGGAGACACAAGGGGCAGGTGGAGGCCGGTACCCAGCCTGGGGAGGCTGCTGGGGCCAGAGCAATAATATCACAGGGACAAAGATCCCATGTAGTGTGATCCTTTTGCACGCCAGCTCTTGAGCTAGGGACCTGACATGGATTAGTTACCTACTGATACTTCCAAGAGCCTGTTGGGGGCCATTTACAGAAAACAAAGAGCAGCTCAGCATTCGGTCTCTGAAGCCTGGTTCTGGATCCACACACCCCTCTAGCCACCAAATGTGATTGGCGGTGTCAGTGTTTGCTGAGTAGTCAGTGGTCCACATGTTCCGTGCAGGAGGGGTTCCTAGGAGCCAGACGGTAGATGACCACACCTCCAGCTGGGACGTGTGGTAGGGTGGGGAGTCTGGCCAGGGCTCTCACAACTTCCCCCAGGGGCTGGCCCAGGCTGCCAGAATAGGAGCCGCCCATCTGAGAGGAAGGATCTAGAAGGGTACAGCACGGGGTCAGAGCCCGGAAGGACCTTTAATTCTCATTCTGCCTTTAGAATTCAAACTTGGAAAACAATGACCACTGAAAGAGAGATGATGACTAAAATTTTTGACTGTTCCTAAATTTAGCACCCAGGGTGGAGCAGGCATAGTGACGTTCGATGTCCAAACTTTGACTAACACCACTGATCTCATGTTGTAGCCTGGTTCCCTGTGTAACTCCTTTTCCTGCTTCCACCCTGAATGGGGGTCCTGTCTTCTAAAGGCCTTAGCTTGGGAGAAAATAAACAAATAATAACTTCCAACCCAAGGAGGGCTTAGAGATAAATGAGATTCTCCACTTAGTAGACCATTAGTACCTAACACCTACGCTATAGAGAGCAGGGTTTAATTCAAAGGACTCAATCAAAAATGGAATATAGGCACCAGAAGTGGTCCAGGAGAGCTCATGAAATCATTACCAGGGTCATTCAACACCCTACCCAATTGTAAGACTACCTTCGGTTCTCACCAAATCCTTGCTAGGAAAGCATCCTAAGATCTGCCTCCTTCTCCAACAATTCCTCTCTTAGAAGCTTGGCCTTTAGTAGTTCCATGGGAAAAATCTCTCCACACAAGAACAGTTCCTGGCACATGGCAGACACTCCATAAAGATGTGCTGAATCTGTTACCCTAGATAGCAGCTGGCTCTTGTCACAGTCCAGGGACCTGAAGGCCTCCCCAGAGTCCTCAGAGTGCCAAGAGCCACCCTTCCAACAGTTGCCCTCTTGCATGTACCTTTGTGTTATAATTTATCTCTTGGTTCTAGAAGACAGTATCATAACTGTTCAAAAAGGGCTTCTTCTAAGCATGTATCGGTAGCCCTTTATTTTTTTTTTTTTTTCCGGTACCGGGAATTGAACTCATGACCTTGCGCTTGCCAGGGAGGTGCTGTGCCGCTGAGCTAAATCCCCAGCCTCCAGGTATCCCTTTAAAGTTTGGAAAAATCTTTCAGCATCATCATCATCTGCTGTGCTGGGCCTCACACATGCTAGGCATAGCTCTACCATATGCTATGTCCCTAGTCCACTGAGCAACGCCGGTATAACACCCAAATTCAGACCAGATTAGGAATGGTGAACACCTGGCTCCGGCTCTGCCCCTAAGGCTAGAGTACCTGTCACTAACCACGGTGGTGCTTGCAGCCTCCTCCAGGCACAGGGGTGGCTTTGTTCAGTTTATAGGGATGAAGTCCCCCCACCTGGATATCTGGCCTACAATGTAAATTCCTTCTTGGGAGAAAAGTATTTCTACAAAAATGCATTGAATTTAACAATCATTCATGACATGCACATTACGTGTTTATGGATCTCTTGTTTTTGCCTATGTTTGCTCCCTTTCTCTTGGGGCCAGCATTCCAGTGTTCCTTGGGGATCCTTCTTTACCAATCCCCAGCTCTGTGAAGACACAGAGCCCAGAACTGGTGGGGAGAGAGAGGAAGAGAGACAGATAGACACCATATCTGACAAGTTCACTCTGCTCTCCTTGGGTGCCTTACACATGTGAGCCCATAAAACCTCTTTACCTTTGGCCAGCTTTGAGGGGTCTCTTATATGTGCGGGACCCCTAACTGACGCCCATATAAGCACTGAGTTGGACACTGGATAGGGATCCCAGGGTAAGAGAGGGTCCTTGTCCCTCAGGGGCTCTCCAATCCTTCAGCAGACAGGCTCACATAACTGTCACGGCACCACCCTCAGCTAAAAGCTAAAATGGGGCCACAGAAGTCATCTCCCACCCCAGAGTATCCACCCACCTCCTCCACTGGGACCCTGATGAGCTCCCAGACCTCTATTCTATCAGGAAGTAGCTCAGGGCCCTGCTCCACCACTAACGCCTTGTATGAACAAATCCCTCGGGGGCCTCCATTTCCTCCTCTGCAAAGTGGTGATAAAAATGCCATGTATGCCAGGGTTGAAGGCCAGAGACAGGAGCTGCAGCATCCAGGCCTCACAGGAAGGATGCTCAGTGTGACAAAGGACAGGCCACCTCTGGGGCTGGAACACAGTAGTGCCTCATGGGTCTGGAGGTTCCTTTCGGGGGACAGAGACCCCACAGAAACGCTCCTTCAAAGGACTCCCAAGATGACAGAGACTGAGGAGGCTTCTAGTCCAAGCTTTTCCTTCCCTAGCCGGAGCAGTTGCCCCTTAAAGTAGGAGCCATTTTCTCTAAAAGGAGGCTCTTTCTGGGAAGAAACACCTCCCCATAGTGGCTTTTTCCCCACAGAGCAGATAGGGCCCTGGTCACACGGGACCTCCCTCTCTGTGGGCCACCCTTCACATCTCCATGACAGGAAGCCTGCTGTCCCAGGCTGTCCTACCATCAGGGAACTGCTGTGCTTCAGACAGCAGGTCCAGAGCTGCCCCTGGGTCCGTCCTGGGCAAGGTCAGGCCAGTGCATGGCAGCTGCTTCCTTAAAGACTCTCTGAGGGGTCTCTGCCTCCTCCTGGGCCTTTTGGAGACAGAAGGTGAGGCCACGGCCAGGAACCAAAACCCAGGACTGACCTGCCTGACAATCTGCCTTTCAACCCCTCATTTCCTTCCCCGAACCTGCCAGTATTCCAGCCAGGACAGCATGGCGCAACTCGTGTACCTTCCGCACAAGAGGCAAAGATTGCAGGCTGAGGAGATGTCATCTATCGTCTCCATTCCAGCCCCACCATCCATCACCCACCATCACCAGCAGCGCCGCTGGCCGCCAACGCCTATAAAAAGGACTTTGTGGGGACTCCCCTGCCTCCGCACCCACACCCTCTCCTAAGACGAAGTTCAGCGCCTCTGAATTACCAAAATCAATTACTCCAAGGAGGAACTCAGCCAGACAGGCACTAGAATAAAGACGGCAGATAATTCCCACTGGCAGGTAATTGCTCCCTTGAGAATTTCAGATAATAAAAGAGAAAGCTAAAAGAAAGCATTTTCCCCCAGAAAAGAGGGGGAAGAATGTGCATGGATAAACAGAAGCAGTCCCTGCTACCCGTCCTTCATACTTCGTGGGCTGTGTCTCTCGGGGGCAGGGGAACACAGTGGGGTAGCAGGAATCATGGGGCCTGGGGCAGAAGTCTGGGGGACCCTCCTCTGGAGAACTGGGTCTTCTGAGGACATCTGACACCTGTGTCCTTCCTTAGCCAGGGATAAGGACAGCCTCAGGGCTCCTGGTACACATGGGCTCAGAGGACAGGACTGGCGGTCATCTCTCTATTCTGCGTGGCCATCTCATCCCCCAACACAGCTCTTTGAGAGTAGGTCCTTGGCTGTCACAACCTGCCTTTCCTTACCACCTGGCCCTGGATACCCCATAAATGATCTGCCACTGGATCCAGATGGCGACAGAGGGACAGATCACTTATTCATACATAGCCAGTTACTGGGCCCTCTAGGCCTTGGTTTCTTTAACTGTAAAGTAGGGCAAGTGCATCAAACATACAGATGTCCATAATGCCACATCTCCAAGAGTATCACAAAGCCTGTCACAGGCATTCCAAGAAGAGAGTGTCCTACCCTTGAGGCTTACAGTCTTCTTAATTGCTCGTGGGTATTAGAACTATACCACACAGCACGAAGCAGGCTTTGCTAAACTCCTGTTCTACCGAGTGTCTTACTGGCCTACCAGTCCATGGAACATACGTGGGCTGACAATGGTGCAGACATACAACAGGACAAGAACATAATAAGACATTTAGGGGGATGTGGGGCGCCATAGGAAAAGCTCACCGAGGACACAGGGCTTACAATAAGTTTTGAAGGAAAGAGGAGGAGCTTTGGGGCAGAGACAGGGGAGCAGATGTTCCCTGGAGCAGGAGCATAAAGGTGGAGAGCTTGTGCACACAGGTCCTGGCTGTTATCCTCCAAAAATAAACAAGGATGGAAAGACAGGATGGGGACAGTCTTGAGATGAAAAACATGCTGAGATTTTTTTTAAGGTCCTTGGGTAAAAAGAAGGGCTTCCTTATAAGTATTTCTCATGTGCCAAGCATTGTGTGAAGTATGATTCCTATGACACTCCTGCAAAGCAGGTTCTCTTGTCCCTTGCTTTGGAGCCAAGCGAAGTGGCTGCTTCCATTCACTCAGCCCGGGCAGGGATCTGAAGCCGACAGCACATCCATTTCAACTTTTTTTTTTTTTTTTTTGGTACCAGGAATCGAACCCAGGACCTTGCACTTCTCAGGCAGGCGCTTATGCCACTGAGCTACATCTCCAGCCCAGCACATCCATTTCAGACCCAGGGTCATCAACACCACTGAAGTGCAGAGCAGGTCTTCTGATTCCTTGTTATCTGAAGCCCTACTCCATGCTTTGATTTTTTATTTATATCCCATTGGACAGCTCTTCCCAAATGTACGCAGGTCATTTGTTCTAAATTTTTTAAGAGGAGTCTTTGCCGTGAGTGGGCAAGAGCAGACCAAAGCGCAATTTGGCAGTGAAAGGAACGTGTGGCCAAAGCCATCAACATCCTCAACAAGGTTCATGCTTCCAGCACGTGGCCGCCACTTGATTTATGGGCTTGTGGAGCTGCACTAAGAGGGAGTGGCCCTCTCAGCGGAGGGCGGCACCACCACCCTCATCAAATATCTCCGTAATCCATAATCGTCTCCATCACAGTAAAGAAGGCACCAGGCCCCTTCCTGCCCTTGCCCTGGAAAGGAAGTGAAATTGTTTGCCTTAATTCAATTAGGTAATTAAGTAGACAATGCAAAGAGAAATTCCAGCAAGGATATAAATACTTAAAATCCCTGTGCTGAGGATGTCAACAACAAACAGGAACTGAGGCGGAGGAGGGGGCCCGCCTCCAGGCCAGGCCAGGCCAGGCTGTCAGAGGTGTGTCTCCGCAAGGGCAGTTTATAATTATAGGCACTTACCCCGTGCCAGCTCTGTGATAAGCACTTTACAAGCATTACCTCACTTAAGCCTCCAAACAACCCAACTCAGTGACGTAGGTGGCACTATTATCCCCATTTAATGGAGACTGAGGTGCGGGCAGGGAAGTGACCTGCCGGAGGGCACACGTTAGCAAGTGACAAAGCCAGCCAGAACCTCAAGTCCACATCTTCCTCCTCCAAGTCCCTCTGCTCCTTCCCCAGAAGCATGCCCAAGGTGAAAAGGGGCTCTAGGAATGTCTGGCCCAGACGGGGAAACTGAGGCAGCGCTAAAGATCTCCCAGCGTCTCGCCTCCCAAGATCCCAGCTGACCTGGCGATCTAGCTGCTGCAGGGCACCAGGAGAGCTGAGGAAAAGTAAGTTTGCAATGCTGTCTGCAGCATCTGGGCAGCTGTTCTAGGGCTGCCTGTAACCCCACACTCTCTGGGAAGCCCTTGGACCTCTCCTCACATATGATAACGGGGACCTTGATGGCGGACCTCTGAGAGGGAGGGAGGACCTAAAGGAACCTCAGGCTTGTTTAAGTTCTGCTCTCGCTTCCTCCACAGGCAGGGCTGTGTCAACACACACACACCCCAAGACTTACACCCAGGACGTGGTTGGCAGGAGGATACTGAGCAGAAGGAAAACTTCCACCACCTGAAAGAATCTTTGTCTCCCTTAACTTCTTTCTCTACTTGTCAAAGTCATCCCCTTAAAAATCCACATTTGGGGGAGGGGGGACATGTGAATCCCTGTGTTGCTTTATAAGAAAGGAAGTAAGTAATTCACAGTTTCTCCAATTGAGATGTTTCCCTATGCAGAACTGCCTTCAAAAGAGGCAGTAAGTTCTGAGTACCCCAAGACCACTGCCAAGTGATCTTCTTAAATAATAATAACAATCAAATAATAAGCAATAATAAAAACACTAGCATTTATTGTATGTTTGCAATGTGGAAATGCTGTACTCTGTCCTCTCCTCCCCACATCTAATTTTAACCTAACAACTACCCTAAGAAATAGGTATTATTGCCCCCAGTTGACAGATAGGAACACTGAGGATAGAGAAGCCTGGCAACTTTACCTGAGGTCACACAGCTGGTAGGTACAGCAGGTTGGACTCAAATCAAGGCTGCTGGTGCCCCTCAGAGCACAGACCCACCCCCAGCTTCTCTGCTCTGCCAGGCTCCTACGTGGTAGAGGCTGGTTCCTTCGCTCTTCTCCCACGTCTGATTCCAAGCCCAGGATGCAGTGGCCACCGACAGACCCCTGTTCCAAATCTGAATCAACACCTTCCTGGTCACTCCACTTAAAGCAAAGTGTTGTTAGCACCCGGGCTCCAGCCTTAAAGGTACTGGGTGTGTGTGGGAGAATACTGGAGGGGATGCGTGCTATGGAGGATGAATTAATATCAACTTCAAAAAAAGCCAACAAGCACAGCTGGGATGTGGCACAGTACTGCAGCGCTTGCCTAGCATGAACGGAGTCTTAGGTTCAATCCCCAGTCCTGCAAAAAAGAAAAGTGAAGCAAACAAGCTACAGGAAATGGGAAGAAATAGGCCCGGAGCTGGCTGTGACACCACATCTTCTGATGTCCCTTCCTCTCATGGACTCTGGATTCCGCCATACCTGCTCCCCTCTGCCCACCACCCCCTCCTCTGCAGCTCAAGGGCCATGCTGGACTGGGGAGATGGAGAGCGAGGCCAGTGTAGAAGAGGACCTCCCTTTCATGTCTTTTTCAGCCTCCCCTGCTTAATCACACCTGGCTTCTCCCTCATTATACTTTCACAGTCCCGCAGAAGGCAGCCAAGCTGCCGGAGGGCAAAGCGAGCAGTCCCTGATACAGCAGAAGTCAGGAAGACCTGCCCTCAAACCCTTCCCAGCTGGTGACCTCTGGCAATTCTCTCCTCCCAGCTGGGTGACCCGAGGCAAGTCATGCAGTTTCCTCATCTATCATGAAAGTCAAAGCAAATAGGCGAGTGCTCAAAAGCCTTAAGCCTGGTGCCTGGCCCACGGGAAGAACTCAGACAGGTATGAACTGCTAGACATCTTTATTGCAGCCCAGAGAGGTCACGCGGCCTGCGCAGACTCACACAGACACAGCGAGTGCTGACACCCGGTTCTGGCTCTGCTCCCAGCTCTTCCCCGATGCAGAGCCCCTCTCCTGGAAAGCCGAGAGACAGCGCAGCCCAAGTACCAATCATACCCCAGAGGCTTCCCTGGGTCTACGGTTCACAGGCCAAGTACAAAGTCCCAACCAACAGGTTTGTTTTTCTTACATGCAAAAATCAACAAGTGGCTCACAGTGAAAGTTCCCAAACTTTGGCGTCCACCGCCAGCCAGAGGTGAGGGGTGACCTCATCCCTGTGACTAAGCTGACACGGACGCCAGGAGCCCTCTCTGGGAATCTGAGGGCTTGCCGCTGCTGGCGCCCGGCCCCAGGGAGAGCCAAGGCTGCAAAATTGGGGTTCTCTTGGCTCTTGGAGCAGGCTGGCTTTGCAAAGCAGGGGGTGCTGCAGCCAAGGGTCAGGATGGATCTGGAGACCAGATGTGAGTCCCCACTGGAGCTTGGCATGAAGCCCTAGGCGACCGCAGGCCTCTGGCCACCCAGCTCTAACGAGGATGGGTTGCACCGGGAGGCTTCTGCTGGGCGGGCACCTGAGAGCCAGCTTAGCTCCTGTCCTGTCCATCCGGGCCTTGAGCTCGCTGTGGAAGGAGCAGAGTTGATCAAGGCCTGGGGTTAGAGGACAAGGCTCTTGCTGCTGAGAAGCTGAGGCTGAGAGGGGTTCCAGGGGGCACAGATCCCACAGTCGGTGAGCTTCTCTGGGCAGAGAGCCTAGGGTTAGAGGCACTAGAAGGGTATCCTTCCCCCAACCTCAGTCACTCCTGTTCTCTTAATTCTGCCCACCACAGAGAAGACAAGACAGACAAGTTTACAAAGGAGAATCCAGCACAGCGGCCCACACCTGTCATCCCAGCATTCTGGGAGGCTGAGGCAGTAGGATCACAAGTTCCAGCCCAGCCTAGGCAAATTAGCAAGACCCTGTCTCAAAAGAAAAAATAGAGAAGGGTGGGGGATATAGCTCAGTGCAAAGGCCCTGAGTTCAAGCCCCAGTGCTAAGGGGGTGGGGCTAGAATGCAAGAATAAGCCAAGAAACCCAGATACAGACTTTGCCCCAGAGCTGGCTGGTCCCAGAACCCAGAGACAACAGAAAATGGGATCGTTCCTATCACCTGGAACTGCAAGGTTGCAGAAGGAGAGGTAAGGATTCGCAGGATGTCTTCTGAGAATGAAAAAAAGGAAAAAAAAAAAATCTGCTCTACAAAAACCAAATACCATAGAGAAACACCTGTAGTAAAGCCAGGGAGCACACTGTTGCACAGTACTTCTGATAAAGCAGGTAACTACTGTGCTCTGTAACGCTCAGTGGCTCCCTATTGCCTACAGCGTCAGGGTCATGCTCTTTATTGCAGCATTTGATGTCCTCAATTTGGGGTCCCATGGGTACTTTTCCACCTCACTCCTTTCATTACCCTTCCATGCTCCAGCTGATCACAACACCGCCTACCCCTGCTGCTCCCCACTTCCACCATGAGCCTTTGCCCCTGGAGCCTTGATTCATTCCTGGCTTTCTTGCGACCCTTGCTGCTTTGCATAAAAACCTGTCCCCCACAGCTGTATCTACCGACCCCTTTCCCTCCCGGAGCCTGACGACTGAAATTGCCCCTCCGCCAATCGCCTCAGATGCAGGAGGCTGGAACGCACCGAAGTCCTGCCACTAAATGCTAGGTGCAGTCTCCAGCAAGACTTGGGGCACAGCCTCTGCCTGCTGGTTTCTAAAGCAGGCGGTCCAGTCCAGCCTCTCCTTGGGCAGCGGCTGCTGAGCCACTCAAGTGAGATAATGGAGCCAAAGGGCTCTGCGCAGCGTCAAGTGTGACTTGAACCCAAGGGATTACAGTGTCTATTTTTAACTCCCCACATCCTGGCCGAAAAACAAATCCTTCACACACCCCACAGATCCCTATCAGGGGGCCGACAGGGCCGTTTGGGAATTCTCTTCTCTCGGAAGCAGCGCCAGCTTTGATGGCGTCCCTCTCTGCCGGGAAAGGCCCTGAGGTCCCTGCTCCGGCCAGGGCCAGCTCCCATGATGTCTGGCTGGGTCCTCACTGCCCCCAACAAACAGCCATTTCCTGGTGGCTCCGTTGTCATGTTCTCCAGCCAGTGACAGCCAGGCAGGGTCACCACAGATGCTGAGAAAGGTCACTTGCTCATTTCCTTATTCATCTACCCCACGTTCCCTCCCTGCCCCTCTCTGACACTGTGAAGCCTGCTAAGGTCACCTGGTGGGGCCAGCCACAGGCACCTGTCTTAGGGTGCTCAGCCTCGGTGGGGACAGGTGAGCTGACAAAGCAACAGTGAGGGGACATTCAGGAACAAACCATGATGGGAGGCCACAGGGATACAAGGAACCCTGGCGGCCCCATTTGGGCAAGGAACTGGCGGACACCTAGATATAAACTCAGGCCATCCTCAATCCCCTCTGTCTCCCAGTACCTTACTCCTAGACAGTTCCAGATAGATACCAGCCACCATGCCCTACAAGGAGATGGGCCTTCCTACACTAGGACAGAGGTCACCTGCCTGGTCACCTGACCCATCTCCCAGCTGCAGTCACATGGACACTGCCCCTCCTCCCTGGTCCCCTCCTGTCCTGGTGCTGCTACCTGAGTTCACTTTCATCCAAGGATAGGAAAATGGAAGCCACACAAGAATCTCAAAGAGAAAAGCTTCAGGAGGAGTGGGGAGCAGCCAGGAGACAACCTCCTCCTGGCTTGCATCATGAGCACTGCCATGAGCTCTGGACATCCAGGGAGAGGAGAGGGGGAAGTCACCAGCCGCCTCTTTTTGCCTGGCTGAGGTTAGCCAAGGGGCCCTCTCACAGCCTTAGTTTCCTCAGCAGAAAGTCACAGGGAGGCTGAACGGGACGCTAGGTTAAAAAGACCCTGTAAATGAACGCACTTTACAGACTTGGGCGTTTTAGACAAATCATTTGTGGTTTAGCATAAAATTCTGTCTTCATTTTTGCTCTCTTCCCCGCTGGCCCTTGGGGCTCCCCACCCTCTCTGAATTCAGGGACAGACACTTCCCACGGTGGTTCCCACACAAACAACTGTGCAACCCTAGAAGTCATGTGATCCCTCCACGCCCTGGGGCCACATCTGTGAGCCTCGGCACAGTCACAATCATCCCCAGACACCTTTCCTAGGTACGGGACCTGTTCTCACGAATTCTGAAGAATCAGGCGAGTTCCGGTTCTTCTCCCTTCAGACTCGAAGTTCAGCCTGCAGGAGGGGACTAACAAGATGGCTTCTCCATACCTGCTTCTAGGTCTGTCCATCTTTGATGCCACAAGGCCAGAAGAGGCTTTTAAAAAGCAGATCAGCGCTGTGGTATGGGGCGCAGGGAAAACAGAGCATTAACGCCAAGCCCAATTCAAAGCCAGTCCAAAGCCACAAAGCTGGGTGAGCATGTACTAGAACAAGGAAGCCCTGGCCAGGCCCCATTTATTATGTGGGCACCAAGATGAGATGCAGGGCCGGGTGTGTGACCTTCACATGTTCAGAGTTCATGGTGGGAGACAAGCAAGCCCACATCGGAGCATGAAGCAAGGTGGTTAATACGGGCTGCCAGCCGGCACTGCGTTGGGGCAGCTCACCCAGAGTGCAGTGATGAGACCCAGTGGAGGTGACACTCGTGCTGGCCAGAGGGAAGGGGGACTCTGGGCAGTGACACAGTGGCAGAGAGAGAACGGCCTTCTAGAGTCATGGGCAGAGACTGGGAAGCACAAGCCTGAAGAGCAGAGGAAGGCGGGACAGGGAGGGGAGGTGGAGGCCTTATTCCCTGGGCCAGAAAGCGTGGCATGGGGTGGTGAACTGGACAGGGAGCCACTCTCAGGGCAGAAGAAGGCTCATGATGGAGCTAAGGAAGCTGAGGGCTTCCCTAGGGGCAGGAGGCTGCTACGGGCTGCAGCTAACAAGGGCATGCTTCAGGAAGCCAGGCTGCTGAGCCAAGCCTGGGCATGGGGAATGGGAGGCTGCATCTCCTCAGGAGCAGCTGGCTCCAGGGAGAGCTTACAGCCATCCAGCAGGGACACCAACGGGGAGGCATCGGAGTCAGGGAGGGATGAGGGAGCCCAGGGGAGACAAGAAGCCCTGTGCTTGCTCTTCCGGCCCTGGTCTTGGCCCAGGTTACTCTGGCTTGACAGAGAGACTCCAGCTGGTTGGTCCCAGAGCCCTAAGCCCCTCCTGGCTTCCAATCAGGACCCCAGTCATTCCCACATCACTCTCTTACAGTGTCCAGAGGCCAAATTTACCACGAGGTAAGCAGCCTCCCGCATCTGGGCTTCTCGGGCTACCTAACCCTCTCCCCTAGCTCCATCTGAAACTAGGACTGTCAGAGTCCTTCTAGCTAGGGTCAGGACAACTCCCAGTGCAGCATCCTCCCCTGCAACTCAACCACTCACCCATCTCTGAGTCCATCACAGCTACCTCCTCCCCAGAAATAGACTCAGGTGTATAACCTAGGTTACAGACCCTAGGTCAAGGTGAAGTTTGGAAAGAACTCACAGGTCCAGTTGAACAACCCACCCCCCTGACCAGCCCTGCCCAGGATCACACATCTGGGCAGTAGTCCAGGTCCTCCCAGCTTCCAGGCAAGGGCTCTGGCACCGAGGGCAGGTAGACAGAAAAACAAGGCAAGAAACAAAGTACAAAGACAGCCTACCATATTGTCAGGGGACCTGAGTTCAAGTCGCGACTCTAGCACCTTTCCTCCCTCCACTATCTTTCCCATAGACACATTAGGGCTTGGGACATGTCCCTACAGCTTCCTGGACTTCAGTGACCTTTTCCATAAAATGGGTGTTTAATAAATTCTGTGTCTTCAGCAAGATCAAAGGGGATAAATGCAGAACAAACATTCAGCCTATAGCACAGCCCAGCTGCCTCAAGTGAGACATTTTCCCCTGAGCTGCACATGGTAGTCACAGCAGACCTCCAGGAGGATGGGCAGATTTCTACCAGGTTGAAAATGCCGGTGCACATGGCGGGACCACCTCATCCTCTTCCTCAGAGGTTCAGGCCCAGCATTTCTTGGTTGGGAAAGTCAAAGCAAAGGCACCATGGGAAAAAGAGGATATATGGGGGTCTCTTGTCCATCTCTCCAGGGTGCCCCCACTCTAGCCAAGAAACCTGAACATAAGATGCACCAATCCTTGTAGAAAGCAAAGGCTAGAAGCCTTGGGGGCCTCATGCACATCCACTTGTAAAAGTGTCACCAACTTCCTCTGCCCCAAAGGCCCCGTAACCCCTGACACTCACCCAGGGGGCTCCTACACCCATCCACAGCAGCAATCACCCTGCCGGGGACTGTCACATCTTGTCTATCTTACAGCGGGGAAGAAGCCCCGGAAAGAAAAAGCAACCATCTCAAAAGAACGAAGCCAAGACTTGAATTCAGACCTCTCGGGGCCCTGATCCCAGGTTCTCTCCCTCAGAGAACCTTAGGGCTCTGGTTATCAGACGGTGCAGCGCAAAACAGCCAAAGGGGTTTTTCAAAGGCAAATCCCTAAGGTCTGGAGTAGAGCTGAGAAATTTGCATTAACAGTTGCTCCCAGTGCTTGTGATAAAGGCATCCCAGCACATATCACAGGCCTGCGTGCACACACACACACACACACACACACACACACACACACACTCACACACAGAGACATGCTTGCAAATACGGGACAAAAGTAACAATTAGAAGCATGGGCTTTACAGAAGAGGCTGGGTTCGGGGTGCATATGGTTGTAGGACCTTGGGTAAGTCCCTTGGTATCTCTAAACCAGTTTCTTTAGAGGCAAAACAAAGATAAGAAAAGGACTAACTTCATGCCATCTTTTAAGGATGTGAGGAAATATGTGTTAAAGCCCCCAGCTCAGGGCCTGGCATAGAATAAGCACTCAAGAAATGGTGCTGTGATCATTGCCAGACCCAGTTCCAGTGTGCTGAATGCCTAAAGGAAGGAACAGAATGCCAGACACTGGGGGACCACAGTGAATAATGGAGCCAGTAAGAGACGTCCAGAGGCTTGTGCTACAGTCAGTAGGTAAAAGGAACAGAGAAGATTTCTGCTCTAAACAGGAAGAATTTTTTTAACAGAATGGAGATGCCCAGTCATGAAACCAGTTGCCCTGGGGGCACACTGTCACTAGAGGATCCTAGGAAAAAAGTCAAACATTCCCCAGGTGGGCACATAGTGCCAGGGAAGGAGGAATGGGCGGGTGGCCCAGGAGATCTTAAAGGTGACTATAGGCCAGGTTTTGCAGGTCAGCCCCTCTCCCCACCATGCTGGTTAACGGGTCCCTTTCCCTTTACCCTGGGATTTACAGCCGCTAGTCCAAGCATCCAAAGCTGGTGAGGAAGGGTCTTACACGTTCCAAGTGGCACGGAAAGGAAAAGGCAAGCAGCAAGATGCCTCAAGTTCCGGGGCGTAGACTGGCCCTCAAGGCTGTGCTTGTCCTATGAACTAGGTGCCTGCCACATCTTACCTCATAAAAATTTCAGGACATCTCCATGGGGTGGGACTTTTCAGCTCAGAGAAGTTAGGAGGCCTGTCCAAGGACACACAGCTAGTGAGCAGAGGGGTCTGACGTCTGAACTCAGGTTCTCTGAGCTCCAGAGACAGGCCACTGGTTTTGTTTTAAATTCTCAGCTATATGGTTCCATGTCAAGGAAATACAGAAAGGAGATATCATGGAGGGAGAATTATGCTAAAGATTATGGTCCTCAGGGGTGATGTGCTATCTACTCGCACCCCCCATAATTAAAATCAAAGTAGAGCCCCCCAACAGCGGGTTGGGGGCAAAGAAAGAGTGGAGCATACACCAGATGGCTCAAAAGAGTCCCTTTTCCAGGGACCAGAAACTTGGCAAGCATCCCCACAGGGCTGGGAGCTGAAGTTAGATGGCTTTGGTCTCTGTCCCCGCTGTGCGCGGCTCGAGGGGTTTTTCTGGAGGGTAGGGTCCAAAGCAGGCCAGGAAACAGGAAGACGTCACTTTAACTACCTGCCTCCTGCAAAACTGAAAACTAGCTAGAACTGAACAAAACACCCACAACCTGGGTGTCCAGGTCCCGGGAGTACCTGGCTCTGGGCAGAGAGGGTTCGCAGCTCTGTCGCCAACCCTGGGGTGGGGGTGGGAGTGGGGCTGGGGGTGTTGGTGAAGGAGCCTGAGGTTTCACGAGCTCGCTGGAAGCTTCGTGAGTTGGTAGGCTGGAGAATCCCGGGCCACCCCCCACTCCTGTTGGCCCTGGGCCCCAGCCGGCAGTGCCTTCCTCGTGACACCCGCGCCAAGCTCTCCAGAGAACCCAGCGGTCAGAGTCAGAGGCCGAACGCGCTCAGGGTCCTCAGAAGACAAGGGGCTGAAGGAGGATAAATAAAGCAAAGTGCGGCCCGCTCCACAGTCCTGTACGCAACGCCTCAAACCCGGGTCCCCGCTCCGTGGGATCCCTGCGAGCCTCCAGTGCCCACCTCGACCTGACTCCGCGGTCCCCGGCTTTTTTACCTCTAAGCGCCGGCCTGGCCGCTGGGCGCTGCCATCCCCAAAGCGCCGGAGCCGGGGCGGCCCAGAGCCAGGGTCTCGAAGTCGCCAAATCGCCGGGTCGCGGGGTCCCGGGGCGGCGGCAGGAAAGTTTCCGTCGCCCCAGCTGGGCGGAGCGGAGCGGAGCGGGCCGGGCAGGAGCGAGCTCCGGCC
>NW_004955419.1:6394099-6480650 GCF_000276665.1 Chinchilla lanigera
CTGGCACTGTGCCGCGGCCTCGGCCTCGGCCTTGGGGTCGGTCCCCGGCGAGGCCCGCGGCGCGCGCCGTGCAGGGCTGTCGGGCTCCTTGCACCGTCCCTGCTCGGACTCCCCGGCAGCGGCCCGGGACTCCGCGGCGCAGGTAGCTCTGGGCAGGGCTCTATTTTTAGCGAGAGCTGCTCTCCCAGTCTGACAGACAGAACCAGTTAATTCGGCCTCTCGGGAAGGGCCGGCACTGGGAGCTCCCCGGAAAGGCAGGCGCAGCTCGGCTGAAAGCTGATCCTTCGCATTCCTGCCTCGCAAGGAGGGAGGGCGAGGGGACGCTTCTAATTCCAGTGGAGCGCCGAGTCCTCTCTGAAGTCAGTGCTGGGGCCCACCTGCGAACTTGGGACTGCCCTTTAAACTGACTCTGAAACCTGGCCCGCCTTCTTCTCGCTGACCTCAGGCATTAGAAGACATCCACAAACTGCCCACCACAGCAGGGGGCATCGTGGCACATGCCTGTGATCCCAGCAGTCAGGAGGCTGAGACCGGAGGATCACTGAGAGTTTGAGGCCAGTCTGGACTACATAGTGAGACTCTGTCTCAAAAAACCAAAACCAAGCCAAAACAAACAAAACAAAACAAAAAACCACCACAGTATACCCGCCCCTCTCTTGGAGTCTCCAGCGCTGCAAAGAGCCGCTCAAAAATATAGTCTCCGTCCCACCACAAGAAGGAAGCTGGCAACTCATCACTCAGGAGCTACTTATGGATGGGAGGAAGAAAGGGAAGAAGGAAAGAAGGAAAGAAGGAAAGAAGGAAGGAAGGAAGGAAGGAAGGAAGGAAGGAAGGAAGGAAGGAAGGGGAAGGGAGGGAGGGAAGCGGGTTGCAGGTACAGGGTCAGTAGAAGCCTTCAGGGCCTGGACAGTATGGAATGGTGACTATGAAACCTGACAGAAGCCCAGATCCAACACTTTCTGGCTATGTGACCTTGGCAAGCCACCTCACCTTTGTGCTTCAGTTTTCTTCTCTGGGAAAGGGAATTCTAGGACCCCTGAGAGACAGCATTTGAGAAACTCTTTTGTAAACTAAAGCATTATAGGATGCAGAGAAGAGTAAGACCTGGATCTGCTCCTGAAAGCCCCTCTTAATTCAAGGGAGGAGCTTTCAGAGGTACAACTAGACCATTTGTTATTGGATTAAGACAGACAAATAGGCTAGTGGACTAGAATAGAGGCTGCAAAAATAGACCTGCACATGTATGGAAACTTAATATTTGGTAGAGATGGCACTGCAGGTCAGTAGGGAAAGGGTGGGCTTTTCTATAAATGGTCCTGGAGTGATTGCTATCCATACTGGAAAAAAAAGGTAGAATCCCTACCTCACACCATACAGAAAAGATCAATTCCAGGTATACTGAAAACACACACACACACATACACACACACACACACACACACACGAGTTCATAGAGGAAAACATTTCTTAAGACTCAAAAAGCACATGTCAAGAAAAAGATATACATTTAATTAAAATGTAAAACTTTATCAAAAGAAGATATATACAATGCAATATTCAAAATATGCAAAAGCTCTCTACAAATCAGTGACAATAGAAAACTGGGCAAAATAGATGAACAAGCAACTTTCAGAAGAGGACACATGACTGTCCATAAACATATACAAAGATACCGTCATCAGCAATCAGGGAAATGCAAAACAAAACCCCAATAAAGTGCCATTTCACACTTGCCAGGCTGGCACAAAAGCAAAGAAGTAAAAGCACAGAAGCAGAACCACCGGGATATGAGGCAGAGAGGTCTCCTACCCTGCTGGTGAGAGGGAGATGGGTAAAACCTCTCTGGAAGACATTTGACAGCAAGGAAAGATATCGATGCTGCACATACCCCAGGAATTCAGTCTTCACTTCTGAGATACACGTAAAGATGTTCTTGCTCACTGCAGCACTACTTGTATTAAAGAAGAATCTGAAACTGCCCAGTACCCATCAGTAGAAGGATGCATTACCAATCAAGTTGTGGAATGATCAGAAAAATCCTATGCTGTGGTCACAATGAATGACTAGAGACTGCTTGCAAATCTCCAGAGGAGAGAGGAGGAGCAAGTTGTAGAAGGTCAAATTGTGTAATTTCATTCATACTGGTAGTGATAGGAGTGCATAGATGTGGTAAAAGCAAAGTGTGCACCATTGGGTGTAGAGGGAGATGGGATGGGCTGGGCTGGTAGAGAGAGGCTTCCTCCATTTTGGTCAAATTTTATTTAAGACTAGGGTGGTGAGTACACAGGTGCTTGTCTTATTCTTCAATGTGTGTGTGTGTGTGTGTGTGTGTGTGTGTGTGTGAGACAGAGAGAGAAACCCAGGGCCTTGTGGAAACTAGGCAAGCACTCTGCCCCCGAGCTACCACCACCAGCCCCAAAACTTTTCTGAGGGTACATAGCAAGTATGCTAGGAGTCCACATAAAATCCAGATCTGCTCCTGCTTCAGACCTCAGTCCCCTCACCCACCCCCAGTACTGGAGACTGAATCCAGGGCCTTCACATCAAGCAATCTCCCTGGCCCTTTGTAAATTTTTTTTTTTTTATTTTGAAACAAGATCTGTCTATGTCATTAAGCCCCCTTCTCCCTCCATGGGCTTGAACTTGTGATCCTGTTATCTCCACCTTCCAGAGTGCTGGGATTACAAGTACGTACCACCACACTTTGCTCAGTTCATTTTAATAACATAGTCATTATGTCTAAATGTCCAGCACAAAGCATGAGTCCTGTTACAGTGCTCAGTAAAGCTAAAGAACATAAATAGCTCCATCTGGCATATCCACCAGAGTTCTAACACCTCTACTCCCAGCCAGCTGGGACTCCCCTCACCTAGGTACCACCATATAGTGAGTGCTGTATACTCCTTCTTCCTACCTCGAGCTCTTGCCCTCATGCATTTGCACAGAATTCTCTTCCTGGAATGCTGGTTCTCCCCCTCTCTGCTGGGCCAGAGCCTGTTCCTCTATTACAATCCAGCTGAGACGCTGCAGCCCATGGAAAGCCTCGGGAGGTCCTTGTCCACTTTCCCAGGCAGAGGATTCCCTATGCTTCTGCCTACCCCATGCTTATCACGTTGTGGATTGCTGTGCCTGATTAAAAGTCTGTCTCTTGGAGCAGAGTGTGAGCTCTTTGAGGTCACAAATCTTGTCTGAGCTATCACTGCACCCCTATTACCTGTACAAAACCTGTCCTTAGGAAGGTTTGTTGACTGAACAAAAGGACTGAATAGAACTAATACTGAGAGACCTAAAGAGGCCATGCCAAACTCTCAAAAGGAAAGCAGCCCCACCAAGGGCTGGATTGACTCCTTGTTCTTTACTGAATGCTCTTGATGGCAATGTGAACTTCGGGGTCAGAGAGACCTGTGTTCACATCTAGGCCGAACCACTTGCCAGCTGTGTGACCTGACATGCTATTATGTCACTCTCAGCCTCGGTTTGGGGTCTGCACAACCAGGACCTGCTAGGACTTATCACAAGGCGTTATCCTTGAGATCACAGAAGCGGAATGCATGACCCCTTTCTTGAGTCAGGTAGCAATTATGTGAAAAGGAAGATGTTTGCAGGGGAGGGTGGAAGGAACCCTGTTGGGTTACCATGAAAAGTGGTGGGCTGATTAATTACAAGGGTGTTCACCAGTTCTGAACTAAAGCATGCGTTTGGAGGCCAGTCCAGGATCTAGGTAGGATGGGCAGAAGTGCATTCCGAGTCAGTACTCCTAGTGTTCCTGCCTCCTGTGCCTTGTCCCCAGCCTCCCCCCCACACCCACACCCCTAGAGGTGATGCACTGCGCAGCATTTCAGAATCACAGAGCTTCCTCTCCTTTCTCTCTATCTTCCCGTATCCGCGCTGGCCCCCTCCATTCTGTCCTCACACGTATTCCAGGGATCCCAATCTGGGCCTGTCTCTTCCTTGTCAGCATCCATCTGTACAGGCGACAGAGCTTGTGGCACCTTCCCCAGGGATGCATCTGAAGTGATTTACCAAGCGCACTGTGTGCACTCTATATGCAAAATCCACATATGTCCACTTGTTGGGAGCTTCCATCAAGGCAGCACACGGGATCACAAATGGCTTATGGTCCAGATTCTGGAAGATGAATTGGCCAATGTTATCTATTGTAGATGCAAACAAATATCTAAAGTTGACAGGACTGTATGGTCACTGGAAAAGAACAGCACCGTGTGCTTCAAGAGTTCTGAGAAACTTTCTGAACTAATAGGCCAGTTTTACTTGGTGCAGATGTCACTGGACAATATAAGATTATCCTGGCTGTTGATGACACCGAGTTCCATGAAAATGGCCACACAGGCCAAAATCCTTCTTAATGGCTCCCAGGAAAGCCCCCAATGACCTCTTTGCTGTTAACACTAAAGGACACCCTGGAATCATCTTGCCTGACCTCTTGGCAATTCTCAGCCCCATGGAAACTTCTGCTCACTTCCATTTCACCAGCCTCCAGTCTTGCTGTCACTTCCTCCCTTCCTTGGCCATCTCATGTTACTCCCCTGGGCCATAAAAGTTGGAGGTGAGGACTACCAGAGTCCCCTTATCCTCCGACAACTTCCACTGCGCAGAAGCCACCGCTTCCGTTGCTGTCCTTATGCTGGTGACCCCTCCATGTTTATTTCTAGCCCAGTCCAACTCCTGCTAGGACTTCACTAAGCACGGAGCTGATTCCTGGCATCTGCCAGCCTCTCTCCCTGTGGGTCTTTGTCCACTGGTCCTCAAGAGGTCTTCAAAGCACAGTTCAATCACAGCACTCCCACTCCTTCTTCCTGTCTCAAGGCGGCCTACTAGACCCTGGGGCCGGCCCCGTCCACCTCTCCAGCCTCTTGTTCTGCCAACTTCCCCACTCCCTCTCTGCCTTGAGCCACTCTCGCTAACCTCTGGGCCCTCAAACGTGCAGTGCTCCTTCCCCTGACACACCAGGGCTTTGCACACTCCAGGTTCCTTTCTGTGAGCACTTTCCTCTGTCCCCCCAACTCCAGGGGTCAGTTAACTTCTTCTGGCGGCCACTCAGTGTTGTTTCCTTAAAGCTGTCTTCCCTGGCTTCCCACAGTACACATCCATGGCCTTAGTGGTTCCCTTCATGGCTCTGATCACTGTTGACAACTTTACCTTCATTCTGTGGTCACTGGGTGGATGTATCATGGCGCTAGAGCTGGAGACCCAGGAGCACAGGGGTCGTGCCTGGTTCTGCCCACTGCTACGCCCCTTCCCTCACCCATCAAGGAGCCCAACATACAACAGATCTCAGTGAATATTGAATGAACGAATAGATCTAATCAGCTCGCACACCACCTCTGATGGAGGTATCATTTTTGGACATTTAGTCACAATATTTATGTCCATTTATACATATACAAATTTGATTGTTTTGCAGATACTCTGAATATTCTCTCATTTATTCTCCCAACCACCTTTGAGAAAGTTTGTTCTAGTATCATCTATTTCTATATGACACCTGGGGCAACTGGCTGGAAAGTATAAGCAATTTGCACGTTACAGAGCATGTAAATGGTAGCGCCTGTGCTCTAACCCATGTCTGCTCACTTCTAAATCGTGGGATTTGTAAGCACTATGCCACACTACCCCATCCATGCAGAGAGTGTCTTACAGCAGTGTAAAATAACCGATAGCTTAGTTTCTTGTGGGGGTGGTCCGCCCCTCGCAGAGGATGGAAGTGAGCTTCAGAACCTGGTCAAGGGAGCTACATAGGACTCAGACGCAGGCACTCAAGGACCCTGGAGCAGGGATGACAGGAGTGGGGGTGGGGAAAGAGGGAGAATTCCGAGCAGTGCTCCTGCAGGGCAGTGCCAGTCAAGGAGAATAAATAGTGGAAGCGTGCAAACCTTGCCTCTGCTGCAGAGATGTTTGAGAATTAAACACACAGAACGTGGCTGGTGTCAGATGCTCTGCATGGTGGAGGGACCAGAGGATGCCATGCAGAGAGTGGCTCCAGCTTCCCGGGAGGCCTGGTGGAATGGGGGGCAGTCTCGGTGGACTCTGACCCACCCAGGATGCTTTGATTCCGCCTCTGCAGTTTCTCTCACACCCGGGCCTGCGGTTTATGGATTCTCTAAGTTCCTAACTCAATGTCATGGGGCCGTCATCTGTGCCAGGTTCTGGGCCGCTGGGTGCTGGGGATGCAGAGAAACACAACAGTGAACTGCTGCTCCCAGGGGCAGTGGGCAGACATGGTAGCAGCAGCTGGGTCCTGGGGCTCCCCTGGTGTTGACCCTGTGTGAGACGCCCCCAGTTGGCTGTGGAACATACGCTGGTAACTGGGCAAAGACAAAGGTAGTGGTCGTGGGACCTGGGTGGCAGGCAGACAGAGAAGGGAGTCTCCAGGGAAGGCTTCCAAGGAGATGACCGCTGTGTGTGTCTTAAAGGAGAGAGAAAACACAGCCAAAGAAGAATGAGCCCATGCAAAAGCTTGAGATGGCCTGTCGTGCCCGGGGAATTACCATCGAGCACCCTTGGGCATGTGTGAGGGGCCGCTATGGGTGAGGGGAGCAGGGACAGAGGCAGTATTCGGTCACAAGGACCCAAGAGCTTGGACTTCAGGGGAGCTACTGGGAGACCCTAGGCGGGGGAGGGACAGGGCTGTCTCTTGAGTCTTGCACAAATCTCTTCGTCTGGAGAAGGAAGTTGGGTTTAAAGGGAACAGACCAGAAACTGGGAAGTGACCAGGAAGCAGGGAAGGAAGGGCAGATAGCTCAGGGGGGATCTGGTCCCAAACAGCAGAGACAGGATTAGAGGGGGTGTTTGGGTAGGGGGTTGGCTGCTGTGATGTGCAACGCTAATCCCCTCTTCTGGAATGAAAAACCCTCTCTTCAGGTGTGGGGAGGCTTCTGGAGGACATCTTTCTGCTGTCTGCTCTTTGGGGTCACCTCTGTTGAAGACAGACATCTCAGTAGAGGTGACATCCCCTACCTTGGGTGTCCTATGTCCAGTAACTAGCCAAGCATCAAGACCTGGACCCTTGACACTGCTCAGAACACCCTGAATGGCCCTCCCAGCTGCAGAGATCCTCTCCATGCTGGCCCTCCCTGCACAGGATGGCTGACACCCCCACAGGGCTGGGGGCAGCTCAACGGCATCTTTGTCCCATCCTGCTTCCTTCCCTGCCATCAGCCTCGGCTGAAAAACTGTCCCTGATGGGCCTCCCACATGCTGCCACTTCTCAGAGCCTGCTTCCTGGGGGATCCAGCTAGTGGCAGGCAGGATAGGTGAGCAGGATAAGAGTCCTGGCTGGTGAGAGCGACCCAGCAGGAAATGTGACTTCAAAAATGCCAGTGAGAGAGGTGAGCAGTATTCAAGGGAGCAAGTAAGATCCCAGGACAGATGGAGAAGCCTGAGTGGCCGAAACTGGACGTAACTTGGGGTAGAGTTGGGGACAGGAACTGGAGAGAATCATGGTCTTAACTTTTTCCCCCTTTGCACCCAGAAAGTTGGCTGCTTAGAGGCAAGCTAGGTAGAAAAACAATTCCACAGGAAGATAATTACCATAATGCACGATAAATATGGTCACAGCAGTAGTGAGGAATGCAGGGTCTCAAGGGGCGAATAGGAGTTTGCCAGGCCTATGTGCCCACAGGGGAAAGTTGTACTGGCCAGAGGATCCAGCCAAGGGATGAGGTGAAGGGCTGGGGATAGGATTACCAGATGAAATACAAGATGCATAGTTAAATGTAAATCTTATATAAGAAGTGAATACTTTATTTATTTAGGAGATGGAGTCTTATTATATTGTACAGGCTGGTCTTGAACTCCTGGGCTCAAGTGATCCTCCCGTCTCAACCTTCGAAGTAGCTGGGGCTGCAGGTGCACATCACTACTCCTGATTGAATAGCTTTTTAGTATAAGTATGTCCGGTGCAGTGTTTTGGGATATGCTAAAAAAAAAAAAAAAGTTATCTATCGATTATTTCTCTTTTTCTTGTACCAGGAATCGAACTCAGGACCTTGTGCTTGCCGGCAGTCTATTGACTATTTCATTCCCTTCTCTCTCCCTCCATACTAGCAGCCTCATACACTAGGGAGGCCCCCACTTCTGCCCAAGTTCTCAGATTTGATCTGACCCTCCTTTGCTTGAGCACATCCAGGGCTTACCACGCCCCAAACCTCAGTCAGTCATTTGAGGTCTTTAGTCTCCCTCCCCCGTCACCCACCCTTGGACTTTCTCTTTAGCCTTCTGCCTCTGGTTGTTTGCTCTGGCCATTTCCTCTGCCTATGGTGCCCTCTCCCCAAGTCTGCTCTGCCAGGAATCCTCCTGCGTCTTGTCTCTGGGGTGGGCAGAAGTAGTCATGTCCACTAATGGCAGTTTGAACAAGCCCTTTTCCTTCTCTGAGCCTCCATTGCTTTGTCTCTAAAATGGGCACAATACCAACCGTCTCATCAGGTGGCTGAGTGTCTGGAAAAACGTCACACACACTCTTAAGTGTTGTTACTCTCTTTGCTTGTGGCCAGATTCCTGTCTACCCCCAGGGGCACAAGTGTACATTTGTTGAACTGAATTGAATTGACTTAAAGGTTGGGAGCTTTTACACTTTCACTTGTTTCTCAGAATTATCAGCCTGACTGTGGAACTTAGACAAATTTGACTTCCTGGAGTAAAGTGTCTGATACGAGATGAATAATGAGGCCACTGTAATTTTGACTGTTAACAGGGTTCTCCCCCAGTTGATGATGGGTCGGACCAGCTTCCCCACAATCCCACTTTGGAATCAGCATGGCATGCGCCCAGCCTCACCGATGGAAGCAGGTCATACCCACTGCACACATATCTCTCGCAAACCCTCCCAATCCCAGACCACAAAAGGTGATTTCTGAGACCTATTAGCATAATTACCCGACTGAAACGCTATAGAGAAGTGATTAGATGAGCCTGTGATTTTTGCACAGTTATTTGTCTCGAGTAAGTCACCTGAAGTTCATCTGCCATCAGGATTCATGGCTGCGTTCCGTAATCGTAGGGAATTATTTTGCTAATAACAGAGGTACCTTGATCTAATTTAGTTTTAATGCCAGGAGGTGCCCTCCCAGAATAATCAGCTTCAGGGCAATTCTAATTTCCAGGTTTGTTACACGTTCTGGAGAGAAGATTCGATTCAAGGCTGCTGAAGTTACTTCTTTATCACCCAAAATCATCTAGGAGCGAAATGGATCCTACCTCTACACGTCTGGAGAAGGCATGGGGAGGCCAAGCCCTGGGGAGCCAGAGTAGGCTCCCAGCCAAGAGGAAGAATGAGTCAAGATAGATCCACTAGGCATTCATGAGAAGAACCCTAATTTTTTTGAATTTGCTCAGTATTTCATTCATTCTTTTACTCCATTTCTCAGGTCTCTCTCCTGGGCAAGGTCTCATCTCTGCTATTATTTGAATGCAAATAATAACAAGCATGCAGCTCTATTCTAGGTGCCTTAACACTTAGCAACTCGTATCCTGTGAGCAAGATGGGTGCTGCTATTATACCCATTTTAGCAATGAGAAAGTAGAGGCTGAGAAGTTAAGAAATTTCCTTCAGGCAGGGCATAGTGGTGCAAACCCACAATCCCAGCTACTTGGAGGATCACAAATTCACAGCCAGCTCAGGGAACTTAGGGAGGCCTTGTCTCAAAATAAAAAATAAAAAGGGCTGGGCAGGAGATTTAGCTCAGTGGCACAGCACCCGCCTGGCAAGTGTGAGGTCATGAGTTCGATTCCTGGTACCGGATAAATAAATAAATAAATAAATAAAAAGGGCTGATGATATAGCTCAGAGGTAGAGTGCTTGGCTGAGTACAAGGCTCTGAGTCCAATCCTCAGTGCTGAAGAAAGGAAGAAAAAAAGAAAGAAAGAAAGAAAGAAAGAAAGAAAGAAAGCAAGCTTGCCTGAGGTCTCACAGATAGAAGGGGCATAGCTGGTTGAACCTTCTCCAACTTTGCATGCAAGGAAGACTCCTGAGCCCACTGGGAATTGTTGGATGACCACTCTGCGCTCCTCTTTAGACCCTCCAACTCTGGCATGAGAATGTTGTTAGCCTCATTACACGAGGAGGAAACTGAGTTTTAAGAGGGCGTTGCTTTGGCCCAGGTGAATGCAGTGGGTGAATGGAAGAGACCGGATTCGAATCCTGAGGTTCTGACTGTAAACTTAGTGCTGTTTTGGCCAAAGCCGAGCCATTGGTGAAGTGCTTTGGCAGCGGCTGGATGTAGGGTAGTTAACCAAGTTCATAACGATCAGCTGCGCAGCTCCGCGCTCTGTGTCCTGCTTTGGGGCAATTCCTCTTTCCCATCCTCCGCCCCTTGCCCCAGAAACCAAGTGTCCTTTGTTGTCATTCCATGTTACCAAACAAAACCCACTTTCACATTCCTAGTTATTCACTCATGTGTTTATGCTTTCAACAGAGGACTGCCTGCTTTGGCAGGAAGGGCCAGGAGGTCAACTGGCTCTGTCACTCTGTCCTTCCCGGGGCCTGAGGGCCACACTATGCCCTTTAAGCCTTATCTTTCTGGCAAGACCATCGTTTATATCAGACCGACACGAGCAGCTCTGGTTGGGGCTGGGTTAAGGGAAATGGGTCCTTCCCACACCGTAACCCTCAGGCAACGCCTTGGACAACCTCTGCACTGGACAGAGCCTCTTTACTCTTGGGTTCCTAGAGCCAAGCACCCGGCTCCGCTGATAGTGGCTGTGCCTGCGTGCTAAATGCCCACCCGAGACTCCCACGCCATCCCCCTGAGTACCTCTCCTGCTTTGCTGACAGCATCAAGGGCCATGTCCTAGAGGTGCCTGTCAGGCCCCGCCTCTGGGGGCTGAGCCGTCCAGGAGCCCGGCCCTAGAGAGGTGGTGTCTGTGCGCATGCTCAGGGAGGCGCGTCAGTTCACTGCCGGAAGGACAGGCGGCTCCTCCATCCAGTGGCACGTTTGTTTTCTCTCATGGTCTCTCTTTTCTAAAGCCACACGTTTCTCTTTTTTCCTCCCCCTCCTTCCTCCAGCAAAAGTTCCTGCTCACCACCTCTGCACAGGCCTGAGGCTACAGGAGGACGAGACCAGCCTGGGTGTGCGTCGGGCACAGCCTCTGAATACAGAGGCCGAATCCTGAAGTGGCTGGGGCCAACCGTGCCCTGAGTAGCCATCACCCACCATCAAGGGGGGCTTCCGTCCCCTTCTCCCCTCCCAGCCCCGCCCTTCTCTGACACAGTGCAAGCAGCCCCAGTCCCCTCAGAGACGCAGACAGGAGCAGAGGGAGGGGCTTTGGGCTGCCCGCTGTCTGCGCACCCTGTGGAAGGCAGCCCTTGACCTCTTCACCGCCACAGCAACGGGTCAGGAGTTCAAGACTCCATGTCCCCAGGACATGGCTTCACTTGCAGGGTCGCCGCCCAAAAGAGGTTGCTTGTCCACAGCGGGCAGCTGCCACCTCTTCCAGCACCTTCAGCCCAAGTCCTGCCTCTCACCAGCCCCTCTGGGGCCTGGGCCACCATCCCCACCCACCCCCGGTGCCCCGACTATGAGAGGGAGAGAGGTCTTCTCCCCAGACACCAGCTCTTCGTTTGGCTGCAGCTTCATCCTCAGTCCCCGTGCTGCGGGGGGAGCTCTCCTCAAACTCCACGAGCCCAGGCTGAGGACAGGTGCGGGATGAGCCTGGCGTTGAGGATGAGCAGGTCTGGGGCGCGGGCCTTCCCCGGACAGCTTGGAACTGTCCTTCTGTTACTCAAACCCCTTCCACAGGGCCTGCACACCCCAGCACAGTAGCCCTTGACTGGGGCTGATGGGCAACATCTGGAAACAGTTCTGCCTGTCACATTGGTGCTGTGAGTAGGAGCCAGGGATGCTCCTGAGTATCTTACGGTGCACAGGACAACGGCTCGCACTCGACAAAGCGTTATCCTGAGCACCAGTTGTTAAAGGCGGAGAGGCCCTGCCCCAGGACAGAGCCCCTCCCCGAGAGGGTCCCCTCCTCTCCAGCTCCCAGGCTGGGAGCTTCCTGAAACTCCTTCCCACCTCTGCACCTTTGCTCTGGCCAGCTCCCAGCTGCGCTTCTTCACTCCCCTCTCCCCCTGCCGGGACCCTCCCCTGCCAGCCACAAGCCCCTGCAGCTGCCCTCCTAAGCCACCTCTGATTTCTTTTTTTTCTTTTTTTTTTTTCGTGGGCACCAGGAATCGAACTCAGGACCTCATGCTTGCCTGGCAGGCACTGTACCAGTGAACTATATCCCCAGCCCCCCACCTCTGATTCCCTGATCCTTTGATCAGCACAGGGCCAGCTTGACCCCTGCTAGGGCCAGGTTTGCTATTCATTTCATTTGCATCTTTCATTTTTCTTCCGGTACCAGGAATCGAACTCACGACCTTGCGCTTGCCCGGCAGGTGCTTTGCCGCTGAGCTAAATCCCCAGCCCCCAGCTTTGCTCTTCTATACCGGAAAGGTAGGGGTGTCCCTCCCCTTCCTGGAATAGGCACCTGGTGTTCAGTGCAGCCTCAGAGTAGTCATGCACTGTGGGAAGCACATGGACTTTGTTTTTTTTAGCACATGGACTTTGCGGCAACAGAGCCAGAGTTCAAATCCTGACTCTGACACACTCCCTTGCAGTATGACTGTGGGCAATCGACAAACTTCCCTGCCTCAGTTTCCTCCTCCATAGAATGGAGAGAAGCACTCCAGTGAATCTTCCCTTCTCCTGCTCCCTTGGCTTACTTCTTGAAGCGCACGAGGAGGAGGACTGGAGTCACTCTTACCTCTGAAGGTGAGCTTGAGCTGGGCTGTTGAGGACACCAGGGGACGGGATTGCCACCGTCCTGCGGCTCCCGACCTTGGACCCACTCCCTTCCCAGCTCTGGGCCTCCTCTCGGGCTCAGCTTTTCCTGCTGGGACTGGACCTCCGCTAGGTGGGCAGGGGCCTGAGGAACTCCGGGGAAACTCAGTGCAGCTGTGTCCCGCCCCTGTTTGAAACCATGCATGTGTCCCCAAAGCACAGGATAAAGTCCAAGACCTGACCTCGCACTCAAGGCCTCTGCCGCCCCCGAGTTTCTTCCCCATCCCTGCCCACCTAGATTTTGGGGTGCAGCCTACTGAGTTACTCGAGGTTCCCAGAGAGGCTACTGTGTGGGCTCAACCCCAGGCTTTTGCCCTGAGTTCCCCTTTGCCTGCTCGTGACCTCCTTCCAACCTGCTAAGCTCTGGTTATCTTTCTGCTCAGGAGCCCCGCCCAGGGCTTCCTTTCCGGCTGTCATCCAAGCTTGGGGTGCCTGTTCGAGCCCCTCCTGAGGCAGGGACCCAGCCTGGTGCTTCCTGGGCCTCTAGCACCCAGCAAGGAGCTGCCGTGGAGGCAGCGGGTGGCAGTGACAGGGGCAGAGAATGAGGGTCTGGCCCAGCTCTCCTCCCATTCCAGTGGCTGACCCTGAGAACCGTCTGCTGGTGCGAGAGAGAAGGCGGGAGGGGTTTGAACATTTCAGTGCCCGCTCTCTAGACGAACTCAATCCCAGTCTCTAGGGTGAGGCTGGGTACTATCAAGGAGTGGAACGTTCTGGATGACCAAGGGCAGGCCCAGGCCCCCTCCTACCAGCCAGGCGCAGTGGCCATTCTGTCAGGTGAGGCCGATTCCTATAGGAGGCATCAAGCGCTTTCTAATCCCCCACCCCTTGTGCTGTGTTGTTTTGATGGGCGCCTTTGCAGCTTGCAAAGGTCATTCAGTCATTTAGAAGTCACTCAGCCAATGCTCAGGGAAAAGTTCCGGGAGCACAGAGTGGAGGCTCCACGATGTGTGCAGCAGGGACAGACACATTGACAGGGTGACCACGAGGTTGCCAGGTGTGACAGGGCTGCCCCAGAGTCCTGTGTGGACAGGCGTGAGGGGGGCTGGGGCGCGCAGCAGAGGCATTCCCTGGCTTGGGCCGGGGGCCTGCACGGAGCAAGGGAGACAGGCAGGGAGTTAAAGCTGGAAGGAAGATCCAGCTGGGCCTCAGCGCCGTGGTCTTGTGCACAGTAGGCCCTCGACAGGAAGTGTGTCTGGGTATGCTAAAAAGGGTGTCCAGGAGCCCCCCAAAGAGCAGGCGAGGAAAGGCTGCAGAGACAGAGATGCAGTGACTGAGACAGAGATGTCCAGACACAGAAAGACAGAGACAGAGAGATAGAGAGAAGGGAGGAGAGAGAGACATCAGGACAGAGGCAGGAGGGGGCGATGGAGGTATGGAGACAGACTGAGTCAGAGAGGTAGGGAGAGACAGAGACAGAGGCTGAGAGACAGAAGCAAGAAGCAGAGCATCCAAAATGTGCCCTCTGCGCTCTCAGGGCCATCCACAGGAGGAGCCCCAGGAGGGGTGAAAGCCACCCTCACCCCACCCCACACAGAGCCGGCCAAGAGCCCCAGCGCTTCAGGCCATCTCCAGAGGAAGCAGCTGACCTGGACTACAGCTGCCCCAGGCTTCAGGGACCCGAGCTCGGTGCCTGCTCCATGTGTGTCCCTGCCCCCCTTGCTTCCTTCTCGTCCAGCCGTTGGCTGCAGCCCAGCGCCCCCCCCATAACCCCCACTATCCATTTTCAATGCCTAAGCCTCAGCCCAGCATCCTGGCACAGCTGGGGGCGGGAGCAGGGTCGGAGCAGAGGTGAGGCAGGAGGAGACAGGCATCCCGGTCATTTCAAGAGCTGCAGTCCCTTAAGCTGGACACAGACTGAGTGCATGGAGCCGGGGAGGGTGTGAGGGACCCCCGAACCCCCACCTGGGTACACAGAGCACCTTCCGCAGCCACAAGGCCCCTCCCATGGGCTCTGCATACACAGCTACCGAGGTGCTGGTGCTCGCTCGGGAATGTAGGTCACTGGCTGCAAAGCCTGGGGTTGTGGTGATCCAGCCATCCGGGACAGACGGCACAGGCTCCGGATTGGATGGGAACCTGCCCTCCTTCCACCGCCTCTGCCCTGAAGGCTGCTGTTTTCCCCGGCATCCCACCAGCTGAGTCTGCTGGGACCCTCCTCTGCTGAGGCGGGGAGAGAGCTCCTTGTCGCCTGCCTCTTCTCTGTGTGTTTGTCCCTCTGCTGAGTAGTATTCCCAAGAAATGGAAGGATGTGACTCCCCGCTTCAAAGGCCACAAGATGTCCTAGGACTAGAGATAAATAATGACCAGAGGGCCTGCTCCAGGCTGGCTTCTAGGGGGAGAAGGCGTCACCTGGCTGGGCAGATGAGTGGCGGCCTCAGAAAAGGCTCCTGTCCGTCCATCCACCCTGGCCAGCAGGGATGGTGCACGCCTGTGATCCCAGCACTAGGGTGGTTGAGGCAGGAGGATCGCCATGAGTTTGAAGCCAGCCTGCACTCAGGACATCTCTCAAGGGCACATCTGGAAAGACTGTCTGGGGGATTTTTTGGTACCAGGAATCGAACTCAGGACCTTGCACTTGCCAGGCAGGTGCTTATGCCACTGAGCTACATCCCCAGTGCAAGACTCACAGATTACACTGTAGAAAGTGTCACATGACTCTGCAGATACAGCAAACCCAGGACATAGATGATAACCCTGACCCCTTCCTTGGCCCACACGCCAACCACAACATTCTCAGCCTGGCTGGAGAGGTGGCTCATAGTCCAGAGATAGAGACCAGTGGGGAACAGTGTGCAGTGACACAGCAGGAAGCCGAGGTCCCCAGGGAGCCCATCAGGGTAATCAAGGAGACTTCCTGGAGGAGGTGACTCAGCTGAGCTCTCAGAAGGAAAGGGATCGGCCAGGTGGGGGCTGGAGAGGAGAGCAGAGCTGGAAGGCTCCAGAGTGCAGGCGAACAGCAGTGAGGACACTGAGGCAGGAGCTCATTCTTGAGGGAGGGTGGAGAGGGGAGTGGAGGCCAGAGCCCTGTGTCACCTGGGCTCAAGCCCTGTTACGGAGCTATACTCCATACACAGCCACTGAGGTGCTGGTGCTCGCTCGGGAATGTAGGTCACTGGCTGCATTGGTATGGAGAGTGAGGTGGGGGAATGGAGTGGTATGGAGAGTGAGGTGGGGGACAGGTGGAGGTGGGCAGCCCCAGGAGGGGAAGAAGAAGCTGGCCAGAGGTCCAAGGTGGGGCCTGGCCTCGCTCGGGTGGGGGCTGGGAGATGGAGAGTCAGAGCAGATCTCTGGACCTTTTAGGAGGTAGGATGGATCTTAAGTGGGTCCAGAACCTCCTCTTCTGTCTGCCATCTTCCCATCATGCAATGGGGGATAAGCAGAAGAGCCTAGAGGGATCCTTCCCCTTGGCTTCCAGAGGTGGCTTCTGGGAGGAGTTCCAGCCGGGAGGGGCCCAGCTGTGGCTTTGGGACGCCTGAAGTCAGCTGGAAGCAGGGCCACCCAGCAGGAGGGGTGGGTGGGACAATGGGGAAGGGGCGGGACTTGAGCATGAGGGGTCAGCCCAAGGAGGCCAGGCGGAGAGAGAAAGCTGGGCACAGCCAGGGCCTGCTGGGGAGGGCCTGCCCGCCTTCTTGGATTAAGGGTGGGTTGGAGCAGCCAACGGGCAACTTTAGGCGAGTGCCTCAGTTTGCTCACCTATAAAATGGGAACTGAACAGTGTGCAAGGAAATGCATTAAGGAGGAGGGAGCTTAGGGGACGGGGCCATGCCACAGAGCGATTTAACAAAGTTGCGAGGCTCCACATCAGACCTTCAATGAGGCAGTCACTGTCCAGGATGATCTAAGAAGAAACGCTCAGTGCTCATGAGAGGAGGAGTCCTGCCGGGCCTCTGCTGCTGTCCCCACCTGGCTGAGGAGTCAGAGATCCAGTTCCCGCGGAGGGCAAGGGTGGAACTGGGCCTGAGTCTTAGGTGCGCTGTGAGAGGAAGCCTTCCCAAAGCTAGTGAAGGGAAACGCCTTTGCCCTGGGCACTCAGGACCCCTGAATGCGCCTCCTCCCTCCCCCGAGACCCCCTCCCATGAGTGTTAGTTAGCCTAGCTCCCCTCGGCCTGGCACAGGCCCCATCCCTGCCACCCCGGCCGCAGCTGCAGCCCCTGGCCTCCCTGCGCAGCAGCTGGGCATGAATGATTCAAGCACCCCGCCCACAGCGCGGCCTCTCTGCTCTGCCTTCCTGGGTGTTCTTCCTGCTTTCCCTCCTCCCTGGTCGGTGGGGCAAGAGAGGGGCGCAACCCCTCACCCACCTGGCCCTAGCAGGTCCAGGGGCCCAGGCGTGGCTGGCCAGCAGGACAGAAACTCCGTGGGCACACGGAAGGGCCGTGGATTGGGAGCCAGAAGATCCAGGGTTGGGGGCATCTCAGAGAGGTGAGAGAAAGCAGGCGCCTGGGGGTCCCCAGTTGGAGGCACACTGTCCTCACCAGTTGGGCGGCCTGGGGCTTTGAGCCTTGACAGTCTCGTCTGAGTAGATGATGACTCCTTCCTGCAGGGAGTCGATGGCTCCATTCATTTCACACGGAGCCCTGCACACAGTAAGCGCTCGGTGAAGGGGACTCTGCCGCTCCAGTCTTGGTGGGAGCAGGTCTCTCCCTTCTTTTGGTCTGTGCAGGACTCTAGACCAGGCGGAAGGAGCCTGCTTCTGGCATCCCTTCCATATCCCAGGCTGGCCAGGTTGGCATTACCTCACCATGGATGGGGAAACTGAGGCCTGACAAGGGCCCTGGAGGAGGCCTGAGAGACAGGGCAGGCCTGGGCAGCGCCTCCCAAGTCCTATTTCACAGATACAGCCTCAGAGACGGGCCTAGCAGGCCCTGGTTTACACAACAGGCTCCTCCGCGGGCCAGTCATATGCAATTCCTGGCTTGGCCACTCACTGCTTGTGTGGCTTTGGACAAGTCCCCCTGCCTCTGTGAGCTTGGGCCTCCTCATCTCTAGGATGAGAAGCACCGCACCTCACCAGGTTGTGGGAAGGGGGATGAGGTGATGAGTGTGAGGCATGTGGCTGGGCACCTCGATATGGCTTCTAAGATTAGCCTCTGTATGATACCAGCTGGGGCAAATATCTACGGTGGCATCTACGGCCTCACCCTCCGGAGGGAAGGTCCAGAGCATTAGGACATCGGGCCCTCAACAGCTTTCAGCCCAAAATAGCCCTGTCTTTAGACCCCATCCCATTACAGCTGCTTCTGCCACTCGCTGTCCCTAGCTGGACTGACATGGCTCCTGCCACGTGGTTGTTCTTGTCCCCTGAACTGCTTCGGCAAACACTCCCCAGGAAGCAGGATTTTACCTAGGCATCAGGAGGGGCCCCCAGGGGGCAGCTGGATGCAGCCACAGCACTCAGAGGGCAGCAACATAAAGATCTGAGGCTTTGCAGTCAGAGTGACATTGTGTACTCTGGGCCAGTCAGTTCCTGAACTCTCCCAAGCCTCAGTTTCCTCATCTGGAAAATGGGCTACATGCAAGGTTGCTTGTGAGGATTTAAGTAGATGATGCACAAAACAGATCTTTCCTGGAGCCTGGCATGCAGCAAATGCTCAATAAATGGAACTTGTTATTGTATATACCTGCAGCGCTTGGGATTTTACAGAATCACATCCATCTGCCTCCTGGTGGGCCTCTCAGTGACCCTGAACAGATTTCTTTGCTGGGGATTGTCGGGAAGAAACCAAAGGTTCTGAGGTTCTAGGCTGTCTGTTCGACCCCCGGGGTTTCCAAAGCAAGAGGCCAGAGCATCTCTCGCAGCTGTCTCCTGGGCCCAGCTCCTTGTGTGACTGGGACATTAGGAGAACCCTCGAGTGACAGCTACAGAAACAGAAACCCAGAGAGGGAGGGTGTCCAAGGGTGCGGAGCAGGTTAAGGGTGGGGTCCAGCTGGTGCTACTCATTCATTCATTCACTCATCATTCGTTCACCCAATGCATGTGTTTGGGCAATCCTCACACCTGGCCCATGCAAGACCCTGAGAATACAGTGGCAACGAGGCAGGGTTCCCTGCAAGCATCTTATGGTCTCACCCAGGAGACAGGCTAGGGAGCAGGCAGTAAAAAAACGCACCCTAGTGGAGAAGGTGCCGGAGCTGTAGCCAAGGTTTGGGCTGGAGGCACCCTCAGCACATGGGAGAAAGGACAGGATCCCTGAGAGCCCAAAGAGAGACGGCTCTGCAGGAGAAGGTCTCCTTGCCTCTGGCCTGCTGTCAGGAGCAGGCTCCCGCTTCCTTGGCAATCGTAAGTCAGACAGGGAGGATGTGTTTTTCTGATGGACAGATCTTGTCTAGTCTTCACTCCTATTTACAGATGGAGAAACTGGGACCTGTGCACGCAGGCTCTGCTGGGGGTCAGTGCATAGCTTCCTTGCCTTCCAGCTTCTGACCAGATGTAAAGAACCCCGGCATCTGTCTGTACTTCCCCAGCTGTGGTCTGAGCCCTCGTTGGCCTTGATGGAAGGGGTTCTCACCTACAGGCCACTGATGGGCCTCCGTTCCGTGCTGTCTGTATATCAGCCCAATGGTGCAGTTCCCCACCACACTGGGGCCAAGGCCCCAGCCCCTCAGCACCTGGCACATGGACTCTGCATTCAGGGTCTCCACCAGATGGAAGGGAATCTCACTCCGCTAGAAGCAGAAGGGCCCAGAGCGCCACCCCAGCTCTGCCACTTTGTCCCCATCAAGGCACCTGAGTCCCCCGAGGTGCTTAGCTTTCCAATCCTCCGCCAAGAGCGTCCTTCTGGGTATGAGGTTCCGAGAGACCTCCGAAGGACCTGAGCTGCCACGCCTGTGTGTGCCTGCTGCGCCTGCTAATTTCCCCCGCCCCCCGCCTGGAATGCCTTTCCTCCCCTCTTGCCTGCATTCAGTCGCCCTTTGCTTGTTCAGCAAGTATTTGTCAGGCGCTTGCTGTGCACCAGGCAGGATGATGCTGTGGGGATACTGAGAGTCTAGAGGTTAGTGGGGGCTGCACAGGCTCAGCGTATAACTATGTATAGTGTGAACAGGGGTGGGTCTCAGAAAGGGCAAGAGAGGCCGTGGGTGGGGTCTGATCTGATGGACTAGAAGAGCATGGCCTAGGGAAGGGTCCTCTGAGCAGATGACTTTTTGAATAATAGTGGGATGAAGAGGAGTTAGCTCCAGGAGGTGGAAATGACCTGTGTGAAGGTCCTGAGGTGAGAAATAGCTTGGGGAGTGTGGGGCAGGCCAGATCAGTATAGGAGTGTAGCGAGAGAGGAGAAGTCCGATGGTTTAGAGAGGTGGAAGAGGCAGACCTGGGTGATGGATCGTGTGGGCAGCAGAGAGAGGCAGAGGTCCAGGAGAGGGGGCCGGAGAAGGAGTATGGAAAAGAAATGGGAGAGAAGCGTCTGCTGTCCCAGAATCCGGGGGAAGAAAGCATTCCAAGGAGGGGCTGATGGAGGACTTTTGTGTCCTCTCCGACTCACTTGGTGCAACCCTCACCCCCAGTGTGACTGTGTCTGGAGGTGGGGGGTCCCTGACCCCGCGGGAGGGAAGACCCAGCAGAGCGCCCACTGTCTCCGTCCATGTGCAGTCCCTGAGGAGAGGCCACGACATGGAGACTTCAGCAAAAGCCGGCCACTTGCAAGCCAGGAAGAGCCCCCTCCCCAGCTGGGCCTGGGACCCTCCCAGCCAGGGCCTGGCCTTCACCCGTGTCCCGCATGCCCGGCTCCCAAGGCCTCCTCTGCTTCTCAGCCTCTTCCTCACTGCCTGGCAGTGCCCAGGAGGTCAGCGGCAGCTCCCACGGCAGGCGAGACAAGGGCTGATTGTGCGCAGAGGGCCTTCCGTTAGGGTGGAGGAGGCCTCAGTTTCCAGTCTCGCCCTGCCCGGAGGCTGTCGCTACCAAACCTGAAGGGCAGCATGTTCAGGCTCCGGGCTCCTGAGGTGCCACCGAGCAGGGGCATGGAGATCGCAGGGACTTGCCCCTCCTCAGCCCCTAGACAAGGATCCACAGCCCTCACAGGGCAGCATCCAGGCACCCACGTAGGCCAGTCCTGTCCCTGTGCCAGGTTTCAGGTGGACAGCGCCAGAGGCAGACAGGCCTGTCCCACCCCCAGGATCCCAGGGGACTCAGATCGTTTGTCCCTCTCCTGTTCCAGGCTGGGAGGTTTTCCAGGGCCAGGGCCTCTCTCTCTTTCCTTCCCCCTCCCCTGCCTCTCTAGTCACCAAGCAGCAGGGTTTCCTAGGACTTGGCTTCTTTCCTCTGTGCACTGCTGACCCCAACCCACAGCTCAGCACCCGGGGGCGTCACTCGGGGCAGCGACAGGCCCCCTGACTCCCCAAAGGTGTGCGCGGCTGGGCCTGGCCCAGTTCTCCTGGGGACCGTAGCTCCAAATGTGGCAAAGGCCTCTCCCTGGAAGGAGCCGGGCTGCTGCAGGAGGAAGGGAATTTGGCCTTGACTCTGTGCCAGGCAGACAGGCCTGGCGGGAATGGGGGAGTCCAGAGGGAGAACTCTATTTTCTCAGTGCACATTATTCCCTGAGGAGGACCTGAGACTCTAAAAGGCCCACCCGAGCTGGGGTGAGGCTGTCCCTCCACCACTCACCTAGAGAGGCTCCCCGGGCTCTCTCCCCCATGAGCCCTAAAACCTGCTGCCCCCATGCCTAACCTCACTCCTGCCCTCCTGCTGCCCTCTGTTGCCCAGAGACAACACTTGGCACTGTGTGCCAAGCAGCCTGGCAGAATGGGCAGCAGCCTGGCTGGCGGAGCATTCCAGGGAGCTTGGTTACCTGCATCCCCGGGGCCCCAACCTTGCAGAGTCTGCCACAGAGAAACCCTTCTGAGGCTTGCAAATCTTTGACCCGGGCTCTGCTTGGGTTCTCCGTCCCAAACAACTCCCCCCACCCTGCCACATGCTACCCAGGGCTTCCGGTTGCCTGGGAGGCTGGGCAGGGGCAACTCCTGCCGGCACAGCCTTGGAGACCCTGTACACCGGGGAGCGCGTTCAATTTGAGCCCTGGCCTTTAATTACCAGGACCGATCCTGTTGCCTGTTCCGTCTCTATGTATCTGCAGGATCTCACTAATTGAATCCACCACAGCAGCAGGCAGGCCTGGGGGACAGCCAGCGAGGCAGACACTCAGGGGGCTGCAAACTTCCTTCCTTTTCTTCTTAGCCAAGAGCAAAACACAAGCAGTCCAGAAACTCTCTCCCTCCCCCTGACCCTCCAGGGCTGAGTCCAAGGGGAACCCTGCAGCCCTATGCCTCATGACCGCGGGCACCCATACCCGCCCAGAGACTTGAGACCAGACAGTACCCCACTGCCTGCCCGCCTCCCCCACTTCAACTCAAATTCCTAAAGCAGAGAAAAGTCCGCCTAAGCAGCGGGGCTGAAATCCCCAACTCTGCCACTTGGCCGGCGCGGCTCCCCTACCGTAGGAGTCGTCTTGGTCCAGGAGGGAGTCGGGCTCCATGGCGTGTGGGCCCCCAGCCCCTGGCCCCACCTAATTTATGAACCGAGGCTGTCTCCATGAGCGTCTGGGTTTCTCCTTTTGTATTCCATCTGGCGGCTTTTCCAACTAGATGACTGGGTATTCCTGCAAGCAGGCCCCTTTCCAGCCCTCGCCTTCATACAGTACATTTAAAGTAGCAGTAACCTCTTTTTCCTCCCCCCGCAGCCTGGCTGGGAACATTAGAAGGGACTGAGGCGGCGAGATGTCTAAAATAGGAAGACGCCGGGGACACTTGGCCTGGCTGCCCGCGACGCTGGCTGCAGGGATCTGGCCGGGCTGTGCAGATGGAAAAGCTAAGAGGTGAGGCAGAGACAGGGCTCAGCATCGGGAAGCCAGTTCCGGGGCCCTGGGGACCTGTGGGAAGAGGGGAGGCTGATCCACTCGTGGGAAGGACTGGGGTCCGCTCTACTTGCCACCCGGCACCCAAACCCCAAGGGCTTCTCCCTGGCCCTGCCGGAACCTCCCACGCAAATCTGTTCTCAGACATTTCCTGCAGTGTGGGGGATGCACAAATTGACTCATCCATCCATTCAGTTAGTCACTAAATATTTTTTTGAGCAACTAGTCCTCGCCAGACACGGTGCCTGCTGCTAGGTCTGCAGCAGGGAACAAGGCACAGTGTCTGGCCCCCTGCAGAGGTAAACAGCTCCCAGGTAAACAGACCATTGCAACTTGGTGTGTGGGTCAAGTGGCGCAGGAGTACGAGGAAAGAGCCTCACCTGAGTGGGAGCGGTGGTCAGGGGAGGATTCCTAAAGGAACGGGCACCTAAACTGGGGCCTAAAGGATGTGTAGAAGTCAGCCAGGTAAAGAAGGAGGAGGGATTGCCCATGTGGTAGCTTTAGGAGTACACAAGAACTTCAGATAAGTTCCAGGTGGTTGGAGCACAGTGGTTGAAGGCCTGGGGAGAGCTGGTGCTAGGGAGGCATGCAGGAGCTGGTGGGGCAGGACCTGCGGTCCCAAGCCTACCCAGAGGCTGAACCCTGGTAGTGACACCATCCCACGCACCCTCAGAAAGGTCTCCCTGGTTACCGTGTGGAAGAGGGTGGGTGTTAGGCCAGGGCTGGACTAACGAGGCTGCGGCTTGGGGACGGTTTGCTAAGCACCACCAGAGGGGCACTGCGTGGAGTGTTCACCTACTGTGTCTCACGTGAGCCTCACAATGGTCTCTTCTAGTAGAAACAGGTCCGCCCATTTTACAGAGGAGGGCAATGCACAAGGCGATGTCACTTGTCCAGGGCCATCACCATGAGTGAGCTTCAGGGCAGGCCTGTGCTCTGGAGAGGTCACAGCCTTGGTGAGGGTGGGAGGAAGAAAAAAAGATGCAGTGACTCATTTTTCATCTCACTGTCCCACAAACCCAGTCAGAATACAGGCCAGTATCATGGGCTTACAGAGTGCTATGATTTGATGCTAAAGTGTCCCCCGGAAGGTTCATGTGTTCAGAGCTGAGGTTTTTGGAAAGTGACTGGCTCCTGAGAGTGCTAACATCATCAGTGGGTTAATCTGTTGATAGATCCATAATCAATGGCATGATTAGGAGGTGACAGAAACAGGAGGTAGGACCTAGCTGAAGGGCATGAACTTGGGGACTGTATCTTTCCCCTTCCCGCTCTCTCTCTTTTCCTGGCTGCCATGATGGGAGCTTCCCTCTACCACATCACGATATTTCAGTCTCACCACAGGCCTAAAAGTCATGGAATCAGCTGACCATGGACTGAAACCTCTGAAACCACAAGCCAAAATAAATGGTTCCTACTTTAAGTTGTTTGTCTCAGGTGTTTTGTGACAGCACCAGCAAGCTGGCTGATACATAGTGAGGGGAGGGAAGGCTTCACTGGAGCCCAATCAGGGAAGGCCTCCTGAGTGAGGAGGCACCTGACTTGACACAGGCAGAAGAACAGGGTGGGCAGGCTGAGC
This sequence comes from Chinchilla lanigera, assembly GCF_000276665.1. Classification (NCBI taxonomy): domain Eukaryota; kingdom Metazoa; phylum Chordata; class Mammalia; order Rodentia; family Chinchillidae; genus Chinchilla; species Chinchilla lanigera. The sequence continues at coordinate 6,418,360 of NW_004955419.1, forward strand.
GAGGAGGGGGAGGACACCCAGAACCAGGGGATGGCGGGAGCAAAGGCACAAGGCACAAAGGTAACTCACTGTGGCTGGAGACTGTCAGGGTCGATGACCAGTGGGTCAGGGCAAGAACAGGGTGGGCAGCAGGCCTGGGGACATGGGAGTGTTCTAGGGGGCAGCACGCAGCCCAGAAGGTGAATGAGCTTCTTTCTAGGGGACGGCCAGCTGTTCCCACAAGTGGGCCTCTGCCAGCTTCCTTGTGGCTACCCGGACAGGAGAACCTGCTCTGTCGTCTCCACAGCATCACTTGAACGAGCCTTGGTGACCTGTTTTTGGAAGAACAGCCCTGGTGTGGAGGTGGAGGGGATCTCAAGAGAAGGGAAATGGAAGACAGGGAGACAAGGAGATGGGGAGACAGGCAGGAGGGTCCAGGCCAGCGCTGCGGGGAGGGGAGGCCAGAATGGGTCCTTCCCGGCTTCCCACTGCTGCCCAGCTGCTCCCGGAAAGCCAGAGGGAGCTGATGTGGTGTGCCGGCCCGTGGAGAGGCTCCTCCTGTCCCCGCCCCCTCCCGCACCTCAGATGACAGGGATCCCAGCTCCCAGCCTCTCACTGCCTTAATTACAGGGAGGCTGAGCCCTGCCCAAGCCAGCTGCAGGCCCAGGCTCCCTGGCTCTCCTAATCAGGGGGTACCCAGGACGGGCTGTGTGGGGGGTGGGGAGGCCTGGGTGTGGGGAACCAGGCCATGGACTAACAGCTAATGGGTGTGTCCAGGCCCAGTGCTTCCCCCCAGCTCTCTCCAGGGCCTGGGGATGCCGGGGTGTGTGTGGGCCCCTTTGCACATAGACGCATGGAGTCTTCCTAGACTGCAGTAGTTAGAAAGATGGGGCTAAAACTGAGCCCCTTAGTTTTATCCCCCAGCCCTGCTGCTGACTACCCCTGTGACTTGGGTGAGTTGGTCCACCCCTGTGAGTCTCATGGGTAGAACAGGGCTGCTCACACCCCTCACCTCTTAGGGTTTTTATGAGGATTAAATGGGACAATGAGCCTCAAAGCCTCAGGGGAGGATTGGGTGTGTCTTAAGCACCCTGTAAAAGGGTAAAGCTCCTCCTTATACAAGCTTAGATCATCTCCACAGACTGCCAAGGGAAGTGGGAAGGACAAAGGTCCATTTTACAGACCAGAAAGCTGAGGCTTCAGAAGACCGAACGGAAGCATCTCACCGTGAGATGCACCCCTCCCTCGGCAGGCCATGCACTCCAAACCAGCTGAGAGTACGGAGTGGCTCTCCACAGGGGTGGGGGGACTGGTCCCCATCCCAGCTGTGCCTTCTGGCAATCTTGTGACCCTTTATTCTCCCTGTACCCCGCTCTTTCACCTGTCGAGGAACAGAGTTGGATTAGCCTGGCACCCTCCCCAGCCATTTCCTTTTTTTTATGAATCAGGTACCTTTAGATATGCAACCCCAGCTCCTACCTACCAGAGGTCTGTTAACATTAAATGCGTATTATGCACTGGGCACTGGGCTCTACTGCCTTCCCTGGAGATCCACTGGCACAGCAAGACTAAGCCCCTGCTGAGGAGTCGCTGCATGCTGCTCCTCTGTTAGTCTGTGCCATTCCTCATGTGAGCCAATCCCCTCCTGCTGGACACCTAGGTTGTTGCCTGTTGTTCATGATGACAAGCAATGCTGCCTTGAACATCTTGACTCTGCACAGTGGTCTAATGATCTCTGTAGGGTAAAATTAGAGATACAAGCTGGCCGCGTCACAAAGTGCCTGCACGTGTACCTGCCTGGCATGGCCGCAAGAGGCAGCATCCAAACCCCACCTTGTTCTTTGATTCATCCCACCAACTGTCAACGAGTGCTCATTTTGTGCCAATCCCTGTGCCAGGGTCTGGGATGGTCATGTATCTCTCTTGTGGATTTATGCTCTAGCAGGAGAGGGGTGCTATTCAGAAAGTCACACGGGAGCCCAGAGCAGTGACTTTTAAGCAGTGACCTTTGAGCAATGATCTGACCAGCAAGGCGAAGCCAGCTGAGGAAAGTGCAGGGCGCAAACGTCCAGGTGTGGCAGAGCCACTGCAAGGGCTGAATGGGAATGAGCCCGGCAAAGCGAGACCAGCATGACCAGCGCCAGCGTGGGGCGCACAGATACAGCTGAGAGGTCAGGTGTGGACGGGGAGGAGGGGGGAAAGGAGATGTGTCGAGGATGAAAATCTGAGCGGTGGGACAGGGCGGAGCTGGGGGCAGCTGGCAGGGAGAGGGCTTCGGGCTGGCACGGGAGCTCTCTGTGGTTCTGCTGGGTCGGCCCAGTGCAGACAGGCTTGTGAGGAGGACAGGGTCTCGTCCGCCTGAGAGCCACAGTTCCCCACGGCCTGGAAGGCTGGCCGCTCAGCAGCGGTGAGCTGTCCTTCCTGGCAAGGGAAGGAGTAAGCGGTCACCAGGGACAGCTGAACCAAGTCTGGTTGCGTGGAGGGACACTGGCGGGAAGGGCAGCCATGGGAGCCCTGCAGCAGGCCCTGGGGAGAGGGCAGTGAGTGCCAGGCGCCTGGCTCCCTGCCTCCCCTGCTGGGAAGAACAGGGTCAGCAGGCCAGTGTGGAAATGCTGCTGCCTCTGCCTCACACACCCTCCCCGCCTCTGCCCGGCCTTGGAGCCAGACATACGGAAGGACTTGAAACCCAGAGATCAAAGAGGTAGGAGAGTGAAAGGGTAAAGCCAGGACCTAAGGGGGCAATGATCAGCTCAGCAGAATCAAGAAAGCCTTGCAGAGCAGGGCCAGGAGAACTGGACAGTAAGGGATGAAGAGGAGTTCACCAAGGCCACTGGAGGAGGACGAGTGTGTAACACTTACAATACCAAGGCATGGAGACTGCCAGTAGCCTGGGCTGCCTGTGTTTTCAAGCTGTCTGCCTGTCCTGGTTTTGGTTTTATAGCTAAGTTCTTGTACCCCAAAGTCGATAGAGGGTGTGAGGAGCTTGAAGAGTCCTGGTCCTCCTGAAAGTCTGAGCTGGGTGCACACTGACCCAGGGCGCAGATACTCAGGACGCATCACCTTCTCTGGCTGTGGGTCGGTGTGGCTGGAGCCTGGCTCTTCTCCACACCTCACTCCCGGGGGCCAGGGGCCGAGCTCAGGGGTGAGGTGCTGAGGACTGGAACCCCCGCCTGGTCCAAATCCCAGCGCCCATTTACCTGCTGGGCAACCTTGGGGAATGAGGTTGCCCTCTCAGTTCCTGCCCCGCCTCTGTATCTGGAAGAAAAGCCTGGGCCCTGGGGTGCTGTCAGAAGAGCTATGAGTTGTGACAGGTAGGCCTGAGACGTGACCCTGGGCCGAGCGGGTGCCCCGCACACAGGAAATCCCCCCCCACCCCCCACCACAGAGGCTCCACCCCGCCTTCTCCCTCCCCCTCCCGCTGCTCCTCCCCACCCTTTCCCCTGGCAGTCCCTCCCTTCCCTCCTCCTCCCCTCGTTTCTTTGAAGCCTGGGCACTCACCTTTGGGCTGCTCTCAGCCTACCCTTTCCGCTTGGAGGGCAACTCCAGACTGCCCTCAACCTTCAGGCCTGGTCCTGAGCTGCCCCCTGTAGAGCCGCCACCTCCCTGCCCCTGCTGACCTTGTCCTCCGGCCCCCACACACTGCCTGACCGTGACCCTCTCCAGCCCCGCATCCGTGCCAGCTCCATCCTGCACCCCGGAGCCAGAACAGGGCCCAGCACAGTGGCCTGCAGTAAACACGCGGGGAGGGAAGCACCCGTGGGTGACCAAGCGTCAGCACGGACCGCTCTCCTCCCCTCTGTCGTGGGCCCTTTTGGAGGCATCAGGGGAACTCCCATGAAGAGGCCCCTGTCTGTATGTCTCCTTGCATCTTGTTTTTGCCTCATTCTGTTTTGAGACAGGGTCTCGATGTATAGCTTAGGCTGGGCTTGACCTCACCATGTAGTCTAGCTGGACTTGAACTCTTGGAGAGCCTCCTGCCTCAGCCTCCTGAATGCTGGGATTACAGATGTGCATCATCACGCCCAGCTTCTCCCTGCATCTTAATGCTTTTCTGGCTGGACTGGGCTCTCCTTTCTTGTGAAGGGTGAAGGGCTGGAACCCCAGGACACAAGCAGAGAGAGAAGCCAGAAGGTGGTGGAGGCTGCACTGAATCTGCTTCTCCCTGCATGCCTCATTCCATAACCTCCCCCAAAAGTTTGCAGAGCCCCATTCTACAGAAGGGAAAATGGAGGCACATAAGGCTGAACAGTGGCAGAGCTGGGGTTTGAACATGCCCTTGCCTGGCAGGAAGTCTCTGTCATGGGCCCAAGGAGGGCAGGAGTGTGTCAGAGTGAGAGAGAGCTCAGGGAGGCCAGAGGAGGGTGGGGGTGGTCTTTGTTCTGCTCTCCGGGGCCCCACTTTACATCCGGGCCCCTCCAGGTTGCTGGTATCTTCTAGCTTGTGGGTTCAAGAAGGTGGCCTCTGCTTCCTGGACTCCTTCAAAAGCCCTGAACCAGGATGGCCACCTTCTGGCAAGTTCAGGGACAGGACACAGGCCGGCCCTGTCCAGGCCCCACCAGGGCTGGCGAGGCCATGGGACAGCCAGGCTCCTCTGAAGTCAGCGACGCACACGCGTGCGTGCGTAGGGAACTGCAAGTTCCCCTGTCCTCCCAGAAATCCCAGCCACATCGTCCCAGGGAAACCAAGGCTCAGAGAAGGAAGTGCAAAGCCACCTCACACACGAAGGAAGTGGTGGAAGCCTGCGCCCTGCTTCTGGGGCTGGGCTAGAAACCCAAGTCCTCCCAGAGCTGTTACGCAGGGGAAGTAACTGTCCTGGGCCCTCGCTGACCCCAGGGCCAGCTCTCAGCCCCAGAGCTCTGGGCTTGCACGGCTGTGAGGCCAAATTATCATGAAACAATCTCAAGGCTTTGGGAAAGAGCGAGTGAGGAAGGAAGACCGGCTTCACCGTTTGTTGGGGGTTTCCAGAGCCAGGGGGCAGGGCTGGTGCTCTGGGGTCCTTAGACCTCCCCCAAATCGTCAACTCCGCGATGAACCATGGGCCTGTCCCGTGAGATGTCCCAGCTGCTAAATCCCGTGGTTCTGGCTCGTGGAAATGTCATCAGGGTCCGCAGGCTTCCCGAGGCAGGGACATGGTCAGATCAGGAGGTCAGAGCAGGGAGAAGGCACAGGCTGGCATGGGGAGATCTTCAGTTGCTGGCAAGGGTAGCACGGTCCACCCCTCACCAAGCCCCCGGAGGAACCCAGCTGTCCTGAGCCCAAGGTTGGAAGCACCTGGAGCTGTCACCCCCGCACGTTCCCACCGGGAGCAGTCTCCTCCCCGGCCTCCTTGACCCACACCCAGCTTGCTTACATCCCAGGACAGGAGCCCACCCCGCCCGGGCAGTGCTCCAGGGCGTCTTGCCGCACCATCCTGTTTGCTCCTCCGCAGGTCTGGCTCTGCCCTCTGTGGTTGGGTAGAGTGGTTCTGCCCCGGGGAAGCCCCTGATACCACAGGCTCCTCCCGACATGAGCTCAGCTGCCCGCATCCCACCTGGCCACCCCTCCGCGCCTCTTGGCGAGTTTTCAGGCTTCCTGGCGAGTAGGGAGAAACCTCAGGAGACTGGGAAGCATTTTACTGACATGGCAGTGACAGCCGTGCATGCAAGTCAGCAGGCTTGAGCCGGGGACTCTGCCAAGTGCTGGAGACAGAGAGGTGAATCCGTCCTCACGCCTGCCTGGACCCTGTCTGCTCTGGGAGCGAAGACAGGGCATCCAAGCGGCAGGCAGCGGGGGACAGGGAATGGGTCACAGGGTGAGGGTGTCCACCTAGACAGGGTTTGAAATGACCCTTTCAATGGCATGGCTGATTTTCCAATGGGAGAGAGGGAATTAGGGTACAGGAACACGAGAGAGTCAAGCCCAGACGGTTAAACCACAGAGCTGACCCGCGCACTGACGTGGGCTAGAGACGTTTTATATCAGGGGTTGGTGAAGTTTCTGGAAGGAGCCAGGCAGTAAATATTTGAGGCTTTGTGGGCCTACTCAATGCTCCATTGTAACCAGAAAGCAGCCACAGACAACATGGGAATGAATGAGTGTGGCTATGTACCAATAAAGCTCATATGTCAACACCGGACCTGGAATTTCTTATCATATTCTTGTGTCACTAAGTAATAGTCTTCGTTTTTCCTCCCAACCTTTTTTTTTTTTTTTTTTTTTGTGGTACCAGGAATCAAACTCAGGGCCTCGAGCTTGCTAAGCAGGCCCTGTGCTATGGGGCTACATCCCCGGCCCCCTCCCAAACTTTCCAAATTGCAAAAGCCGCTCTTAGGCCACAGGCTACACAAAAACAGCCTGATCCCTGATATCTGTGTGTGTGAATACGGGGCAGACCACACTTGAACACTGGATAGAGAAGAGCCTTGGAGCTGGGTGTGGTGGCACACACCTGCAATCCCAGCACTCTGGGAGGCTGAGGCATCAGGATTACAAGTTTAAGTACAGCTGGGGCAATCTAGTAACTGTCTAAAAAGAAAAAAATTTTGAAAAAGCTGGGATGTAGCTCAGTGTGAAGGGTCTGGATTCAACTGGGCGGGGGAAGGAGAGGAAGAGGAAGAAAAAGAAGAGGAAGAGGAAGAAGGAAAAGGCCTTGACGGCTGGGGCAAGTCTTTGGGGTTGATGCGGCCAGAGGCTGTTGACAGACCCCACGCTAACTGTCCCGGGTGATGACTCACCACTAACCCGTCAGCACTCCCTCCCTCTGACCCACCTGCCACTCAGACTAACGCTTGCCCTTACGAAGCTACGAAAATGTGTGTTTAGAGCAAGTGCTGACACATGTATAGGGACGTTTGCTTTTAGAATGTGTGTCCAGTTACAGGAGAATATCAGCGTATTGTTGAAGGTCAGTAAATCGGTGTACAGGCAAGTCAGAGGGAAGTTTCCTTTGCAATCCCCTGCCTGGCGTGACCGCGGATCAGAGAGGGAGAGACACACACACAGACACACACAGAGGCACACACAGGCACACTCGCGTCCAGAGGCTTTGCCATTCACACTACGCCTGCGACTTAATCTGCAAGACAGTTCTGAGATGGGATTTTGTCACTTAGCAGCTCTCCCGGGTCGCTCAGCTCAGCACTTGGATCCATTCTCTTTGACCTCCGCATCACCCACTAAGTGCTGCACGACGGGCTGTGCCCAGCTGCCCAGGTGACCTGGCTTTGGAGCATGCAGGTTGGTCCCTCTTTTACCTGACTACCCACAGTGCTCCTGGGGTGAACTCCTGCCCTTGTGCCCGGGCTTGTCTTTGGTTGGAAAGGAGCACAGTTGCTGTGTCTAAGCGCATGAGAGTTTAAATTCTGGAGCAATTACCCCACGCTGCCAGGTATAAGTGCTGCAGATTCTCTTGGGGCCTGGGACGTCCTACCAGGCTGGTCAGAGTCTGGGACCTCAGTGTTTCCAGCACTCCAGGGTGACCGCAGGGCTGAAGCATCTCTGGGGTAGACAGACCTGCCTCTTCTTGCAGATTTGGGCCAGGATTGCTGTCCAGATAGTGACCTCTGGGGACAGTCAGCATCTTGGTCCACTTATCCAACCATCCATCCGTACACCCAACAAATACACATTGAGCACGGCTTCCGGTTTGAGGCCTCGGACTAAGGTGGTGGACACAGCCATGATCCTGCCGCCTCTTCTTCACTGTCTAGTAAAGGAGTGTTTGTTCATTCACGATTCCAGCGATTATTTGTGGGACATGCCAGATACTGTTCTAGGGACCGAGACCACAGAAATGAACACAGGAGAAAAAAAAAAGTCCCTTCCCTCCTTCCAGGAGGGACTGACAGTCTAGTGGAGGAGAGAGGTGGTGAACACGAAGGTAAATATGATGTATCAGAGGTGATAAGCGAGCTAGTAAGGAAGATAAGAAGTGCAGGGAGTCGCTGTGTATGTAGATTGGTCAGGGGAGACCTGCAGATCTGAGAGCATGAGGGAGGGAACTGTGCATCTATAGGGGAGAGTGTCAAAGGTGGAGGGAGCAGCCAGTGCAAAGGCCCTGAGGTCACCGATGGAGTGGTAGAGGGATTGGAGGGTCTTGTAGGCAGGGAAGGGCTGGGCTGTCAGTGCAGGTGATGAGGGGAGCTGTAGAAGGTTTGGGGCAGAGGAGGAATGTGATCTCACATGTTGGCTGCTGGATCAAACAGGCTGGGAATAGGCGGCAGGGGGCCAAGGGCTGAAGCAAGGAGGTGGGTCCACACCTTACCCAACAAGGGGTCTTGAGCCAGGTCGTTCAGGCAGAGGCAGCAAGGAAGGTGGGGTTCTCATGTACTCTGAAGGAAGTCACAAGCCCTTCCTCCTTTGTTTGTTTATTTGTTTTGAGACAGGGTCTCACTGTCGTTCAGGGGAGCCTTGAACCCACTATGTAGCCCAGCCTGGCCTTGAATTTACAGCGATCCTCCTGCCTCAGCCTCCCAAATTCTGGGATTATAGTTGTACACCAGCACACCTGGCTTACAGGCCCTTCTGATGGACTGGATGTGCCAGCCAAAGGGGAGGACACAGGTTTCTGGTGCACGAACCAGGTGGGTGGGTCTGAACAAGGCCTAGGCTGGGCTTGAGCCGTGGGCTTGGTAAGCTGGAGGTACCCTCTGACATCAAGCGGAGGCAGGGGTGGGGGTGGAGTGGGGCTGAGGTCGGGGGACACAGGCCGAAGGCAGGGGCTGGGAGCTGCCCGCATGAGAGGGGACTGAAGGCCGTGGGAGGGGGCGATGCGGATTGAAGGTGGGGTGCAGAGGGGCAGGCACGCAGCGGGGCGGTGTGGCCAGCCTGGTCAGATGCTGCCAGCTGTCAGGTGCAGACTGTACTCGGAGTGGGGGGTTGCAACAAGAAATCAGGTCCAAAATGGGGTGGGAGGTAGCTTAGCGCCAAGGCCCCAGGTTCAACAGCAGTGCCTCCCCCTGAAAAAAGACAGCTTCTAAGCTGTGGAGACAGACAAGCCCAAGGAGGGGCCCAGGCCAAAGAGGGCTTCTTGTAAGAAGGGGTGCCGCAGCAGAAGCTGAGGGGTGCATGTCTCTTCTCCACATGAGAGAGACAGACCCAGGCTGGGGGAGCCGCACAGACAGAGACCAAAGCGACAGCTACTCAGATGGGGACCAGAAAGCACCCTGGCACTGACAGGGGCACAGGGGGAGGGACGGGGCTGGCATCCTCCCAGCACTCTGGAGAGCTCAGCGAGGCGGATGGTGGGGTCCTCGATCAGACCCCAGGCTTTGGGGGGGCTGTGGGGGGTGAGGGAGGCACAAGGGGCCGTGGAGGGGACAGCGAGCCAGTCCTGAGACTGGAGGGAGGGAGCTGACTCAGACTGGGGGCGGGCATGCCTCCCATCAGCTGGGCAGAGGGCTAGACACTGGGGTCTGGGAGGGCCCACGTCTGCAGGGAGGAAGCGGGCAGAGCTGGGCTGAGCCGACCCACGGCCCCACCTCCCTCCCGGTGCTGCTTGAGGTCAGCTGGTGTCCAGCCAGGCCTGCTGTGTGGGCCCCTGGCAGCCACCAGTACCTTCTGCCTAGCGCCTGTCCCTCCAGCAGGCTGCGGGACTGTGCCCTGTCACCCCATCTCCACCCTGCCTGCCGTCCGTAAAGTGCCTTATCCCGTCCCCAGCCTCCCCAAAAGGAAGGAACCCCACTCATGGTGGATACTCAGCAACTCTCATACCGAGCAAGCGTACAATCACAGTTAAGGGAGGGGAGCCCCCCTTCTCACAATTTGGGGGAGGGAAGCCTGGCAGACCTTTCAGCAGTAGCCATTAGAAATGCCTCCCCAGGAAGCAGCGCTCATTTTCATTTATTTATTTTTGAATCAAGATCTCACTATGTAGTTCAGGCTGGCCTCAAATTCACTACGTAGCCCAGGCTGGCCTTGAATTCATGGGAGCCCTCCTGCCTCAGCCTCACTAGTGCTAGGATTACAAGGGTGTGCCACCATGCCCGGCTTCCCAGGAAGCAAGATTTAAGCAATAGATCTAAAGGATGAGTCAAGAGCTGGCCAAGACAAAAAAGAAGTGGAAGAATTTTAGAATGAATGGGGACAGCAGGCGTAAGGTTCGGAGGTGAGTGAGAAGTGGTGGTGGATGGTGCCTGGGGCGTTGGAGGTGGTGCTCCGGAGGGGGACTGGAGGTGGTTCAGGGCTGAGGAGGCAGGCATAGGACCCGGACCTCCTCCTAAGGGCAACGGGAGCCAAGGAGCACTCTACACAGACACTGACTTCTCAGGTCTGCGTGTAGGAGAGGGGCCGGGGATCCTCTCCAAGGCACGGCCTCTCCCCGCAGCCCCCTTTTTTCCCAGATTTTATTTTTATCAGTACCTTTTTGCAGTACATAATGCTTACATTCCTCCTGGGGAGCTGGTGATGTGCACCACACATCCTAAGTCTTTGTTCATCCTCTTCCCTCTCCCTCCCTCCCCTTGCTATCTACTTCCTATTATGTATCTTTCATTTTGCTCTTTATTATTAAGTAGAGCTATCTACTTCCTATTATGTATCTTTCATTTTGCTCTTTATTTATATTTTGGGATTTCTCATAGAGGAGAAACCATGTGATATTTAAGCTCATGTGTCTGATTTATTTCACTTAACATTATGGTCTTGAAGTGCATCCATATGCCTACAAATGACTCAGCTTTATCCTTCATGGCAGTGTAGTACTCCATTGTATATAAATACATTTCCTTATCCATTCATCTGTTGATGGATAGATAGGCTGCTTCCAAGATCTAGCTACTATGAATTGTATTGCTATAAGCACGGGTAGGCATGTATCCCTGTAATATAATGATTTAAAGTTTTTTGGGAAGATACCTAGAAGGGGAATAGCTGGATCAAGTGGAATTTCTACTTTTAGTGTTTTGAGGAGTCTCCACACTGATCTCCACCGTGGTTGTACTAGTTCACACTTGCACCTATGGTGAAGCACAGCTCCCTTCCCCCACATCCCCGCCAGCGCTTCCTAGATTTTCTGATGACGGCCGTTCTTTCTGGCGTGAGACAGTATCTCAGCGTAGCTTCAATTTGCATTTCCCTGATAGCCAGCAAGGATGGGCATCTTTTCACGTATCCTTTGGGTATCTGACGTCCTCTTGTGAGAAGTGGATTCATTTCGGCTCCGCATTTTTGGACCGGGCCTTTTATTTTGGGGGGTCTAACTCTCTCGAGTTCTTTCTGCACTCCAGGTGCAGCCCTCTCCGGGGTGTCTGAGTTCCTGAGGATGCCACGCTGACCGCAGGAGGGTGGAACTCCGCCTTGCTTACTGCGCTTTTCTCTCCGGGGCAGCAAGCGACGCCGGGCATTTTTCCTGTTTGCTGGCCATGCGTCCTCCTCCTGCCCGGTCCTGTCTCGTGGGTGGCCGAGGCCGGCCTTCCTGCGGGGCCGAGCGCTCGCTACTGCGGAGATGGCCGCGCCATGTTTGACAGGCCGCTGTGAGGGCCACGGACACCCCGGGGGTCCACACGGCCACGGGAGACGCGGCCACTGTGCTCAGCTCCGGGCGACGGCGCGGGCTCGGCGGCATCCCGGCGGGAAATGCTGCGGAGCCTTCAGCGGGACGCGGGGAGATAAATCTCTTCCTGAGGCCGCCCCGTCCCCGCATCCCTCTTCCCCCCTTCCCCTCCCCCTTTCTTTCCCCTCCCCCTTTCTTTCCCCTCCCCCTTTCTTTCCCTCCCCCAGCCCCGGAGCCGGGAGCGTTGGCCCGCCCGTAGCGCCACCGTGTGGGCCAGGCGAGTCACGACAGCAGGAACTCGAGTCGCAGCTCCAGAGCCACCTCTTTAAAAAAAGGCTTTTTTTTTTTTAAAAAAAAAAAAAACCAAATGGAAGTATAAGTCCGGCATGGTGTCCTATGCTTGTAACCCCGGGACTCTGGGAGGCTGAGGCAGGGAGATCGAAAAGTTCGAGCCCAACGTGGGCGACTTAGTAACTTAGTAATACCCTGTATCAAAATTAAAAAAAGGGGGCTGGAGATGTAGCTCTCAGGGCAAAGACTCCAGAACTACACACACACACACAGACACACACACACACACACACACACACACACACACACAGAGAGAGAGAGAGAGAAAAGGAAATATATTTTCATATCCATCACATATATCCAATACCCAATCAACATTCTTTGGTCTCTGTTCCACAGTGAATAAAAACAAATTCAAACTGCAAAGCGAACCGCAAACATCAGGCACATCTAATAACACATCTATATTTTTTTCTGTAGAGAAGCATCGGAAGCCTACTTGCCAAAACGTCAGCTGGTGATTTGCAATTATTGATTAATACATACTTAATGAAAAATATGCAAATTTCATAGACCGTCTATAAGGCAGAAACAGACAGCTATTCTCCAGACCACCTCATCCCCTCCACCCTCACCCCCAGGACGGACGCTGACTGCATTCTGGCAAACAGATTTCAGATTGTTTTTCTACAGATAAAAAAGTATATCTGCAGTGTTACCTGGGGCGGACACTCGAGAATATTTATTAGATATATGTACACGATATGAATCAGGCTTAAGTGGACACTATGTGCCTGTCACCCAATTCAAGAGCATTTTTATGACTTTGAAGTTTCATTTATGCTTGACTTTTTTAAAAAGTGAAAATATAGCAATTTTATTTCTCTTCCCTTTCTTCCCTTATCCTGGGATTGATTTACTATTTTTATTAATCCATACCGTCCTTCTACTAATTTGTTAGTTTCCCTTTCTTTCAGTGATTATTCTAAATATGGTAATACGCATCCTCGACTTGTTACCGTCTGATAGAAATTAATGCTCTCATCTGCGAAAATGCAGGAACCTTGGGCCACTTAAAACTCCATTTACCCCCTCCTGATTTATACGTAATTGGCATCTGGTACCATCTGGTATTTGAAGTCTTTGTGTATTTCCAGCTCCGCAAGACAATATTATTATTGTTTGATACAGGCAATATTTGTTTGGGTTAGCTAAATATTTTCTCTTCATTGGTCTTCATCTCTCCCTGCATCTCCAAGCTTCCGTCTGGGATTCATTTTCTCCCGTCAGAAAAATCTTTATTAATTCTTTTGATGGGGGTGTGCTTGCTGGTGATGAATTCTTCCAGCTTTTATCGTGTGAAATGTCCTTGTTTCTTTTTTCTTTTTCTTCTTCTTCTTCCTCTCTCTGTCTCTCTCCTTCTCTTCCTTCCTCCCTCCCTCCTTTCCTTCTTCCTTCTCTCCTTTTCTTTCTTTCTTTCTTTCTTTCTTTCTTTCTTTCTTTCTTTCTTTCTTTCTTTCTTTCTTTCTTCTTTCCCAGAGTGCTACTATTACCCCTGCTGGGATAACAGGGTTATGCCACCACATTCAGCTATGTTTTCATTTCGGAAGAAAAGCACTTTTGCTAGGTGTTACATTCCAGGTTAGTGAGACAGGCAAGAAAGGAGAGAAAGAGAATAAATGAGACAAACAGGAATCAGGAAGATGGGATGTCTGAGCCAAATATATCAGCAATGCCATTACATGTAAAAAGGCTAACTACCCCAATCAAAAAGCATGTTATCACACTGGACTAAAAAAAATACATGGGCTGCTTATAAGAGAAAAATGTCAATATAAAGATAAAAAAGGAGGAAAGGAAAAGGATGGAAAACATTATATTGAGCAAGCAATACCTGGAAGTAGTGGGTACAGACAGCTACATTATTATCAGCAAAAGCAGAGTTTAAGGGGGGAAAAGTCATGCCAAAGGTACAGCTATTCACAGTAGGAAAAATTTTTATTTATCAAGCAGATTCAATTCTAAGTTTGGAGGCAACTAATAACATAGCCCCAAATAGAGAAAGCAAAAATTGGGCCAGAGGGGCTGGGGATTTAGCTCAGCAGCACAGCACCTGCCTGGCAAGTACAAGGTCATGAGTTCGATTCCCAGTACCAGAAAAAAAAAAATTTGGGTCAGAGATATAACTCAGCGGCATAAGTGCTTGCCTGCAGGCAAGCCTAAGGTCATGAGTTTGATTCCTGGTACCAAACAAAAAAAAAAAAAAAAAAAAAAAAGAGAAAGCAAAAATCAAAGGAAGCAAAAGAAAAAAATAGATAAATAGAAAATCCTTTCTATAGTAACTGGTAGAGCAAGCAGAAAAGAATTAATAAAAACTCACATCTCTGAGGGGAGATCATGTTAAAGGTGGGTCAGGATTTTTATTTGTCTCATTGATAGTTTACTTAAGATGGTGACTGCTCCACTATAAAATTACTCTTTTTTTCCCCATTGGTAACTAATGAATATTTTGTGGAGTCTCTCTTAAAATGTTTAAATAGGCAACTCTATCAATCTTTCAATTTATTGATTTACATCAACATGGGCTCATGGATTCTTGTTTTATTTAGTGGGTTATAATTTGGTATTAGCAGCCATGGTGCATGTCTGTAATCCCAGCACTTGGGAGGCTGAGGCAGGAGGATCGTTACAAGTTCAAGACCAGCCTGGACTACAAAGTGAGCCCAAGGCCAGCCTGAACTGCACAACAAGACCCTGTCTCAAAAAGACAAAAACAAAAGTTGCTATTAGCCTTGTTATTTATTTTTTCTTGGGGTACTGAGGATCAACCCCAAGGCCCTGCACCCCAGGGTAGGCAAGTGCTCTACCATGGAGCTACAACCCAGCCCTAGCATTACCCATTCTGTTGCTCACATTTTTCCAGCTTTGGCCAGAGGGAGCTCCTTTTGACATGTCTCTTTGCATACTGTCTTACTTCGGGGGCCTCTTGTTCTGGGGGCCTCTTGCACTGTTTCTGCCCTGGAATCAGCCATTTCCCTAGGGAGCCCTGGTTCTTTGCAATAGAGAATGATATTTGGAGACCATCTTGGGCAACAGGTGTGCTCTCTGCTGTTGGAGTTCTCTGAGGTCCTCTGAGTGCACAGAGCTGTATCTATGTATATGTTTTTTATATCCATGTATAGACACGTCCCTAGATTCACGTTTATATCTATATTAATTTCTTCATATATTTATAGATATTGGAAACCATGAGTGCTAATTTCTATAGAATGTCACAGGATCCATTCCGATTCTCTGACGTTCCATATTTGAAATCTCCTTCTACAGTGAGAAGTCCAACTTCCAAGATGGCGTACTCACAGTACAATCTCTGTCTCTGGAATGGATAGAACAGCAGATAAGAAATTAGTGAAAACTGCAGAGAGCACAGTTTAACACCCAGTGGACTTGTCCATGGCGCTACTTGTGTATTATCACAATATGGCCGCTGGCTTCCTCAGAGAGAATACTCCAAGAGACGACAAGGCAGAAGTAGCACGTCCTTACGAGCCAGCCTCAGAAACCACAGTTATTCTGCCATATTCTTTTGCTCACCCAGACAAACTCTAACAGAATGTGGGAGGGAATTGCCGAGGGTACATTGGAGGGAACTGCCCGAAAGCAAGGTCCACTGGAGGCCATCTTGGAGGGCTCCCGGCACAATAACCAATCTTCTATTGCCACCGCCGCACTCCCTTCAGGCATAGATACCTTCATCTTCCTGGTCAGGCTGGCACCCTGAACCAGGCTACACTCCCTTCCAAGGATGCCCTCCTGGTTCTGCTAGGGCTCTACCACCCATAGTGATTATTATTTAATGATTATGCCGGCCACAACGGTGTCATTTTCTCTGTCCTATCAGAGACATTCCCAGCAAGAGCTGAGAAGCAGACTGAAGTAAGGGAGGAGGGCAGAGACCACTGTCCCATAGCAGCTGCGGATGCTGATGCTTCCCTTGCTTTGCTGGTCAGCATTAAAGAAGACGGGCTAATGCCCAGAAGATGCTCAGCACAGCTGCTGGCACAGAGCAGGTGCTCCGACCACAAGTCCTCACTCACCCACTTGCACCTTCCCTGCTGGCTGGGGACAGAGGGGGCCCATGACCCTTGTTGCTGCACCCCAGAGTAAAGTTGGGGAGCATCCTTTGCGGGCCCCACTCTACCACCGGTCCCTGGCCCCAGGGAGGAAGCTCGTTATCCAGCCTCTGCCCTGTACCTAGAAGAGTGGGAAAGAGGAAGGTTCTGGGTGGCTCCAGGTCACTCTGGGTATCCTGGTGTAATCATGTCCAGGTAAGAGACAGAAGAACTTGAGTCGAATGTGTCCAGGCGGAGCGCAGTGCCTGGTGTGTGAGTGTGTACACACGTGTGTGCTGATCTGGGTGTGCAGTGGTGGGTCCTGGGGGGACATCAAGAGCACTGCCTGGGTTCTATTCTCAGCTCCACTGTTATGTGACCTGGGCAGGTCCCACCATCCGCCTGGGGTCCCTCTTCTTTTGTCAAAGGAGGCTGGGCAATCCTAAAGGTCTGAGGAAGTAATGGCGACCCTTTTAGAGATAGAGTGCCCAAACTGCAACCCAAACCTGCTTATTTATTGCAAAGTGTCAGCACTGCCCCTTTGTGTGCTGCCATCTGATTCTCAGCTGTCCAGGGCGATGTTGGGGTGACTTGGCTCACATCATAACAGAGCCCTGCATGCCACCTGTATGCCACAGGTTTGCTGCCGCAGGTCTAAGGGACCGTCAAATAGTGGGTTTGGAATGTTTCTTCCCAGGCGTGGGTCTGAGTTGTCAGATTTTCTCTCAGAACCCCAACTCGCTTGGTCCTTCCAGCCGAGGGAGAGGCCATAAGCTTGTAAACATGCAAAAGAGCTCAATGTGTGCATTTTCTTCTTTGTTCAAAGTCCACCTCTGCATGAGACCGTGAGCCCCTGGGCCTGGCCCTGTGTCATGTGGGGTGAGGAGTGCAGCAGGTGCTCAGAAGACTTGAAGGAACGGGGTGGAGACCAAGCCAGGGAAGTCTGAGACCCAGGTATTTTGTAGACTCCCCCCTCCCCCATGCTGGCACACACACGCCAAGTAGAAAGAGCTGAAATTTAGAGCAGAGCCGAGCGATGTGCACCTCTGTAAGCCTCACGTGCCTCCACAGAGGCTGCTGTGTGAATCTGCTTCCCAAAGTGCTGCGAGATGCCACAGGGCCAAGGCGGAGAAGCCCAAGGAAGCCATGGAGCCAGATGGCGGGCGTGGGCCCTATGGGGACAGGGCTGTCCCTGGCGGTGGAGTCTCCAGATCCGGATGTGGGGGGTGGAGAAGGTTGCTGGGGTGGGGGCGCCTCAGCGTGGAGTTGAAGGAGCTTTGGAAGCTGTCCTTGCGCTCTCTGGGGAGGACAGCAGGGGGTTGCCATGGAAACATCCCACAACGCCGCGCCCCAGTGGAGCTCAGAGAAGTTCTCTGAATAAGAATCTCATCTTTTAGACTGCTGCTTCCTCCGCACACCTCCAAGAGGGCGTGCGCATCTGTTGGTGGGCTCTGGATCGAGCGTCTGTGCCTGGCCCCTCTCCCCGCCCCCACCTCACCTCAGTGGCCCGGATGTCCTTCTCTGGGCCTCCCACGTGCCGCTGCCTCTGCAGAAGAGCTCGCCGCTCCCCACCTCCCCTTGCCAGGCACTCTCTCGCCCACTCATGGGGAGGAAGCGGAGGGGTCTGACTTCTCTCTGTCTGGGCACAGCCTCTTGTGGGGTAGCCCAAGGCTCCCATCCCTGCTCCTTGCTCCCCCACACTGGTCATGTGGTGAGTCTTTGAGCATACGATGGGTCTCGTCTGTCTGTCTGTCTGTCCCTGGCACCTGGTGTGGAGAGAGGTCCAAAGACTCCCGTTGATAAGTGAACGGACATTGGAACAGCCTCTTCTGCTTAAGGGTTTTGGACATACAATGTTTCCCCGCTCCACTAAAAACAAACAACAAAAAGCCCAACCCACAACATCTTCAGAGCTGGCAGGTCCCTCCAGGAAAACTCCCAGAACTGGCAAGGTGGACAGGGCCCGGAGTGTTAGAAACGCAGCACCCCAGGCCCCACGCGGACCCACTGAATCCAAATCTGCCTTTAAAAACGGTTCCCAGGTGACTCACACACAGGTGAAAAGCGGAGAAGCTCTGTGCTTGCGGGCCTCACCTCCCATTTTATAGACAGGGAAACTGAGCCCCGCAGAGGACAGGGGACTTTCAAGACTGTCCCAGGGCCTGGACGCCAAGCCAATGGCCTCCCCTGAGATCCATGCTCCCGTCCTCCCCACCCTTCTGTCTGCAGAGGCCTGGGATTCCAGACCCTTCCCCAGCCTCTTGAGGTCTTTGCAAGGATCTTGCTCGCCCCCTGGTGGGAACAGAAGAGACGGCCTGGCCTGAGTCTGGCCGAGGGGGAGGCTTGGCTCCCGGTGGAAAGTTAAAGGAAGGTTGAAAGAAAGTTAAAGGAATGGGGCAGGGCCAGAGGGCACCAGAGAGCAAGGAAGTCACAGGCGGGGGACAGAGGGTAGGAGAGAGAGGGAGCAGGCTGAGGTTCAGAGTCCTTGCTTGAAGCTGTTTGCCTGAGTTCGCATTCGCTGCACCATATGTGAGGTCCGGGCTTCTGATCGCCTCTCCACGTCCCATTTTCTCACCTTGAAGCCTGGCTGTCTGTGGCCGTGTGACGATTCCACCGGACAGTGCTGGAAAGTTCTTTGCACAGAGGCAAGAGGCTCGCCCAGGGATCAGCACAGCGCACTGCAAGAAGGCTCCTAGGGACCCTGCCCATTCCCTGGTGGTGCTAGAGGAACAAGGGGGACCCTGCCCTGTGCCCTGGGTTCCAGAGGCGGGTGAGTTTGCAGGGCAGAAATGAAGAGCATCACATGCTCTAGAATCAGACAGACCAGGGTCACACGTGGTCCAGCACAGACCAGCTGGGGACCCTGTGGCTCTCTCTGGGCCTCAGTTTCCTCACCTGTGAATGTCCTTCCAGGTCTGCTCTGAGATTTCCATGCCACACTGTGAAGCACCCAGCACGGTCCAGTGGAGGCTGAGGAGAGGTAGTCGGTTGGCCAGGGGAAGATACCCAGTCATACCCCAGCAGCTGCCCCACCAAGCGCAGGGTGGTGGGCCCTCTAGGTCTTTCTTGAAAAGCTGCAGGGTCACAGCGTAGGGGAAAGGTACAATCACCAGGCTGGAGCACGGTCTTGGGCCAGGCAAAAGTGCCCGGGGATTGGTTTGCTTCAAAAGCCTGAGGTCCCCCTCCCACATGAAGGCTGGCGTGTGACAGCCAAGTTGCCCCAGGCCACCCGCTAGCCACTCCCTCCCCCCAGGTGAGTTCTTAACCCAAGAGCATTCTGCTGTCTACCTCACCCACAGGCTCTTCAAAGGGACCTCTCCCCCAGGACCCTGAGCCCTTTACCAAGAGTGAGCCCCCACCCCAAGGGCTCACCCTCAGGCCTGTTAGTGATGTGAGCCCGGTCTGCAGAGATGAACTGGGAGATGTAGAGAAGAAGGAACTGGCCTCAGGGAAAGTGCCCGAAGGCTCCACCTTGCCCAGCACTTTCCTGATTTTTATCACCCAAAGTTCCGCATCCTGGAAACTGGTTGAAGCAAAATGGTAAGCGAGTATGAGTGAGCCATAACCGTGGATCACAGCTGCTGCACACAATTTTGTAGATGTTGTAGTCAGTGCGGGAGCCTCCGTAAGGAAACGAGACACTCGCGAAGGACGTCAGCCTGGGCGTCTTCTTGCCGCTGAGAAGAGCAGGGAGTCTTGAGCTGAGCGTAGTGGACCAAAGGATCTCAGCCCGGTCTTGGCCCTGCCCGACCGTCCTGGGTCCTCTCGGTCTCTCTTCAGCTTCTGAGGTGAGGAGACGCCTTTCCTCCCGGAAGGGAGGCCGCCTCTCAGGTGAGGATCTTCTGACCCGCTCCAGGGGAAGGGCAGGAAGTTTTTCCTGTACGTGCCGTTTCTCACACTCCTCTGCCCTAAAATAAGTCACTAAGCGTTGAGAGTAGCACGTCGTGAACCCACCAGTGTGTAGCGTGTTTTGCTTATCGGTTCCTCTGCTCAGCTGGGGTTGTCTCCTCCTTTTGGCTGTCAAGACGAACGCTGCTGAGGACATGGGTGCAGCGTCATCCATGACCCTGACCCTGGCTCTGATTGCTTTGAGAACATATCTGGGGACACCAGGTATGGTAGGTCCTGTTGTGATTCAGTGTTTAATTTCTTGCTGACCCACCAAGCAACTGCTTCCCACTGTGGCTTGAGCTAAGAATTCTTCATATCTTAGCTCGTGAAGCTGGCAGTGACACCCGGAGGCTGGCCTTGTTTCAAAGGGGCGGACGGTGAGGTTCAGACAGATGAAGTGTCTCACGTCAGTCCGCTACGTGCAGAGTGGAGATTCAAACCCGCATGGCCTGACTCCATGAGCCTGGCTCCACCTGCCCCCAGTGATGGCCTGGGTGTCTGTGTCTGCAGACCAGGGGTGTGAGGGGACAGGAACTACGAGACAAAGTTCAAGAGTTTTCAAAGGAAGATGCAGGGAGACACCGCAGAGGCAGAGAGCCCCATAGCTCTGAGGGACCACTCAGCCCCCAGTCAGCTTTCAGACTCAGGTCCCTGGGAAGTCAGCAGCACTGGGCTTCCTGGACAGAGAACACATACCTGTCTACCTAGCATCCTCTCTTTTGGCCAAGCCCTTATTTTCCTTACAACATTCAGTTCAGGGGATTGGGCTGCCTAGAAGTGGGCTGACTCAGATCTAGCCAATCAGTGTAATTCTTTACTCAGGGTCATAGTGATTGGTTCAGAAAGGGCATGTGACCTAGACTGACCCAATGAGGCTTGACCCTCACTGGGACGTTGGTGAGAAGGATGGGAAGAGAGGAAGTGCTGCCTGCAGGAGGAGAATGTGGGGTTGAACCAGGGGTGCTAACATCAGTCTTGTTCCCTCCGGGGAACTTGCTTGAGGATTGAGCAAGCAGGTGAGGGAAGCAGATGAGGGAAGCAGATGGGATGTAAGACTGAGTGCTGTGGCGGGGCTTCAGTCCCTGGATCCAGATGTAACTGAGCCGCTGCCCCTACACACACTTGGGCCTTTTGTCATTGACATCCCAAAGAGTGTTGACCTGGGGATCTCCCGGTGTCTAGAGAGTCTCAGCTTCCCGACTACCCTTCATGGTGTTCGTGCCGTACCCTTCTCTCCTGGAGCTGGTCTTCAGCCAGCCTGAAACAGAGCCAAGACCTCAGGCACTTTCTCAGTGCTTGTACAGCTGGGACCCTCAGGGGAGCCCAGCACAGTGTCCGGGGTATGACCACCCAGACAGGGCCCCAGAGGGGCTAGAAGAAGGATAGGGGAGAGACAAGGGTGCATAAGCTTAACATGAGCACAGCCCCCTGTAAACCACGTCCTGAGGAGGGGACCCAACCCTCCTGGTAGTCTAAGTGTCTCAGGGCATGGTTAGGCCAGCAGAGGGCAGCTGCACAATTCACCCGGTCTGGATCTATCAGAAGCTCTGATCTGTGCTTGGATCAGCATGGTGCCTCTCAAGTGCCTCATGGGAGGCTGTCACTGGGGCTATCACCCATCTCTTCCCACTCTGTCTCTGTCCTCTACCATTCCCCATCCACCCCAGGAGCACCGAATTCCTATTTCAGTGCCAGAGTCCTGCTTCTCCTAAGCAATTGGTTTGTCTTCATTCACAAGCTTTGGGGATTGTGTAGGTGGCTGCGTTTCCCTTTTTGTGTCATATGCTAGGAAGCTTAGAGCCTTGTGTGGCCCTCTATAGCTAGAGTCTAGTGATGGGGGAGGTGGGGCGCCTCGTGTGTATCGAAGAACTTCATGTCACAGAGTCCAACACTTTTGCCTTGGTGTTCCCTTTGTTGCTCTGAAGCGGACTTTTCACACGTGCATTTGAATCTGTTTTCACATAATACTTATTTACTGTGTGCTGTGATTTCAACGTGGTTTGATTGTGTTCTGCAGGGATTCATGTGTTGAAATTTAATCCCCAGGGTGAGCTATGGTGTTTAGAAGTGAGGCCTGTAAGGAGGTGATTAGGATTAGATAAGGTCAGCAGGGTGGGGAGCCCCCAGATGGATCCTGCTGGCTGTAGAAAGAGAGTGAGCCAGAGGACACACAGACACACACGTGTGGTTCCTGTCTCTCTTCGGGTGAAACCTGCTCCAGCAAGAGGGCAACTGCTGGGTGCAGCCCCTCAACTGTGCAGCTCCAGAACCGTCTGTCTAGATGAACTTCACTTTACAAAGTTACCTAGACTGTAGCCAGGCATGGTGGTGCACACTTGTGATCCCAGCACTCGGCAGGCTGAGGCAGGAGGATCACCGTGAGTTCGAGGCCAGCCTGGACTACATAGTGAGTCCAAAACCAGCCTGAACTACACAGTGAGACTCCACCTCAAAAAATAAATAAATAAATAAATAAATAAAGTTACCCAGACTCAGGTATCTCAGTATAGTATTGCAAACTAGGCCAATACATTGTGACTGTCCTTGTTTTCAAACTCAGTTTGAATTTGATGTGAATCACATTTCAAATAAGGTCAACACTGAACTTAACCATTGCATTTGATTCGGTTCTCATCCAGTTTGGTTTGTGACAAGAATTGTGGAAAGAATTAAGTTCATAAATGGAGGAACCACTGTGAAAGAGTTCCTTCTCCTGTACACCCCAGCATGAGCTCCAGAAGATGCCTGTGAATGCATATATGTGTCTTAGTCACTTTTTTCATTCTTGAGATACAGTAGCTCACACTCGAGATTTAAGAAGGAAAGATTTATTTTGGGTGACGTTTTCGGTCTGCAGTGGGCTGACTCCAAAGCAGGAAGCAAATGGTGGAACGGCCTGGCAGAGGCTGCTCTTGTCATGGAGGTCGGAAGCGGAGTGCAAAGGAAGGTGCCATGGAGGGAGATTTACCCTTCCCCAGTGACCTCCTTCTTCCGGCCAGGCCTCACCTGGCCTCCAACAGCGTGCTCAGCCGCTGAGCTCACCAGTGGATGATTCGACCGTTGAGTACAGTACCCCGTGATCCACCGCCTTCTGCAAGCCCTGCTTGTGAGTGAGTAAGGTCTTTGGGGAGAGAGCCTTGATCCAAACTGTAACTGTGTTTTGTGCTTGAAATCGTGGTTGCGCCCATGTATAAAGAGAACCTATAGAACTGATGGGTTGAGTGGGCTGGGGATTTAGCTCAGTGGCACAGCGCCTGCCTGGCAAGCGCAAGGTCGTGAGTTCGATTCCTGGTACCAGGAAAAAAAAAAAAAAACAAAAAAACCAACTGATGGGTTGAGAAGAAAGTGGAGTCATCACCCTCCTCCCCCAGGGCCGGCAAGTGCTCTCCTCATTGCCTGTGCCTTGTGTAGATGAGAAAAGTCTTCAAAACTGTCTGAGCCTGATCTCCTTTCTCCAACTGTAGGTCTTTGCGGTCTGTATTTTAACTTCATCCCTGACTCCTTGTGTTACTGTCTTCTTTTTCCCCACTTATATTTTTTTGCTTGTATCTTATGCATCGTTGGAAGCTGTCTGAGATCCTTCTGCAACTGGGCAGTGGGAAACCAGCCAACTAATCTACAACTAACTGCCCTGGGGGATTCCTGCAGGGTCAGGAAGGCTGAGGCCGGGCCTGGGCCCTTGTCTTTCTATCACCAACCAGAAGGTGGCGCTAGGACAGCTCCTAAATGTCATTCTTGGATCAAGGCCAGGGCAAACTCAGGTATTTGGTGGGACAACGACTGCAGATGGGCCTTGGAGATTGGGCCGGGGGTGGGGTGGGGTGGTGGTGGTGACAGTGGTGAGCTGAGAGACAGAAGTGGCTGCAGGCTATAGTGAGCCTCAGGTTCCCGGGACTAATTAATGTCACATGAGTTTTCTAGGTCACTGTCAGGAGCCAAGGTGAGAATGGTCCTCAGGTTCTTAGGGACCCTCCTTCCCCATGTTGTCCAGGAGGAGTAAGAGTCTTTGCCCCTTAAAAGAGCGTGGCCTGGGCTCCCACCTAGGTCTGTGTGCTAGCACGACATCTCTCCTTTGGCTCTGGGAACCCCTCTCCCAGAGGTCAGAGGTGGGGACAGACCCTTGCCAGATGAGACCATTCAGTGTCCGCTGTCCTGCTTCTTCCAGGGTGAAGTCCCACAGCTGGGAAGGGATGAGCGGATAGGTGCAGCCTGCCCCACTCCCCTGTGTCCTCCAGGATCTTCTCCTCCAGCTCCAGAAGCAAGGGGGAGGTTTCTCTGCCAGGGGCCTGGGCTGTCCGAGCAGTGAGCCTCAGTGGAGAGGACAGCAGGCAGAGCCTGAGCACTGCAGTGTGCATCTGCCTGTCTGGGGAGAAGCCTGGGCTTTGGTGTCAGGCGCTCTCGAACCAGGCCAGCATCTGGAAGCTGCTGCTTGCTGGCTTTCTGACCTTGGGTAAATTACTTATTTTCTCCAAGCCTCAGTCTCCTCATCTGTAATAGGGAGAATAATATCTACCTCTAAGAAGAGTGGTACAGAGTCAGAGAGTTAAAGAAAATAAGGAGTTTGGCCTGGCGCCTGGGCTACAGTTCCGGTGGATATTGTCTGTCGCTATTGCTACCATTAATGCAGTGATAAGAAGCGAGCAACTTGATCCCGCGGAGGGGGCCTTGGTTTCCTTCTTTGCACGCTGGAGGCCCTTGAGTTGCTGGAAGATAAGGGAGCCCACAGGTGTGTGGCTCTTGGACAGTCAGCTACCAGCGCGGAGAAGATCTCCAGCCACTCACTGTAGGCCTTATCTGAATCCAGGGGCGGGAGGATGTGCTCATTCTAGCCCTTTGCTCAGCGTCAGTCAGGTGGGCATCCTATGTCTGCTTGGCTGCTTCCACTGATGGGGGACTCACTACCTCCTAGGAAGTCCTGATCTTCCCATCCCTGTTCAGCTCCGGCATGACAATGTGCCGATTTACGTAGGGCCAAGACTCATCTCCCAGTAGTTTTCCAGCTAGGAGTTGGACTAATTCCAAACTTTATTTCCCAGGGGCCATAGCTAACTCCTGACTTCCTTCCCCACGAATAGGAGCTTCTAAATGGATTAGTCTTCCAGCCTTTGCAAAATTAGATTCTGCATCTAGCAAGCAGTGGAGGGGGAGAGGTACTTCCAAAGTTTGTCTGCAGTTTAGGAATTAACTCCTTCTGTGCCCATGCTGGGAATTCCCTGCAAAGTTGGAGATCAGTGTGAAAGGCTGCTTCTGCTGGGACTGGTGACATCCGCACACAACATCCATGTTCACAGAGCCACTGCACCATCGTCACCAGGCCTGATGCTCAGAGCAGCATCCCCTGGGCGAAGGTGAGGAAGCTGAGGCCCACAGTGTAAGTGATCAGACAGAGAGCGCTACCTGCAGATGAGCTTATTCGTGCATTCTGTGTTCTCTGAGCGCTTACTGTGTGCCAGGCCTGTGCTGGGTGCTGGGACTGCAGCGGCCAAGATAAAGATCTGATTTGGTGTCAGAGTAGTGGTAAGAGTAAGTGCAGTGGAACAGAGAAGAAGAAACAGTGCATTCTCCCCAGGAGTTAGAAAGATGGCCTTGTACATCTATCCATCCATCCGTCCATCTGTCTGTCTGTCTCTCCTTCTGTTTTTTTTTTTCTTGTTTTTGTTTTTTTCTTTTCTTCTGGTACCGGGAATCGAACTCAGGACCTTGCGCTTGCCAGGCAGGCACTGTGCCACTGAGCTAAATCCCCAGCCCCCTGTCTCTCCTTCTGTCTGCCCATTCATCCGTCTGTCTTTTGATCCATCCCACTACCATGCATCAGGGGTTCCTAGAATCAGAACCCAGTGTTAGAGCGAGACATCTGGTGCTTTTGTGACTCAGCAGCCATTCATTCCCTTCTTAGAATGCCGGTGCCCTGATTTTGTTTGAGAAGGGATCTCCCTCCGAGTCCATGTGTTTCTTAGGTAGCAAATTTCATTCCCCATCTTCAGGGCCGAGTGCATGATCCAGCCTAATCCAAGCAGGGCTTTCTTTGATTCTGGCCATGAGGATTGGCTCAGTGAGGGATACGTGACTCACGTCAGACTGAGCAGGACCAACGAGCCTCAACTCCAGGACACTGGCTTGAGATGTGGAGGGCACTGTCCCTTCCGCTGGACTTGTTCGTGATGGGAGGTGCTGCGGGTCACCCCAGGGAGCTGGAGGATGGAGCCAACCGAGCAAAGCAGGAGGGGCCAGTGACCCTGTTGACACTGCTTTATGGTCTTGAGTAGCCAGTCTGGGTTCATGTCATTTGCAAGGAAAGAGGCCACCTGACTCCAGCACAATCCTCTGTCCCAGAACTTGGGACACACCGTTGTTCCTGTGGGGCCCCTCCCTGGACAGTTCCCTGAGGTTGCTGCCTGCTGCAGATGCTTCCTGTGTTGGGACATGGGCCTCACCCAGGCCCTGTCCTAGAAGTCAGCACAATCCATACCTTATCTCCTCATAAACTTTATCTGAATCTACTCCTTATCTTCCACTGAAGCTGTGCTGGTTCTGGCCTACCCCTTCACTTGGATTCCAGGGTCAGCCTCCTTCCTATGGTGGCTCAGCCTCCAGTCTCAACCTCCTGCCTACCCCGCACACCAGCCCCCAGCAGGAGCTTCCTGAAGTACAACTGGGGGGCCTCCAAAGGGGTTTCCAAGATGAGTTCTGTGGAGCAGGGTCCTACGAGGAACTCTGCAAGGAGGGGAGCTTGTGGCCAAAACATCCTGGAATTGCTGTACACGTATCTCCCTGTGGGGACTGGCGATGCAATTAGCACATGGAAAACCCCAAGAAGCCCTGCTGCAAAGAAACCCACATGACCAGGCTTCCCTCAGCATTTCCCATCGTATTTGGTCATTGGTCATAACACCCAGCAGATGCTCCTAGGCACACACAGCGGCTTACAAACAAGCAGGCAAACTCTATTTTGAAAGTCCTTGCTAGGCTGCTCTTCTCTTCCTTCTCCACCTCCTCTCCTGCTGCTATTAGCTACCTCTCCTAGGAACCTCTAGCCCTTGCGCAAGGTTTTTGATTTCTAAGGAATTGGTGCGATTGGGTGAGCGCGGACATATGCACATGCCCACGAACCCACCACTACACTCAAGGGAACAAACATCTCCATCTCCCCCAAAGGTTCCCTTGTGCTCCTTTAGTCTGTTTTCATTTTTTGGCATAAACACTTAACATGAGCTCTGCCCTCCTAGATATTTTTAAGCGCACAATACAGTATTGTTAACTACAGGCCGCGGCAGCTCTCCAGACTGTATTCATCTAGCATAACTGAAACCTCATAATCCTCGAACAACAACTTCCCTCTCCCTCTCCCTCGAGGCCTTGGCAGCTACCATTCTCCTCTCTGCTTTTGTGATCCCTCCTCTATGTGGAATCCTGCAGTATTTGCTTGAGCAGGTCCGATTCTTTCCGACAATGGTCTCTGCTGATACAGCTTTCTCTTCCTTCTCCCGGCTGGAAGATGCAGAGGCAGACAATGATTTATGGACGGCTCGCAGTCATCCATTCACATGCTGCTGGCTGGTGTCTGGGGTCTCCGGTGGGCTGCCAGCTCGTTACGCAGCTGCCTGACCTTCCTCACAATGCAGCTTGACGGCCACAGTTACATGGGAGGCGGCAGGAAGGTGGTTGGAAGCTTCACGCTTGTGGTTGGCTTCGCTGAAGGGAGACGGAAGGGCGTGCAGAACCGTTCTTGCGGTCATCAGCAGCGGTCCACTCTTTGGGACTCAAGAAAAGTCTTCCCGATTCCCTGCACTCAGGAGGTTAAGGCAAGAGGACTGCGAGTTTTCAGCCAGCCTGAGCAACTCAGCAAGACCCTGTCTCAAAATAAAAAAGGGCTAGGCGTGTGTTTCAGTTAGAAGAGCACTTGCCTACTATGTGAAAAGCTCCAGGTTCAGTCCCCAGTACTGCAGAAAAGGAGACCCTGATGTTCTTATGCCTTGGGTAAAGCCATCTTATTGTACAGGATGGGGGTGAAGCCCTAAAGCTTAACCATTCTGTGTTCAGACTTCCAGGCATAGTGAGTGCCTCCAAGCCTCAGGCTTCCCACACATTTTTCAGGAAATGTCAGCATCCCTCTTTCTCCCTGGGCATTTGTGCTTGCGGCCCTGAATTACTTGGTCCCTCTCTGTTAACATCTCATCTTCTAAGGTTTGCTGATTTTTTTCTTTCTTTCTGATGCCTCCTCTTCCAGCTCCTTTGCAACTGTAGCTTGGTTTCTACCTACTTGGTACCTTTTCTGCCAGGATAGAGGGTCTGAGGAGGAAAAGCCCATCCACCAGGCTAAAGGGGCTCCTGGCCAAAGCACAGGCAGAATCGTCTCTGCCTCCCACTCCCTCTCATCCTCCCCACCTGGCTTGTGCTGCCACCACTCTGCTGCAGCTCTGCCACCAGTCTCCAGAGGCCACCTCCAGAGGACTCTCTTGTCTCCCTATTTCTTTGTTCTGTCTGTGTGAGTTTCGCTACTTGTGATCAAGCCCAGGGGCACTCTACCACTGAGCTACCTCCCTAGCTTTGTTTTTTTGTTTTCTGTTTTGAGACAGGCTCTCACTAAGTTGCCCGGGCTGGTTTCAAATTTGGCATCCTCCTGCCTCAGCCTCCCAAGTGTCCTCATATTCTTTAATGTCTTGATAGCCTTGACACTGTCAAACTTTTGATGCTTCCATTTTAGCCCCCACATGAAACAGTGCCACGGAGACCCTTTATGCATTTTCCCAGTCTCTCCAGCCCCAGCGTCTAGCTCTTCCTTGCTGGTCTCTCTTCCCCAAGTCCATTCCTGCTTCTCAGGGCTCCATGCTGAGTCCCTTCCCTTCTCAGCCCACACGCTCTCCCTGCATGCGCTCATCCATTCCCATGGTTTCAAATTCACTCTGAAGGCTGATTCTCTTCAAACGTCACCCCCAACACTGGCCTGGGGCCTTCATTCCAGCCGCACATCTCCAGCGGTCTCCAGCATCGCTCCTTGGATGGCCCTCAGCCACCTGGATTCATCCTGAGAGCTGCACTCTGCTTCTTTCTTCCCAAACCTGCCTCTCTCCTTCACCTCTGGCTCGGCCGATGTCACCACCATCTGTCTAGCTGCCCGGAATAGCGGACGTCATCCTTGACTGCTCTGTTTCCTCAGTTTCCACTCCAATGCATCTCCAGGCCCGTGGACTTGACCCCTTTTCATAAATCTCACCTGTCTCCCCACTTATTGCTCCACAGCTCCAGCCTCAGTCTCCCTGTGCACACCTGCCTTTGGTCCGCACTCCTGTCCACACACCCAGCGGATCACGGCCTTCCCCACCCAAACGTGTTCTGGTGGCTCCTTCCTGCCTAGGAGTCGAATCCAAATTTCCCCCAAGGCTGGCGCTGCCAGATTTAGCAAATAAAAATACAGGATATCCCACTACATTTGAATCTCAGATAACCAATGAGTATTTTTTGTTTCGTTCTGTTTGTATGAACGTATCCCATGAAGTATTTGGCATCAGGCCTCCCATATCCCGGACGCTTTCCACATCCCCAGCCTCGTGTCGTTATGCTGTGTTTCACATCAGACATTTGAGGTAGAGTGAACTCCTTAAAACTCCCCCAGGTGGGTCAGCCATTTCTTCATCAACATATTCTTTCTACCTCCCATCTACCCCACCACAAAGGCCATTCCTCCTCTGTGCTGGCCACTTCCTGCACATCTCTTAGGTCTCAAAACACTGGGGTTCCCTCCTCCAAGAAGCCGCTGTCTTCCCCAAGATGCATGGACCCCTTCATCCCTTAGGAGTGTCTTCGCACTTGCCTCGTTGTTGCTCCCTCCTGCGGACGGAGTTGCCAGCAACTCTGCACTTCCTCCCACTCACCCGAACACATCTGGCCCTCCTGCACGGCCCCATGCAGCTGGATGCTCCGGAAGGCCCGGGGCTTGGCTCAGCCCCAGCTTTCTTCTTGCTTTCTTGGCCTGACTCCCAGTCTGAGGGTTCACACTCCCTCCTCGCCTGAGTTCCCATGGAAAGTGGCCTCCAACCCAGCCCCCTGCCCAAGACCAGATTACTAAATGCTGAGACAATGGGGGCTCCCAGCCAACTTTCCAGCAGGCCTGCTGCTAAATCACCCAGAACATCTGCCTGTACATCTGGGGACGGGCACCCGCAGCTGAGGCCGTGGAGCATGGCTTTGTCACCCTGGGTCGGCTTGAGCCTTGGTGGGGCTGTAGTACAGCAAGTTCAGACTTGAAATATGGACACTTGGTTTGAATCCCAGTCCTGTATCTTTCTAGTTCCCTGTTACTGGCCAAATGAGCACCTGTTCCCTTGAGCCTCAGTTTTCTTGGCTGTAAAATGGGGATAACAATGTTTATTTCACAGGGTGTGCTATCAAAGGAGAGCATCTAATGCACAT
This sequence comes from Chinchilla lanigera, assembly GCF_000276665.1. Taxonomy (NCBI): domain Eukaryota; kingdom Metazoa; phylum Chordata; class Mammalia; order Rodentia; family Chinchillidae; genus Chinchilla; species Chinchilla lanigera. The sequence goes on from NW_004955419.1 coordinate 6,448,513, forward strand.
CAAACACACAGCAGCAATTTAAATGCTGGCTTGGCCTTCACTGGCCCTTCCCAAGGCTGGTGGTAGCAGGACCTGGGGACCAGAGCTCTCTTCCTATGTTTCTTCTTCCAGAACTACAACCATACCCCACTCTCTACTCTCAGCCCAGACTCCAGAGAAAATGGCCTCCAATTTAACCACCCAGTGTATATAGAGGGATCAAATTAAGCTAAGGGCAAGAATGGCTGATGGAGAAGCCACCAAAGAGGGAGAAAACTCTGGGCTGGAGCTGGGAATACTGGGCCTCCTGCTGCTCTAGGATATCCATCCCCTCAAGCCTCCCCTCTTCCTGGGCCCCTGCGGATTGCTTGGCTGGCCCTGTAGTCTGAATACATATGGTATGATGAAAAATGCAGTGAATGTTTAAACTTAATAAATTATCACAGTAAAAGACACTTTGCCATCAGTCCTCCTCTAAATACTTCCTCTGACCTCAAACACATTTACCCCAACATTCTAGCCACTTTCTGAAGCAGTTCTGGAAGTCCTATTTCGTGAGTGTCAATTTGTGGCTTCCTCCATATCCTGAATTGGTTCAGAACTTTTATGGTAATTTCTGTCAAATAGAAACTTTACAGTTTGTCCTCAGCTACCTTATTTACCACATTTGACAACTTCTGGCTTTTCCCCAAAGTCAAAATGACCATGAAGGGTAAGCACTTTGAATCAATTCAGGAAACTGAGATAGCCACAACAGCACAACTAAAGATACTCTTGAAAGAAGACTTCCAAAACTGCTTCAGAAAGAGGCCAGAACAATGGGACAAATGTGTTCAAAGTGAGGAGTATTTTGAGAGGATTAATGACAATATTTTTTTACTGTAATCAATTTTTAAACTCTTAAATGTTATTCTTTTTATCAAAGCTTGAATATGGTTATGCTTCAACATCTGTTAAGAGATTGGGCCCAGGATACCCCACAGATGCCGAAATTCTCAAATATTGAAGTCTCTTATATAAAATTACATGGTATAGCATATAAACTACACCCGTCCTTCTGTATACTTTACTTAGTTTCTAGATTACTTACGATACATAATACAGTGTAAATGCCATGTAAATATGAGGTGAGATTGAAGAAATAGAGAAGGGCGAAGGAAAATCATAATTATAAAATTGTACTTCTAAGAAAACTGCTACTCAGGACACAAGAAATTATCCAAGGTTATGATGCCCTTTCTCTTCTATGAAACTAAGAAAAAAACGTTTCCTCCCACAGACCTCCATCCTCAAGAAAGCAGCACTATTAAGTGGTCAAAACACACCTAATTAGTTCACATTCTAACCTAACTCACCAAATGGGGTGACAGTAGGAATACATGTTCTAGAGCATCCATCTGGATGACACCCCCAGGACCACACAAAAAGCCCCAGTGCCAGCCCATAATGCTCTACAACCTATTCTCTACAAGCACCCATGCTCACCTCTGAGTGTGTACCACTTTCTGCCTACAAAAACCTCTTTCTGTCTACAAAATCCTCTTTCTGCCTCTCACGAACATATCTTGAAAAATCTTTTTCTGTGGCGGAAGTCAGCAAACCTACAACCTACCCTCTGGGTGGGGTGTGGTGAGGTCCCCATTTCCTCTCTGGGGAACCTCTTTGGGCCCTGTCTGGTGACAAATAGTTGTTATTCTGTATTGTTTGGGGACTAATAAGAAAAAAAAGTGTGTGCCTGTTCAATACAGATGCAGATTTTTCCTGAATATTTTGATCTTTGGTTGAGTCCATAGATGAGGAACTTGCAGATAAGCACACCCCACACACATGCACACACACGAATTCATACTTCCAGTTTCCTCCAACTCCATGTGAAGAGCTTGGGTGTGACCACTTCCATCCTTGCTTGAAGAAAAAGCTGAACAAACTAAAAAGCAACAATTGGCCATAGATACATCAGAAGACTGAAGTCAAGAGCAAAACACCACCCTAAAAACTGGAGGGAGAAAGGAGAATAACAGCTAAGATGAGGCTGCTGGGAAACAGAAGCTGCTGCAGCCAGAAGCTGGTAAGAGCCCTTCCAACAGGAACAACTCAGTGTGGATTGGTGAGGGTTAAAAACCATCTCCAGGAGTCTACCTCATAGATTAAAGAAAAGTGTCTCTGTGCAGGGGACAGGGGAGCAAGTAATGGATCTGCAGTGAGATAGCTCCACCCTCCTTTAGCCTTTCTGTCTCTCATAAGGGAAAGAGGAACCATTTAAAAAGCTAAGAAATTCATCCAAAGGTCACAGCTCAGGGACTCAGGCCTACTTAACCAAAATAAATAAATGCCATTAAGTCATAATGTTATAGACTGCTTCCCCACCCACAGCTCCTTACCACCACACCAATAGGTGGGCTACAGGTCAGACACCTGCAAGACAAAGACTATTTAAGAAAGACTTCCTGGGAAAACCAAAGACAGAGGGAGAAAAAACAACCACCACGGCTGCAAGGAATCAGAGCAATGCGCCTCTGACATTTACAGTTACAGCAGATATTCAAGACTGCCCAGTTCCTAGCTAGCTCAGCACAAAACCTCACACCAACAGCCTGACTCAGTTTCTACTATCATACACATCAACAATATTTGTGGCTTTCATAAAAAAAGGTAAGATGTGCTAAAAGGCACAAAAGAACAGGGTGTGAACAGATAGAGCAGGCATCTGAACAAGAGCCAATCTGACAAAGATTTAAGAATGATCAGATAAAGACTTTAAAATAATTATGGTTGATATGTTGACTAAGACTCTCTCCTTTGACCAGCATTTTAGGCAGGCTCCCCTGTGTTTTTTGCTTGATTAGCCAACCTTAGGCTTTCTTCTCTGCTTTGTAGAATCCAATTTGATCGAGAATCCTGCTGGGTTAGTGTAGTGAAAAACCCCTATCACTAGAACTAAGGAGCCTTAGTACCTTATCATCCTGCTAATCTAGCAAGTCAGTTTAGCCAGAAACCCCTTCTCTTTGATGTTTCCTCTGTTACTGGATGGAGAAGTCTCAGAGGAGCTTCTTCCCAGGTTCTTGGTGTTCCAAACAAATAATTGGATGAGACACACAGAAAAGGCAATGGGGATGTAGCTTTATTGAAGGTGGAAAAGAAATATACTCTACAGGCTCACAGCAGCCCCAAGGATAAAGGGAAAGGGATTTTAGTGTCCCAAATACCTGGATTGGCCTCCACCTCATACAAATAAAACTTTGGGTCAATTGTCCTATCAAAAACTCACTTGGCCTCTTGCCAGATGTAAATGAAGTATCAAAAACAGTGTCTTTTGATTGGCTGTGCCCATATGTAAGTGAAGGGTTGGGAATAACATCTTCTGATTGGTCCTGTGAACAGCACCAAATTCAAATGAAGGATGGAGAATATTGCTTTCTGCTTGCTTCTGTATGCAGTGCCCAGGAGCTGTAAGCCAAGAGTCATTTCAGGCCCAAGGTTCAGTATATGTCTTCTTTTCTTGGGAAACATCTAGTTCAACTTCTTAGCTGTGTTTTTGTAATCTTTGACACATTCTACCTAGTTGGTTCTCCGGTTTCCCTTGACCCTAATCTACTTCTCTCTTAGTCATTTCCCATTGTCTCGCCTCCTCTTTCTTTGTTCCTTGTGAAAATCTTTACTTATCCTTGTTGGAGTTGGAGTTGTCTCTGTGCAGGGGACAGGGGAGCAAGTAATGGATCTGCAGTGAGATAGCTCCACCCTCTTTTAGCCTTTCTGTCCCCCATTGCAAGTATTTGGGTAACTTTTCCTTTTAGCAATGTTAAGAGTTGTAATGGAAAGTGTAGTTAACATGCCAGACTAGATGGGGAATGTAGAGTGTTGGGAACTCTAAGAAAGAATCAAAAGGAAATGCTAGAAAATAAAAACCACCATAAGAAAAATAAAAAATGCATTTGAAGGGCTCCTCAGTAGATTGGAATAGCTGAAGAAAGAATCAGTGAGTTTGAAGCTGTGTCCATAGAAACATTCCAAATTGAAATGTAAGGAGAGAAAAGAAAGCAAGGAACAGAATGCACTAAAACTATTAGACATTATAAAAGGTGCAATATACGTGCAATGGGAATATCAGAAGGAAAAAAGAGACTATAGGACAAGAAATATTTTGAATAATAATGGTTAAGAATTTTCCAAAATTAACGAAAGATGCCAAAACTACAGATCCAGGAAGCTCAGAGAACACCAGGCAAGACAAATATCAACCAAACCAAACCAAACCGAAAACAAAAACACACAAAACAAAAAACCTATACTAGGGTACATACAAACTGTAGAAAGTCAAAGGCAGATATAATTTTGAAACAAGTCAGAGATGAGAAACATCTTGCAAACAGAGGAACAAGAATAAGAATGATAGCAGATATCTTGTCAGGAATCATGTAAGCTGAAAAGGATGGAGTGAAATATTTAAAGTATTGAAAGGAAAAACCACAACCTAGTATCCTGCACCTAGAAATATAAGATTGTATCTACACACTAAGGAACGAAGTGCAGAAAAGGCCCGTCATCCAGTCGAAATATCTGAAAATCACTTACGTTAGTGCTTTTGGCATGGGGATGTTATTCATTCATAAAGCTGTTAGGTTTAACGGGATACAGTTGGATTTCATTTTTGGCCACCCCCTGGACACTCAGCAAAGTGTTACACCCCCTTCCCTTCTCCCCTATTTCCACTACTCCTCCTTTATCCCTCTTCTCCCCCCCGCCCCGGGGGATAACTGATCTCAGTTCCTATTTATTTTCACTGTATTTCTTTTGCTCAAAAGAATAAGTAATGAACATTTGCATATGTCCCTGTAAATAATACATTTATCAGCCAGGTGTGGTGGCACACACCTGTAATCCCAGCTACTTGGGAGGCTGAGGCAGAAGGATCACAAGTTTCAGTCCCACGTGGGCAACTTAGTGAGGCTTTACCTCAGAAAAAGGGGGGTAAGGGTAGTTCAGTGTGAAGGTGGGAGTAGTTCATTGTGAAGGTCCTGTATTCTAAGTACAAGGAAAAAAAGAATACATTTATCTCGAAAATCTTTTACTAAAGTTTTTATAAGGTAAATTCCAAGCAAGACATTTTTGGTGTTGGCTGTGTATATTTTCTTCAGTCATCCCAATTGCTTCCATATGGTAGGGTCAGTGTTTTATGAAGGATGGCAGAATGAATAAATGAATTCTTGGCTTGAGACTAACTTATTATGTGATTTAGGAAAAAATCTCTCCATCTGCTTGGACTTCCAGCTGTTCCAGAAAGGCAGGTTCCTCTAACTCCGGCATTACAGAATATACCAGTGCAGTGAAGTGTATGTATGGTGTCTTGGTTACTTTTTCTTGTTGCTGAGACAAAACACCCAACACCCAAAGTAAAGGAGGAAAGGTTTATTTTGGCTCGCGATTTGCACAGGTTTCAGCCCATAATTGGCTGGCTCCAAGGCAAGGTAGCACGGCAGAGGGGCATCACGAGGAGAAATGGTTCATGGTGGGCAGAAGACAGAAGGCAGAAAGCAGCAAGCTACAAGCAACAATAGCAGTTTCTTCCTGCCCCTTTTATATTCTACCTAGGCTACTGTGATCAGGATGGTGCCAAACCAATCAGTGGACTAATTTAGTAATCACACACCTTTAATCCCAGCATCACACATTCTAGATCCAGCCACCTCTGAAAAAGACCCACTTACACCCGCATGATGCTTTGGGGGGGGACATCTAGACACAACCCATAACATACGGTTTCCCTCCCTTGTCCTTCGTGATCCCTCTCACTTCTTGAAATCTACCCTCTCCAACCCGCCTCCATAAATCTCCTTCTAGCAATAACAAAAAAATAATAACAACAATGATAATGACAAACCACAGTCATTCCTAGGGGGAGTATTCATCCAGGATGTCAAACCATGGATGCTTCAGTTCCTTATATAAAATGGTATATTTTCTTATAATCAGGGCATTCTCCCACATGCTTTAAATCATCTCTACATTACTGATGACCTAATTCAATGTAAATGCTATAGAGATAGCGGCTCTATTGTATTGTTTAGGGAATAATGACCGGAGGAAAAAGTTTGCACATGTGCAGTATAGCAGCAATGTAACTTTTGCTGGATATTTTGCTCTGTGGTTGTTTGAATCCATAGATACAGAACCTGAAGGTACAGAGGGCTGACTGTATCACATATACATTACCTCATACATGGGTGCCAAAACCACCCATAGTAGGAACTTCGGTTATTTTTAGTTTTCAGATCAAGAATTTGAGGTCAGAGAGATTCAGTAACTTGCCTATGGCTGCATAGTTCTAAATCTTAGTGGCAAGACTTGAACTCGTGCCCATCTGACATCTGAGTCTATGTGGTGATACACTTTGCAGACACTCTTCCTGCCCCGGTGGCCCATTCCTGCAGGCTGGGTTCTTAAAGAGCTGTTGGCCAAATCTCCCACACCTAGCATATTCATGCGTGGCAGATATAAACAGCTGTGCTACGCTTGGAGAAATCAAAGTCTGTGCCCCTCAGGACCGCCTGGCACCTGTGTGCACCGTGGCTTGCCACAGAGGGGTTGCAGGAGGCAGAGTCCCCTCACCTTACACAAGCAGGATGCCACTTCTTTCTTGCAACACTTGCTAACATCCTGTGTATTCACATTTCGGGGGCCATACTGTAACTAATGTCACCCTTGCCTTTTCAGGGACAATGTCACCCAAGCAGGTCTTTCTCTGGGGGAATGGTCATTTTTTTAGGAGGCTTGCAGCCTGGGAACCGTCTGTAGGCTGAGACAGGCCCTGGAAGGGCTGGCAAGAGTGTGGTCGGGGCATCCCAGGTGGCCCACTGCATGTCAAACTTGATCAGCAGCTGCTTCCTCCGCTTCCTGAGGATAGCGCAAGGTGATGCTCTTTCCCCTTGTCCAGGGTAGCGGGGAGTGGGGCCTCAGCTGCACTTCCTCTGGTTTAAGAGGCAAGTGCTAAATATGGCTTTACTCCTCCTACTGTAGCAAGTGTTGCCTGCAAGGTATCATGGGAAGTCAGGCCCCAGCCTCCATTAGAACAGCTATTTGTTTTGTTTGATTCAAGTTCTCACGATGTAGTCCCAGTTGGCCTGAACTCACAGCAATCCTCCTGCCTCAGCCTCCCAAGTGCTGGGATTACAGGCGTGCGCCGCCATGCCTGGCTAGAACAGTTCTTTCTTGTTGTTTTGTTTTAACTTTTTGGGTACTGGGGTTTGAATCCAGGGCTTTTTACACTGACCTATATCCCCAGCCCTTTTTCATTTTATTGTGGACAGTCTCACTAAGTCACTAAGTTGCCTGGGCTAGTCTCCAATTTGCGATTCTCCTGTCTGGGAGTATTCCAGGTGTATGCCACCACACCTGGCTCAGAACCGCTCGGTTTTGATGAATCCTGCCCAGGGTTGCCTGCTTGCACAACGCCAGGTGGTGCTATTTCCATGGGTTATACGCAGCACTAAAAATTGTGCCCTGCTCTGTTCCCATTCCTGCTAGTGGCATCCCCTGAACTGAGCAGTGTGGTGGTCCTCATGCTCCCCTTTTCCACAATGTCTTTTTTTGTGAGACAGGGTCTCACATAGACCAGGCTGGTTTTGAACTCACTGTGTAGCCCAGGCTGGCCTTAAACTCCCAGTACCCTCTTGTTTCAGCTTCCCAAGCGCCGGGATTATAGGAGTGAGCCACCACGCCCAGCTCAGAATGTCTTAATAAGAATGACTACCCAATAAAATAAAATCACCAGATGAGGGAAAAGGTACCATCAGGTATTTCTAAGAACTTCCAGGTAAAATAAAATGTACCTGTTTCCTGTGTCACTGGACGTGGCAGAGTCTTCAGCATACTGACAACTCTGTAAATCTGAGAGAGAGCAGGCTATGGCATTTCTCAAACCGACTTAGCTATAGCATTTTCTCCCCCCTTTTCTTGGAAACTAATGTTTCAGGAAACATTGTGAAACACTGATGTAAAAGAGTGTTTTTCCAAAAAAAAAAAAAAAAAGTCAACTTTTCCAAAGGATATATAGAAAAATATCATATTTTGAGCCATTATCCCATCCCTGAGACTGTTGGTAGCCTGAGGCAGTTCAGCCACCACTGACAGGCCCCAGAGTGATGGTTGCATTTGCTGAGGTCTCAGGAGGTGTGATCACTGGGCTGATGCAGTGTGTGTGGCTGTCCCCATTCAGTGTTGCAGTTCCCAGCTGGGATGGGGCCGTCGTGGCAAACCTCAGTATATTTGGCCAGTTTGGTTTCTACAAGTTACGACCCCAGGCCCTGGCCCTGTCTTGTACTTCCTGTCTGCTGGCTGGCAAAGAGCAACAAAGGATGTGGCTGCCTGGGATGCTGTCCTCTGCTGGGCCCTGGCAGTCCCCAGCCCCACTGCCTCCTACTATTTTTGCACAGGCTGTGACATCAAAAGGAAATAAATTCCCGTTCGAACTCTGCCACACTCCTAAGCTATGTGAATATGGGCCTGTTTGTTATATGACCCCTTGAGGGCTGATTATGACCGTATGATAAGAAGTTATAAAATTTTCACTAGGTAAAAGATATAATGGGCGTAGCCCAGCATGAGGCAGATAGTGGATCTTAGTAAGTCCTCTGTGGTTAAGTGACTCCCAGCCAGGCTACTTCCTGCCTGTATGCCTTGTACAATGTACCTCTTAAACCTGGACTTCAGTTTCTAATCCCTAAAGTAAGAATAATCATATATAGTTTAGACAGTCATTGGGCTATTGAATGAGATAATGCAGGGAAATGCTCTTTGGACGCTATGCAGCACTAGGTAGTTATAGTAACCATGGAAACAACAAGGAGTTAGTGAGATGTAAAGGTGCCTCACCAACCACCAGCCACACATTCTGCATCCCCAAGGAATTCTGTGTACTTGGTAGCGATTCCTACAGATTGACAACCACTCATCCCACAAATATTCTTTTGGCTGCCAGCTCTATGCCAGGCTCTGAGCTTAGGCTGGGGATGGCTATCAAAAGCTAGAAATGGCAGAACATTTTGCCCTTCTGGGGCACTCACTTGGATGCTGGTGGAAGACATGAGCCTCTTGGGTCAGAGACAAAGGACGTTATTACTCAAAGAGTAGTAAGTAGCACAGGCACCAGTATATTTACAGAGGTCCCGCTTGCACTCCAGTCCTGTAGGAGGAGGTTACCCAAGTTTAAAAAAATAAAAATAAAAACACAGGGTACCCAGTTGATTTTGAATTTCAGATTAACAATGAATGTATTTTTTTAGCACTCCTCAAATATTGTATGATACATTCATATACTAAAAAGTATTCATTTTTTATCTGAAATTCAAATCTAGCTGGGTGGCGTGTATTTTAACAAATTCGGCACAGGGGTGACACAGACGTGCCCAGCTATTACACACATATTGAGTTGTGTTACAAAAGAGGAACCTTGAACTTAGAGAACCCGCATCTTTTGTCTTGGGCAGTAAGCATGCCCACTTTGCTTCAGAGAGTGACACGTGCTCTCTCTTCCGAGGCTGTTTGCTACACAAGAGTCCTCAAAAAGGTAGTCTGCAAAAGAGGGCTCTGTAGCTCTGCTTGCAAGACTTGGAGAATTGTCTCCTAATTGTCTCCAGGGCACAACGCAGGGGTGGGGGGAAACCTGTGCTTTCTCCCCCTGTAGTTTATATCCTGAGATAGAGGCCTAGGGTGGGAGATCCTCCCCTGTTCCTCTCAGCCCTCCCAGCTTGGTCTCAGCATGCTCCCTTTCTTAGAGAGGATAATATCATGTGTATCATGATATTATCCTCTGAATGTATACAACCACAGGCTGTATCATGTGATAATACAGGTGTAAATCTGCTGAAAGTAAAAGACGCATGAATTCATACCCTCCAGCTCCCATTCATTCTCCAAATGTTAGTTCTTCCCTTGGTCCAGGGATCCAGGCACCAGGCTGGATGCTGGGGCTGCAGCAGCAGAGGCCCCCTGGTCTTGGCCCCCACAGAGCTTACAGTCCCATGTCCTTACCCAGGAAACTGGGAGAAAAATGATGGTTCCTTTTTGTAAAAGAATAGCCCCAACTATGAGACCTCTGCTCAGTTCTCTGCTCCGGAAGCTCTGCTCCTGCCGCCCGCATCTCCCCACTGTTTCTCTCCAACCTGTCTCACGTGCCTCTACTTTCCCAACTTCACTCCACCTGCAGCTGCTGCCTGGCGAGGACTCCTTTCCTCCTCTCCTCCTGCTGATAGCTTGCTTCTCCTTCGAAATTTTCAGCTCAACCTCTGCCCTTCCCAAAAACCCCTCTCAGAATGACACTTCTTTCTTCCACTATGGATTTCAGCCTCAAGTGGGGGATCCATAACAATCTGCCCTGGATGGGAAGCACTGGGGGAGACCCAGAGCCGGTGGGGAGCAGGGGATGAGGATGCACCCAGACATTGCTGAGGTTCAGGCCAGGCTCTGCTCCTCTAAAGCTGAGAAACCCTGAGAAAATCACTCTGCCTCTCCAGGCCCCAGCTGTCTCACCTGACAAGCAGGATCCTACAGAGGATTAAATGAGATTGGGCAGGAACAGGGACAAGCCCAAGCAAATACTCACTCATCAATCACAGTGAGGATGGGTATAACAAATGGCTTTCACATGTCGTTTCTTTTGATTTCCCCACAACCTGCCTGCCCACTGTTATAAGCCCCATTTTACAGACAGGGAAACTGAAGCTCAGAAACACAAAGGGATTTGCCCAAGCAGGGAATCTGTGTCCTTTCAGTGACAGGAAACCTACGGGGTTTGTGAGCTGATGTTGTCTCAAATGCAAGCTGTGGCTTCTGGTATAGGGTTTGTTTTTTTTTTATCTGAAGATCGAACCGAGGGCCCTGTGCTCTGCCACTGAGCCACATCCTCAGCCTGAGGCCCTGGCTTCTGGAAAGCGGCAGAGGGATGACTTTCCACTCCCAGCTTCTCTGAGGAATTTGGGTCGGGTGTTTCTTATCCTAGCTCACTGTTTCTCATCTCCAACACGGGGAGCCGTGGGCTGCCTAGGAGATGAATGGATTTGTAGACATTTAAATCTGGTAGCCTTGGCAATGCTGTGCACCCTTCCCAGCCCCTCTCCTGCCAAGAATGTCCTTGAATAAGTCATTTTGAGCCTGTGGAGAATGCCTGCTGCAACTCGCTTCCTCCCCGCCTTGCTCAGCAACCCGCCTCACCGCCTTTGCTCCAGAGCCAGGACATGTGTTTTGGGGGCTGAACCCTGCCTCAAGCCCTCCTGCTTGCCTGGGTCTGGTTTGCTCTTGGAGAGGGCAGACATGCCTGCTATGCCAAGAGCTAGCAGAAGCGGGTAGGGACAGGGCACTGGGCTTGGGCTGGTGGACAGAACCTGCCCTGAGGCCCACAGGCGTCACCACGGACACCTTCCTTCTAAGTTCCAGTGACACATACAGACTCGTTCATCCTTGTGACGGCAAATCAGACCTGACCTCTAGCCTTGAAGTTGCACTAAATCCAGCTGTGCCCCAGTCCTGCTCTCGCTCTTGGTCTGGAAAGCCTGGGGTGCAGCAGCCCAAGATGAAGCTGTGACCCTTCCAAAGAGTGGGACCCAAGAGGCAACCTCATCTCCGGTGCGCTGAGCTCAGCACCGTGTGCCCCGCGTCTCTGCCCTGCCCAATGCTCCATGAGGGGTTGGGGCAGTGATAAGGGATCTGGGCTTCTATGCATCATGGTGCCCTGCCTCACAATTCAGTCCCCAGTGCCCGGACCCTCTCCCAAGGCACAGCATCCTCTTTTCCACCCCTACGAACGTTGAGTGGATCATCTGCCCCTTTCTCTGGTGGTTTCAGGCCTTCCAGAAGGCTGGGAACTTGGAAGCGCAAAGGGCTCACGTCTTCTCCTGGCTAGAGAGAGTACTGAGGCCTCCTAGGGTAGCCACGTCCTCCATTCCTTCAGAGCCAAATATCCCCTTCTCTGCCACACACACCAGTTCAGCTCTGGGGAGGAGACTTCTTTCCTTGACAGCCAGAAAAGAAATCTCAAGTCAAGCTGCTCCCCAGTGACGTGTCCACACCCCACGAAAGATGAGGTGTGTGGGGTTGATGGAACCATTTTAGAGGCAGATGCGATTTCTTGTAGCAGACCTCGTCATTATTATGATGGCTGTTCTTGCCCAGTACTCACACAATACTTGCACCGAGGTGGCGCTGGTGGTGGCGCTGCCCATCCCATGGATTGGGTGACAGAAGTCCAACACCTCCACCCCCACTTGCCACCCCAATTTCACAGTCCCTGGATGTTCCGAGCCCTCCTACCTTTATTGCTTATGTAACCTCAACTTCAACTTTAGACTCAGAATGTAAGAGCTTACACAGGAGAGGTTTATTTGCCCCTCCTGGTTGGGTCTGGGGTGGGGGGTTCCAGGCTAGTGGGATGGGGTGGTGCCCAGGCTGAGGGTGGACCTGCCATTGTCACCTGAGTTCCCAATACCAGGGCAGACACAGAGAAGGGCTGGCCTGGAAGGTTTGCTGGGCCAGGCGTGAAAGCGCCCTCATCACCTTCACACACACTGCAGTGGTGCAAACCCTGCTGCTGGGCCACACCTCACCACACGGGAGGCGCTCTCTCCTGCCCAGAGAGTCTCCAATCTGCCAGGAGCCCAGAGACCTGGGCTTTAGCTGCTCCTCTGCTCTTCATCACCCATGACCTTGGACAAGTCCCTAGCCGGGGCTGAACGGACAGGGTGGGATTGGGCAGGTCCTCCCATCGCTGATGTTTAGGAGGCTGGAATTCCACTTCTATGGGTCTTGCTGGGGCTTCCTTGGCCACCTCAATGAGGCAGGACTCAGGAAAGAGCCCTGGCCCTGTAGGCTCCAGGAATCTCAGCTTTGATCTCAGCTTTGGCCCCCAGGCTCTCCAAGGACTTGTAGAAAGGCAGACTCCTCTCTGCTCACCCTCAACTTCTTCCCTGGGTGCAGCCTGTAACCATAGAACTGTAATTGCCCACATTTGCTTTCCAAATAACCAGAAAGCCTAGCTCTTGAGAAAGGAAGGGACTGGATAACAAATAAAGCCAATCACAAAACTCTCTTCTGAGTACAAGTTCAACGCTTCAAGATCCAGTGGGCCGTGGGTCTTTCCCTTCCTGCCTTTGCACATTCAAAGCACTCTCTTAGAGTGACCAACTTGTCCTGGTTTGCCTGGGACTGTCCACATCTTAAAACTAAAGAGCTCACCTTCCAAGGACACCCTCAGTCCTAGGCAAACAGGACAGGTGCTCCACCCCACAGATATTTTTTACCTTAAGAATTGTTGGGTGATTAAGAATTTGTGTTTCATTCCTTTTCAGTTTGTAATAGCTAAGTCTTGGAAACAACCCAGATGTCCATCAACAGATGAATGGATAAAAAGATATGATATTTTTATACAATGGTGTACTACTCAGCTACAAAGAAAGATAAACTAGAGGCTTTTATAGGTAAATGGATGCAACTAGAGACCATACTCATAAGTGAAGTAAACCAGACTTGTGTGTATAAACATGGTATTGTCTCCCTAGTGTAAGAAACTGAAAGAGTAAATAAGATCCAAAAGGTACAATAGATTTGTGAAAGGGAAAGAAACTGCTCAAAAGGAAAGAACAACTGGGATGGGGGAAATGAGAAAAGAAGGAAGGGAAAGTTAAAAAAAAACCCAAAAAGGCAATACACACACACACACACACACACACACACACACACACACACACGGTAGCTAACATAATTGTACTACTAATTTCTATTGGTTCATTGAAAGGAATAGTTAGTGCTTATATTGTTTGATTGATTTTGCGTGCCTGTATCTGGTAATATGAACGACTTTGAAGATAACAATATGCAATATAATAACCATTGTTAATTTTCTATCATCTTGCTTTGAAATTCTGTATCATTTTTATTGTTTGGGTTTTTTTTTCTTTTTTCTCTCTTAAAAAAAAGAATCTGGGCTTTGGCCAGGCACGGCGGTGCAGGTCCGCAGTCACAGCTACTCAGGAGGATGAGGCAGGAGGACAAGGATTTCAAGACAGTCCGGGCAACTTAGACCTTTTCTTAAAAAAACAAAACAAAACAAAAACACAATAATAATTAAATTTAATTTAAAAATAGCCAGGTATGATGCTCGTCACTAGACTGCTTGCCTAAACATATGCAAGGACCTGGATTCAATCCCCAGTATCAAAACACAAAAAAAGAATTTGGTCTCTGGAGTCAAACAGACCAGGGTTTGGACTCAGTCTCTGCAGAATACACCTGTGCAGAATTAGGCAAAATGGATTTTGCCTCTTGGAGCTTAAGCTTCTTCCATGTAAAATAAGGAAAATGAGAACATTTTGCTTCAAAAGGTCATTGTGAGACTGACTGAGATAACATTTAGTAGCATCCAGTCCCTTGGGTCACAGGAATGACACAGACCTAACCTTACATTTGAGGAGGGAAGGAAATATGATGTGGAAAAGCAGGAGAGTACTGAATATCCTGGGGCCATTAAGTCTGCTGGGGGTGGGGGGACAGGACAGACTTGAGAGACCAAGAGCCAATGGCAGAGGAGGCGGGGCTTTGATAGATGAATAGGTGTTGTTCAGGAGGAGATCAGGCGTGCACATTCAGGGCAAAGGAAACAGGTCTCGGAAGTGTGTGTCTGGTGAGATTTAGCTGAGCTGCAATTATGTTCCTTAGAATTTCTTTCGGGTTAAAATTGGCCTTAAGGAAAATCTGCATGAGATTTGAAAAGTGGAAGTGAAACACAAGCTGTGTTTACATTCAGAAGGTCAGGGCGGAGACACTGAGGCAGCTCGAGTGTGTCGTGGATCTCGCAGGTCATATTTTGGGGGAGGTGGCAGCCAGGTCTGTATCTGTTGCCGCCCCATTGGGGCCTCTCCTTCGGTTTCTTTGTCTCCATTTTCTCCTGCAGGTCAGTGCCATGGTGAGGGGCCAGTGTGGCCTTGCAGGCCCTGCCCCTGGGCATTTCCTTCCCAGTCGCCCGCCCTGCTGACCTTAGACCATACACTGGATGCAGAAGCCACAGCTGTGAACTTACCAAGTTTATAGCAGTGTGAGCTCAAAATTGACTAAGACCAGCTCTGCACAGCACATCTCTATTCTCTGTCCCTCTGAATGGGCCTGCCTCCCCAAATGAACCTTGGACTGTGCCCTGTGTTCCGTGTGACTGGGGCCTGGAGAACCAGGGACGTGGGGAACCTGATAGATTGAGGATAAAGAGATAGGGCTGGGGCTGGTATCCAGAAAGTGATGAATATCTGGCCAAGAGCTTGCAATGTGTCCTGCAGCTAAGGCGGAGCCACTGAAGGTGTTTGAGCAAAGCGCTGACATGACCCGGTCCCGGATGTTCCTTTCCCTCTAACTTGCTTGATTCCTAGAATTCTGTGTTCAGAAGGAGCCAAGCACCGGACTGTGTCCTGGGAGAGACACAGCAAGGGTTAGACATGGATTCTGTCTCCTGGGGCCTCACAGGAACGAACACTGTAACAGGAAGAAACGCTAAGGCAGAGAGCGCTCACAGCCACAGAAGGAAAGCTGGCAACACTATACTCCGCAGCTTCAAGATGGCTTTCTCCAAGCTCCCTACAAGGAGTGAGTCCACAGCAGTTTCTCCTTGAGTTGACTTGAAAATTCTGCTCGTCCTGGAACTTATCCTAAACAAGCAGTTTTCCAAAACCATCTTTTTTTCTCTTGCCTTCATTGACATAGAAGTACACGTAGATGTGGTTATCAGCAGAAAGGGCCAGGAGACCATCATCCTATGCACATTCTGGGGCCCTGCTGGTCAGAACTGGGAGTAGCACTCAGAGGAAGCCTTGCACACTGGCAGCACTGGGACCTGTGCGGAGGTAGGTGACAGGGCCACGGGCTGAACCTCCATGGTGGATTCAGGAAGGTGCTGTGTCTCCTACTCAGCCAGCAGCAATGTCAGCATCAGCATCAGTCACTTTCCACCTCCAAGAGCCCTGGCCCCACAGGGACATGGAGGAGCACCCAGGACTGTCTCATGAATGATCGTATCATACACTGTTTTGAGTGCAGCTCCAGGCCGAAGTGGAACTGAGAGTCACTTGCTAGAGTGACAGCACCCAGACCCACAGCGGGAAGACTGGATTATAGCTGTAGACTAGATCATAGTCCGCATAGGACAGAGCTGGGAGAAAGGCAGCGGTCGGATGGGTGGAGGACTTGACTTGTGGAGGCTGGGGAGACATAAGATGGGAGAGGGCAGCACATATAGTACAAGTGTGGAAGTCTTGTGCTGGGGACAGGAGGGGACCATTACTCTCTCCTGCAGGGTGATCATGTGCAGACACTTCCCACAGCATGAGGACAAATCAGGACCCATGGGGACACTCAGGAACAGATTCTCCCTCAGCCCAAGGAAGAACTTTCTAGCAGCCAGAGCCTTTCAGGAAACAATGAGCACCTGGTCCCGAGGACACTCAGAGGAGGTACCATCAGTACCTGGGAGGACAGTGGCATGCCAGTGGCTCCTGGCTTGGAGTTTCATGAATCAGAAATAAAATTATTCTGGGTACCGGCACAAGTTTAACCCAAACAAAAGAGAAAGACTGTGGTGGATTGACAACTGGTGGTCAACTTGGAACACCCAGCTGAACTGATCAGCGTGGTGCTGGGTGTGGGAGGCCCAGCTGAGGGCTGTCGCCAGCAGCATAAAAAGGAGAACTGGACAGGAAGAAGGGGGCTGTCAGTTCTCCTGAGGAGCTTGTCGCTCTGGCTTTGTGACTGCGAATGGCTATACAATGTGATACTGTGAGTTTCCAGACTAAGGAAAAACCAAATAATAATGTTTAGGGGTCTAAAAGGCCTCACAAAGCAAGGGAATCAGGAGCGCAACTGTGGCAGTGGTTATAGCTGAGGGAGAGGAGACGGGATGGAGAACAACGGACAGGTAGCTTCAGTAGGATTGGTTGTGTTAACATGTAGTTCCTTGGGAAATGGCTTGTCAGTTAAACATATTCCAGGTCCTTCTTTCCTTGAGCCAAGAATTGAACAAGACAAGCCAAACAAGTACCAAAAGTTTATTTGAAAAGTTAGGGGTGAATGAAGGGGTAATTAGGGACAAACTGGCTCTGCAGAGCGAACTTGGGCTGAACAAAAGAGGAAAAGAGAAAAAGAACAAAAATAAAACTACGCCCTGGCTCTGGCGGACTCGGGGTGGGCTACTATGAAAGGGTCACAGTAGTGGGCGCCTCATGGCATCTGTATCCTTATGTGTCATCCATATCTTGTGGAAACCTGTGAGAAGTTCTACATATGGGGGCCTGGGAATTACTTGACACTGCCCTGGGATCTTGTAATTGACAGGTTCTACTTATTTCCCCAGACAGCTTTGCCACACCCTACCTCCTATCTCAGTCGTGTTCTAGGACCTAAGGCAGGTGGTAGGTGTAAGGGGATGGGGTGGTGGTTGTTACATTTTAATGCCTCATGACAGCATACATGTGATGTAATTTCTCACTCTGGGTCTTCCTGCCCCTTTCCAAAATGGCGGCTCCCAGGGAGCTAAGTTGCTGCCTTTGCTACCACTCTCACTTCAGCTCCATCCCAACGAAGGAGTATTTCAGAAGCAGGTATCAAATGGGGGTCAGCCTGTAAGTTTGCCTCAGCCTTCCCCATCTAGTGTTATCCCTTCTTCCTGAGGTCAACTGGACTAGCGACTTGCTCCTAGTGTGAGTAGACTATGGAAAGACGCTGGTTACCACTTCAGAGATAGGGTTACAGAGATGGTGGCTCCCATCCCTCACCCTCTCTCTCTTGCTTAGACTGAGGGAAGCCAGCTGCCGTGTTGAGGGCTGTTCTGGGGAAAGTCCCATGTGGTACTGAACTGAATGAGACCTCTGGCCACAGCCAGTGAGGAATGGAGACCCTCAGGTCAGTAGCCTGAGAAGAACTGAATCCTGCCAGTAGCCACGGGAGCATACTGAGAGGAGGAGCCTCCCCCAGAGGAGGTCTGCAGCGTGGGCCAACACCTAGATCCCATCCTCCTGGAAAATCTCTAGCCAGAGGCATTTAGCTAGGCCGAACCAGGTATTGGATCCCAGAAATTGTGAGATCATCAACATTTGCTGTCTTAAGCCATTGAGCTCCGGGATAATTTGTTACACAGCAAAAGATAGAGAATACAATGGTTTTGCGCTTTTCACCAACTCTGATGGCCCCTGGGAATGGCCACACCTTTCCTGGGCTTTTGTTTCCTGCTTTGTTCATGGCAGTTCGGCCTATTCTCCAGCCACCTGTCCCTCTATTCTGGGCTTTTCTGTGATGGGGGCAGGACCTGTCTTCCCACAATGTCTCTCAGCTTCTCTGTGTGCCATCCTCTGACTCTAGGGCATCCCAGCTGGGTGGAGGGTGACAGCCCGGCTGGAATGGGGTTCTGGAGGGTCCTGATTCTGAAGACCTCAGCAGGATTGCTGTGTAACCCTGGGTGGCCACTGACCGCCCTTGTGCTTCCTCCCTGTGAGCAGCAGGACTGTCAGAGTACTCTCTAGTGACTGTTGTTACAAACAGAGAGCAGATGGATGTCTGCAACTTCTCTGCCCTGAAAAAGGGGCTCTGATTGGCTGGTCTCCTGGGCCAGCTGCTTCCAATATCGTCATGGAAAACACGGGTTGTTAACTCAGAGAAGTTGTGGGGGTGGCAGTGAGAGGACCAGGCATGGCTTCCTCCCTCCTCCCCGACAGTGGCCTGTTTGTGACCTCAGAGCTATGCCTGTTCTTCATGTCTTTGGAAGGCTCCTCTGAGACTCACCTCTGTGTCACTTCTTTGTCACTCCCTGCACTGTGCCTGGGGTAAACCAAAGAAAAGGATCTTGAACGTAGAGTCAAACTGGGGTTCAAATCTCAACCCTCCTATTTTCTGCTGTGAGACAGTTGGCAAGTCAATTGTCTCTGTACGCCTCAGTTTCCTTAGGTTAGAATAGGATGAATCACCTCTGCTTTAGGATGTATTTTTTAAAATTCAATTATGGCTGTATTAGCCAGCTTTCCTATCACTGGGAAGCAATACTTGATACCCACAACTTAAAGGAGCAGAGATTTAATGTAACCCACAGTTTCAGAGGATCCAGTCCGTGGTCTGCTAGCTCTAAGCCAGAAACATCATGGTGGAAGGGCCTGGCAGAGGGAAGCTGCTTAGTTCATGGCAGCCAGGGTGCAAAGCAGAACAGTGCCAGAGAGGAAGGGGCTGGAGACCAGATATAGACTCTGGTGTCATGCCTCCATGAGCCACCCAGACACATCCAGAAAGGTGCTATACCAATCCCCGAGGCGGATCTCAAAGCCAAGCAAGGAGACACCCTGCCTTAACTGTCACAATAGTACAACGTACCTAACAAACCTTACCATTTTAACTGTTCACAGTGTACAATTCATTGGCATTCAGTATACTCACATGGTTGCATAGCCATCACCACGACCTATCTGCCAAACACGCTCATGATCCCAAATAAAAGCTCTGCAGCCATTGGACACTAAGTTCCTACTCCCTCCGCCACCACTCCTGGCTACATCCTGTCTATAAATCTACCTGTCTGGGCACCTCCTATAAGGGGGATTATAAAATGTCTGTTCTGTGTCTGGCTTCTTTCCCTGAGCTGCTTTAGAGAGTATGTTTGCTGGTTTGTTTATGTGTTTTTGTTTGTTTATTTATTTAGGCTTTTTGAGACAGGGTCTTGCTATGTATTTCAGACTGGCCTTGAACTCACTGTGTAGCCCAGACTGGCCTCAAATTCATGGCGACCCTCCTGCCTCAGCTTCCTGAGTGCTGGAATTATGATAAGGGTATGCCACCATGCCTGGTTCTTTAGAGTGTTTTGAGGAATCACTGAGAGATAGGTAAGTGACACCTTCAGCCAGGACTATGAGCAAGCAGTGGGTGGTCAAAGACATCTGAGGATGACGCCTGACACACAGCCCCAACTGCTTCTCCAGGCTCACAGGCAGGAGGGGGAGGAGGAGGAAAGAGGGAGGCATCCATTCTCCCTTTGGGGAGTCCAGGCCCATCACAGCAGCAGCTGCCCAAGTCAAACAGCTGTCCAATAATACGTTTGGGACACCAGATCACCCTGTCCCAAGGCAGGCTATACAGCTTCTCATGAGACCAGGAAGGTCTCTTGGGCAGTCAGTGCCGCTGCCTGGTGTTCTGCCGTGGGGACTTCATTATTCTGAGCTTTCGCGGCTTTGGGCTCCCACTGTGTCCCCATGCCTCTTTCTGCTCCTGTTTATCAGCGTCTCCAGAGCTGGGGCCTCATCGTCCCCGTATCTCTTGAATCTTCAGCGCCACAGCATGATCATCAATAGCTTGTGGCCTTAGCTGGTGTGGACAGCCCACTGGTGAAAGAGACGCCATCCTGAGAAGCATCTATGTCCATCCTGGGGCCCCTAGAGGGTGTCTTCCTGACAGGGGCTCTGTCGCCAATGCCTGCAGCAGAGGTGGGCCAGCTGCAGAGCCACTGCACTGGAACGGTCAGGGCTGTGGGGGCTTAAAGCAGGCCTCGCTCATTTATTACCTTACGGTCAGAAGTCTGACGCTGAGCTTGCTGGGCTAACGTCAAGGTGTCACGGGGCCGTGTCCCTGCCAGACGCTCCAGTGGGAAGGCGCTTCCTTGCTTTCCCCAGCCTCTGAAGGCTGCCAGTGTCCCTTGGTGTGGAGCCTTCTTCATCTTCAAAGCCAGTAACTGGCCTGAGCCCTCGCCTTACCTCACCCCAACCTCTGTTTCCTTCTCAGACTCAGGCTCCTCTTCTGCTTTTAAAGACATTTTTGTTTGTTTGTTTTTTGAGACAGAGTCTCCCTGTGCAGTTCAGGCTGGCCTTGAACTCACAGTGATCTTCCTGCCTCAGCCTCCTGAGTGCTGGGTTCACAGGCGTGTGCCACCACATTGGCCCTTTTAAAGACTCTTGGTCTTGCATTCACCCAGTATCTTTGTCCATCTGGGTAGCTACAACTAGGTACCACAGAGTGGGGGGTTAGAAGCAATGACATTTATTTCTCCTAATTCTGGAGGCTGGATGTCCAAGGTCAGGGAGGCAGCAGGATTGCTTCTAGTGAAGATCCTCCTCCGGTTACCTGCTGCTATCTTGTCTTGTATCCTTATAAGGTGGAAAGAGAGTGAGAGAACTCCCTGAGGATCCTTTGACCACAGGCACTAATGCCATTTATAAGGACTCCACCCTAATGACCTAATTACTTTCCGAAATCTACCTCCTAATACCATCATATTAGGTCTCAAGATTGTATCATATAAATTTTAGAAGGTAAAACAGATGTGGTGCCCACCTATAATCCCAGCTACTCAGGAGGCTGAGACAGGAGGATCAGACGTTAGCAAGACCAGCTCAAAATAGAATTTTTTGTTTGTTTGTTTGTTTTCCAGTACTGGGAATTGAACTCAAGACCTCACGCTTGGCAGGCAGGCGCTGTGCCGCTGAGCTAAATCCCCAGCCTCCTCAAAATACAATTTTAAAAAGGATGAGGATACAACTCAGTAGTAGATTATTGCCTGGCATGAGCAAGGCCCTGGGTTTAAAAAAAAAGTTTCAAAATATTTAAAGGGATACAAACATTCTGTCACTTGTACCTAGCTAATCCAGAATTTTACCATTTTGTTTTAAAGTCAGCTAAATAGGAGCCTTAATTCCATCTACTACCTTAATCCTCTTTTGGCATGTCATATGACAAATTTACAGGTTTGGGAATTAAGGTGTTGTTTCATAAATGTCCCAGAGTGACAGAAATGTCTGCCTCTCAACTGAGAGGGCCCTAACTATCCAAAGAATGACACAGACAAGTCCAGCATGGTGAGTAGATGTGTTTATTAAGGGTGATGTCTTGGTTATTTTTCTCTCGTTGCTGAGAAAAAAAAAAAAAAATCTGACACCCACAGTTAAGAGAAGAAAGGTTTATTTAGCTCGCAGTTTGTGGAGGTTTTAATCCATACTCAGGTGGCTCCAAGGCAGAGTGGTACATGGCAGAGGGCAACAGTTCATGGTGGCAGAAGATAGCGAAAGCAACAAGAGCAAAAGGGAGGAGCAGCAGCAAGCAAGCAAGCCTCTTTCCCTCGCTTATATTGTATATAAGCAGGCTACCCACCCAGTGCAGGGTGACTGTAGCACATATACCCATAACCCCAGCACTCACACTCATATTTCCAATGGACCATGAGTGTAGCACTCACACCCATAATCCCATTGGACCATGAGTCAATCAAAAACTCTAGAACCCCACCCCATGACTGCATGAGGTTTGGGGAGATATCCAGATACAAACCATAACAGGTAACTTCCCAGCAGTGGAGGACTGTGGGCTATGGCACTACTAAAGTCACCTTGCTATGCTACTGGTTTTATAGTGCAGTCATTAAACAGCAAAAGCAGGATTACAAGAAAGAAGGGCCCTCAGGGGAAGCTGAGTGTGCTCCACTCTCTCACACCCTTACTGGGGACTCGGGAGCTCTCAGTAAGCATGGTCAGCTGCAGTGGGGGATGACCTTGTGTTGTGCTGTAGACTGGTACATAGTTTCAGCACCCGGCAGTGGTCATGGGAAAGCTAAACAGTGGCTTGCTACAAGATGGAGGCACTTTGGCTAGGGTTTGGAGGACAACTGTCTCTAGGGATACAGGCATCTTTAGGGAGCCATTAATCTTGCTCCACACCTTTTTACAGGCCAGATTCCTGGGCCTTGCTTGGACATGGGATGAATCAATATCTGTGCTATCAGTAGTCGGCACTTAATAGGCTCCCCTGATAATTCTGAGGATTACATTTGATCAGGAATGGAAACCACCATTCCTGTGTGTCTCTGTGTGTGTGTGTGCCTGCACGCATGCTCGTGCGTGTGTGAACATGGCATGGTCTGTCTGAGTGTGACTTTGTTTGGTGTCTCCGTGTGTGATCTTACAACACATTATGTTAACATTATGCTTTAGTCCTCAGCTAAAACCTCACTGTCTAGCGGGTTTGATTGCAAGGCATACGGGGAGCGCGGGGCTCAGGGCAGGAGGTGGGGCCCGGGGAAAGGGTAGGCAGGTGGAGTGGAGGCAGGTGTTTGCTGGTCACAGACTTGTTTGCCTCCAAAGGGCCTCCTCCCCACACAGCCTCAGCAGCTACATCCTCCTCCTCCTGCTGCTCTGATAAGCTAGGAACCGCAGACGGGCCACTGTGCGGGGAAATGTCAGCCCAGTCTGAAGTGTGTGTGCCTGTGTGTGGGAGCGTGGGAGGCGGGGCCCAAGAGGAGAACCTGGCCCCGTTCTGTGGGTTCTTCTGACTCTTAGAAACTTGCCTTTCTGGTCCTGGCCACCTGCCACCCCCATGCTGCAGGTGGGATCCTGCTTGCTGCAGCAATCTGGGGTGGAAACAGGCACTTCTAGGTGTGCCTCTGCGAGGGCCTCCAATGCCTGCCTTCTGAGTCACTTGGGGCATGTTCGAGGGCCCTGCTGAAGTGTGCGCAGGAATCCTAGCTGCAGCGGAAATGTCTCTAGCAGATGGGGAGGAGCCGCTTGGTCGTGAGAAGAGCCGGAAGGTGAGGCTCTGACAACCCAGCATTTGGCGGCCCGGGGCTGTTCTCAGGGTGATGGCAGGTTTGGACTTTGCCCCGCACACGCGATCATTCTCCTCCGACCTGTTTGCTGAGCCCTCTTACTGTCTTCTTTCCAAGGCTGCACGCATACCCCTCTCCACACCTGTCCTCCACAGGTCTTGGTGTGGGTGGTTACCTCTCCCTGCGACACTTTCCCTCCCTCGCCCCCTTGTTGCTTTCGCTCCTCCTTCAAATGCCAGCTCTGTCACCAGGTCGTGAGCAGGCCCCCCCTGTGCTCCCTAAGCAAGTCTAGATTTCCCCACTATAAGTCTTCAAAGCGGCCTATCCCTCTTTCTCCACAGTTTTCATGATTGCTTCTCTTCCCTGGCTGCTTTCTGTTGGTTATCTCTCCCAGCAGCCTTGCATCCTCTGCCTTATATACGTAGGTGCTTAAAAATACTGGGTGGAGGATGAAGGGAGATGAATAGCTAAAAGGAGCTTCTTTAGCAGGAGTGAGCCTCCCATCACTGAGAAGCATTAAAGTGTAACCTGGGCACGCACCTGCAGGGCTGGAGGGGAGATGAGTCAGAGGGAGGTCCCAGAGGAGCTTTGGGTTCCTTTTGATCCCAAGAAACTGGAGGGCTGGGGAATCTCGAGAAATGATTAATGGGCTGTTTATTTCCTTCCAGGCTCAAGTTGATGGCTTCTTAATTCATCCTAAGGACTTTATTCTCCATTATTTCATTTTGTCCTCCATAAATCTCCAGT
Source organism: Chinchilla lanigera (assembly GCF_000276665.1). Taxonomy (NCBI): domain Eukaryota; kingdom Metazoa; phylum Chordata; class Mammalia; order Rodentia; family Chinchillidae; genus Chinchilla; species Chinchilla lanigera. The sequence goes on from NW_004955419.1 coordinate 6,472,823, forward strand.
TTCCTCGTCATAAAATGGTGTGATAACAGCTAACTCATACCCAGCTCCCGGGATTCTATGTATTTTAAATGAGCAAAGGCTGATAGGTGCTTCCTGTTGTCTATGGGAGGAGGGATCTCCGGGGGCAGAGCTTGAGCTGAAGAGCTCCTCCTAAAAGGACGTTCTTAGGAATGTACTCTCTAGACCGGGGGGGGGGGGGGGGTGTCAGGACGTAGGATAGAGTGGGCAAAGAAAGCTAGATAAGGCTGTGACCTTGGCTGGTGTTCACCCAGTCTCATGAGGAGCTCTAAAATGTGAATTGCACCTTGACACTGGAGGGCTAACTTTCTGAGGTCCACAGTAGACAACGGTCATTGGGTAGTGTGTGCCATGTGTGCATTTGTGTGTGTGTGTGTGTGTGTGTGTGTGTATGAGAGAGAGAGAGAGAGAGAGACATCCCTTCCCAGGTAAAGAAACTTCTAGTTGGCCCAGGTCCATTCTGTAGAAAACAAGCACCTTCAGCATCCTCTGCAAACTCAAAGGCTCCTTCAGGGGTCTTCTGTTTAAAGGCCCCTTTTAGTCTTACTGGGATCAGGAGGGATCTCTTTTGACAGCAGCAGATCCATTCCATTCAGAGTCTACCCCAGGGTAGAAGCAGGACTTGAGCCCAGGCTGCCATCTGTCTGTCCACCCATCCATCCACCCATCTACCCATCCAATCATCCATCCATCCATCCATCCATCCATCCATCCATCCATCCATCCATCCTTTTATCCATTCACCCATCCATCCATCCATCCATCCATCCATCCATCCATCCATCCATCCACCCATCCATCCATCCATCCAAACATCCATCCATCTTTTCATCCATTCACCCACCCACCCATCCATCCCAGCTGCAGTGCTGAAGCTCACATGGCTTTTGGGGGTAAGAGTCTTGCCCTGCAGTGCAGTACGGGGAGACAGAACAAGGACTCCCTCTGCAGAGCCAGAGCCACGGACTTTTCCACAAACCTTCAGTTTCAGGGTTTGGGGAGGAACCCCAGGGGAGCTCCTATAAAGGTCCCCCTGGTTCCCACAAAGGAAGACAAGTTCCGGGTGATGCAAATGGCTAGGGGCTGCTGCAACCGCACCAGCCCCCACTGAGTGAAAGGGGAACTAACCAGTCAGGCAGATGACAGGCATTTCCTGCCTCAGGGTGCAAAAACTGACCAAGGGCCATCTGGACCTAGGGCCCCCTGGCCCTCTGTGTCACCAGCTAGCTCAGGTCCTTGCTTTGGACATAATAGAAATTAGAACTAAAGCACAATTTCACAGAGGAGGAAAGCTTTAATTAAAACGTAAGAGAAAATGGTGATCAAGGCAGCCCTTAATGAAGGAGAGTAAGAAGATAGAAAAGGACTCCTGCTTGAGCAGCTAGAGAGGCACATTCTACCCACACAGGCAGGAGGCCAGCTTTTAAGGCTCAGCTGGGTGGGGGCCATGTCTTGCTGGTCATTATCCCAGGCCTGATTTCATCACTCTGGAGGAATCCTCATGGTGTGAGGGGAATCCCCATGAGCAGTGATTGTCTCTTTTTTGGTGGCTTCAGTCATGTGAGACTCCCCTCCTGGGACCCACGTGACTACAGTTAGAGGACAATAGCTGGGGACTTTTAGATGTTGCTCCAAAGTGGGGTGGGTAGTTGTTTCTGGAACTGGCTGGTCATCAGATGACCCTTTAAATTCTGCAAACTGGGTCAGGGGTATAGCTTAGTGGCAATGGCACCTGCCTGGCTAGTGCGAGGTCCCGAGTTCAATTCCCAGTACAAAAAAAAATTCTGCAAGGTACTTAAATTACCTTTATCTTGATATCCCCTATCTTGAAAGGGAATGAGAGAGGGTAGATATACTTAAGGCTAATAAATCTTGTTTTGCTAATTTTTAGACAGACACTCCCTAGGTGACTAACATGTCTATATAGAAAGCAAAGAAGAATTTGACCCAGGGTTTTGAAAATGAAGGTCAAGCCTGGGCGTGGTGGCACACACCTGTGATCCTAATAGGAGGCTGGGGCAGGAGGTCACCATGAATTTGAGGCCAGGCTGGGCTGCATAGTGAGTTCAAGGCCAGCCTGAAATATATGAGATCCTGTCTTAACAAAAACAAAAACAAAAAACAAAAAACACCACCACAACAAAAAGAAAATAAAGGTCAGGCTTTGTTCTACTTTTAGTCACCTACTCAGCACTCGTAGGCCCCAATGAAGAGTCATGGCTTTTAGCAAAATCCACTTTTAAGTCCCTGCCTATCTTAGGAGAAAACAGAAGTCATGCTTTTGATGAGTAACAGGTTAAGGGACCAGGATTTTGTTCGTGCTTTGTCCCTGTGTCTGTGACTACATCACAACCATCTGAGCTGCTCATGCAGGTGCCGGGTACATGGGCCCTCAAAATGCACGTGCACACACAGTTGCAGCCACGTGTCTGAGACGAGCCCAGGTGCTACCCTTGCACACAAACTCATACTGACACCCAAATGTCTGCTTCCTTGCATTCAGTGGGGCAGCAGCATGCTCTGGAAATGTGCGCTTATATGCCAAGCACCCAGCCCACCTAGGCATGGGCATGCCTGGCACACAGCACTCATCCATCCACACCCCACCCCCACCCCACAGCACAAGCAGACACAGTCCAGTGAACACAGGGGAATACAGATGCAGCCACACATGTGCAGACCCATGCAGATTCCTACAAACACACACACACACCCCTGCACACATTCGTTCAGTTACCAGACATTGGCTGAGCACTTAATAGATAGCAGACGCTGTGTAGGCTGGCAGACACATGGACACATCGAGATACAGGCATATCTACACACACAGATGCCCACTCAAGCACGCACATTCAGTCACAAACACACCAGCACGTACACACCAGACAACAAACAGGCAGGCACGGCAGCCCTCCAAGCACATGCCCAGCTTGCTTTCTCAGGAAGCAAAGACCGTGGAGGGGCATTGTTTCTAGAGAGGTCTTGCATCAGAGGGTTTTTCCTACAACCCCCTCCCCTGTCCTTTCTGCCTTCCCTGCTCTTGCCTCCACCTTTATCCTTTGCTCCCCCCACCGCTTCATCCTCTCCCCTCCTACCCCTCCTCTCCCTACCAGTAGCTGTCTCAGGGGATGAGTGGCTGCAGTGCTGTGTTGTACTTATAAGAAATGCAACCTGAAAATCTTTCTTGGCTTGCCTTGCTCCAAGCTTTTATCTTCTAATCAGGCCAACATGACTGCCTTGGACTGAGGATACTAATGACCTCCTAGGGTGGTGGTAGGCTAAGGAAAGAAGCATGAGCAGGGGCTTCTGTCCAGATGTCTACTTTCTCCACACCAGCCACATCAGCAAACAACCTAATGGGGCTAGATATTGAGGACAGTGGTGGTGGTGATGATGGTCGCGGTGGTGTCATGTTGGTGCTGACGGTTATGGCGGTGGTGGTGCTGGTGATGGTGCTGCTGGTGAGGATGTTGATGATGCTGACGGTAGTCACAAGGAGAGCCCACAAAAGGAGCGCCTACCTCATTCCAGGCTCTGTTCTCAACTCAAGTAAATTTTTACACTTGCTTTGACAATTGTACAGTGGAGGCTCAAGATCAAACCCTGGTAACCTCAGAGAACACACCGTGCTGACTACCAGATGCCTGTGTGTCTGCGGAGATCCCGCCACCTGGCTGGTTCTTTTTTTTTTTTTTCCTTTTAGTACCGGGAATTGAACTTAGGACCTTGCGTTTGCCAGGTAGGCACCGTGCCACTGAGCTATATCCCCGGCCCAACCCTGCGGGTTCTTTATATAGATGGGACATCTGGGGTGTAGGGAAAACAATGGAGTATCTTCTGGAGGGAGTCGACGCTCTGGGCTTTCCCGGGTAGAAGTGACCTGACCAAGTCTCACTTGCTTGGATTGAAAAAGTGGGGTCAACCAGAAGGCTGACACAAATGCTACCTGTAGCAACAACGCTGGGCACCCACAGGGATACTTGTCCCTGAAAAGACACTGGGCCTAAGGCCTCTGAAAAGGGTCAAAATGCTCTCCACGTGTGGATTTCACTCAGCACATGTGACCTCGTATCCCTATGCCATGTCATAGGCATAAGGTCTAGCCCATAGTAGGTATTCAGTAAATATTCTAAACAAATGGTCCTCACTTTACAGAGACAGAAGCATTAACATCTTCCAAGAATGATCTGTGGTCAAGGCAATAGGCATTTTGTCAGCACCCCAGCACGTGTGAAGTACAGTGTGGAAGAGACCAGCTACCACGGCGAGCATTTACAATGAGGACTGTCCTCCGACTTCCTGCCCAAAGAGGCACAAAGCTGGATTCTTGGGAATGAGAAGTTGGTCACCGCCCTCAGTTATGATTTGAATGTCCATCTTCCCCAATACCTTCCCAATGGCCTGTTACAGCTCCTGACATTCCACCCTCTGAGGTTCATTCCTCAGTGTCCTGATAAAAATCATAGGTGTCCCGTACTGCCAGTGCCTCACTGCCTCCTCTTATTGATCCTCTCATTGATCTGTCATGTAGGATTCCTCATGGTACAGATGAGGACACTGAGCTTCTGAAAGGAGCGGCCACTTGCCCGAAGCCCACAGCTGGGAAAGGCTGAGGCAGGATGGGATCCAGCTTCCTGGCAGATCCGCATTTCCTACCAGAACAGAGGTAATTTTTATGAGAATGTCAGCTCTGTGGACCCAGAGACATAACTCAGAGTGGCTTAAACATGCAGCTGGGCTGCTCTGATGGGTGGTTAATGCCCCGCAGGACCCAAGGATTTTCGTCTTTCTGCCCTGTCCTCTTCATCATCCCTGGAAGGCTGGGGTAGCTTCAAGCCTCAGCCCTTTTACCTTCATTCACTCTTCTGCTCATGACACATGGAGGCACAGTGCAGGGAGATTTGATCAGGTCAGAAAGATGACGGAAGTCTTGGCTGCCCTTGGAAGGGACGCCTCACTCACCGGATCCTCAGTGTTGTAGGGAAAAGTAAAGTAAGGTACGTAGGGGGACAAGGAGTGATGGGATGGGGAAGGTCCCTTAAATGGGGTGGTTGGGGGAGGTCAAACTCTCCAAGGTGGCCTGCGTGAAGAAGCGAGGATATAGGGAAAAATGGAAGCCAGTGACTTGGTGACTGAAGAATTCAAAGAATCTATTATATAATTGATGGGAGGAGATCACATTTATTTGCTGTCTTTTTTATATTTAAGGCCCGTTTTGCAAGAACACACATTATGTCTGTTTTTTTTTTTTTTTTTTTTTTTTTTTGGTTTTTCTCCGGTACCGGGAACCAAACTCACGACCTTGCGCTTGCCAGGCAGGCGCTTTTGCCGCTGAGCTAAATCCCCAGCCCTGTTTTTTTTTTTTAATTAATCTTTACTAGTCCCTGGGAAGAAGAACTAATGATCTTATTCCCCATTTTACAGTTAAGATAATTGAGGCTCAGGGAGGTGAAGTGATTTTTACCCCCCCAAGTTTCATAGTTTATGGAATTATAGGGACAGAACTTGAACCCAGGTTAATAGCAGTTTTGTTTTATTAGATTCATATTTTATTTCCAATGTCATGAAAATAGCAAACTCTTGAGAAGACCGGGTACACTGGCCTTTTTATATTTATGCTTTCAAATTTTATTTATGTACTTAATTTGAAAAATAGATGACATTCTCATAGAACAACAATTCAAAAGTATAAAAGGGTTTACGCAGCAAAGGTTCTGTCCACTCAAGTGGATTAATTACTTCTATGACCTTTTTTTTTGAAGGTTAGAAGGCGCATATTTGTAAAACTGATGGAATGTCACTTTATAAATTTTGGTTGCATAGGTAAAATTTTTCTTTCAACTGGCAGAATTCTTTGGCCCTTGGAACCACAGGCAGGTTTTTGAAAAATGAACCCAAGGGCATAAAAATACTTGGCTTTCTACATTTCTGCCTTTTAAAATTAGATATCTGTGAATGCCAGAGGTAGAATTTAATATCATTAGAAAAGAAAGGACTTCCAAATACATAACTAAATAAGAACATAGACTATATCCTCCCCTGGAAATAGATTTTAACAGCATTTTCTTGGGGTCAATAAAGGACAGTGATATCGATGGACAACTCAGTCCTTCTGGTCTTGTTTATTGTCAAGCCAGGAGAAAAGCAATTGATCTGATGTCAGTCTTAAGTCAGAAAGCCTTTCTCTCTCTCTCTCTCTCTCTCTCTCTCTCTCTCTCTCTCTTTCTCTCTCTCTCTCCCCCCGCTTCCCTCTCACCCTCCCTCCTCTTTGTTTTCTGTCCTTATGACTTCGTTTTCCAGCAAAGACTTGGTGACCAGGACAGAAGCCTCCCTTTTAAATACTAGTTCCACCACGTCACTGTCCCTGATCAGAGATCCTCTGAGGGCTGCTCTCTAAGGACAAATAAAATGTGACTCCCAAGCTGCTCTGCTACCAATCCTCACTGGCCACTCTAGCCAGCCCTGTGCTCTCCATTGCCTTTCCTGCACCTGGGCACAGGAAGTCCCCCTGCCTGACATCCTTTCCCAAGGGCTCTGCTTACGTCACTTCCCCCTAAGCCCAGCTCTCGCACTCACCTTGCTCTTTTCCTGAGTAGTCCTACTCCTTCCACTAGCATCTTCAAAAAACACCTTTGAACCTGGAAATTTCCCCACCTGCCTATGGCTGAGGAGCCTCTGAGAGCCTCAGGAATGAATCTTGGCTCTGAAAATTCTGAGTCTGTGGTTTTTAAGGAAGTCACTCCTCCATCTGGATCTCATTTCCTCATCTGTAAATGAGGCCTGGGACTGGCCATCCTTGGGGGCCTGGGGCTTTGTGTTTTTCTGGTTCTGTGGAAGGCTAGAATTCCCTTCTTCCAGTGTTTCTGTGAGAAACACTCATCACACTTTGAGAATGTTGATTCTGCCCACCCTTATAGACGGTTCTCTCCAAGGGTCACAAAGAGACAATTTCCCTGAGGAAGAAAAGGACCTTGTTCAGAGACAGGAGGACAAAGTGTGAGAGGGTGGAGGCTGGCAGCAAAAGGCCTCAGCTGAATGGACATGCAGGAAGTAGACAAGATTTTTATCAAGTCAGTGGGATCAATAGAATGACCCTCAAGAGGCTCACCTCCGAGATGAGGCAGTACATCAGGAATCTCATTGCAGGTTCTGCATTTGTCCATAAACTTGTCCTTCCCTCCAGCCAGCACAGGTTGATGCCATTTGTCCAGGCATGCAGTGTGTCCTGGGTGTAGTGGCAGTGTGCCAGACTGATGTGGCCCTGACTCATTAGGTGTACTGATAAGCAAACATTTATGCCTCTTCAGTTGCGGTAAGTGCCCGGCCCAGTGATATGCCATCCAGGAATTTAGTCAGGTGTGATATGAAGAACTCTGTCTTGCCCTGGTTATTTGCAAGGGTTCTTCATATAGCCTAGATACCAATCCTTGTTGGGTAGCTAGGTTACAAATATCTCTATCTCTGAGTTTACTATTAATTTGCTGACATGTCTTTTCTGGATATTGAGCATTTTAATGTGGATATTAGCACTGATCCATACTTTTCTTCATGAGCAGTGCTCTGTGTATCAGTACACTTACCTTTGTGAGGTATAAGAATATTTTCTTCTAAAAGTTTTAAAGTTTCTCTTTGCCTTTAAGTCTTTAATTTACTAAAAGCTGGGCATGGTGGTGCATGCCTGTAATCCCAGCACTCAGGGATTGTTGCAAGTTTGAGGCCAGCCTGTGCTACAAAGTGAGTTCAAGGCCAGCCTGAACTGCATAGCAAGACCTTGTCTCGAAAAGACAAAAAAACCCAACAACAACAACAA
>NW_004955419.1:6480750-6573250 GCF_000276665.1 Chinchilla lanigera
TTTTTGAGACAGGGTTTCGCTATGCAGTTCAGGCTGGCCTTGAGCTCACTTTGTAGCCCAGGCTGGCCTCGAACTCCCAACGATCCTCCTGCCTCAGCCTCCCAAGTGCTGGGATTACAGGCGTGCGCCACCATGCCCGGCTAAAAACCAAGTCTTTAACTTACTATTACATACCTACTATTATATGGAGGGGCTGCAGAGGAGAGGGGAAATCTATTTTTATTTTGTATTTTTGTATGGGTAGACAATTTCCCAGCAGTATATTTTTAAATGGTGGTATAAATCATGTAGCATAAAGTCATATGCAAAATAGTTAAGTCATTCTAATGTGTAATTCAGTGGCATTTAGAACATTCTTGGTATTATGTAACCATTCCTACCATCTAGTTTCAGAGTATTAGCCATAACCTCAAAAGGAAACTCTGAACCCATTAAACAGTCTCTTTCTCCTCTCAACTCCCCGACCCTGGCAACCTCTTAGCCACTTTCTGACTCTAAGAATTTGCCTAGTTGGAATATTTCATATAAACAGAATTATACAATATATGGCCCTCTCTGTCTGGCTTTCCCCTAGCATAATATTTTCAAAGTTCACCCATGTTGCAGCATGAATCAGTACTTCATTCCTTTTGATGCTGAGTAATATTCCATTGTAGGGGTAGACTACATTTTGTTTATCCATTCCTCAGTTGACAGATATTTGGGTTGATTCCACTTTTTGGCTATTGGGAGCAGTGATGCCAGAGACATTCCTTTACAGATTTTTGTTTGCACACCTGTTTTCAATTCTTTTAGGTGCCAGAAACACTTATTGAATGATCTGTTCTTTCCTTCACTGAGCTGTTATTCTACCTCGGTCACACACCCAGCTTCCACACATGTGGGTTTCTTTCTAGGATCCTTATTCTTGTCCTAGGGGCCTCATAATCCATTCTAGCACCAACACAATGCAGTAGTTTCCACTTACCCTTGCTTCCATCTTCTGAATTTTTAATTATCCACAGTCTACCTCAAACTGAAAATATTAAACAAAAACTTCCAGAGATAAATAATTCATAAGTTGTCAATAACTTTCATTTCAATATGTTATCATAATTGACCTGTTTTATTATTAGTTATTGTGGTTTATCTGACTGTGCCTAACTTATTAAATAAACTTTATCATAGCATAGATGTATATGTATAGGGAAAACCATAGTGCTATACATACATGCCTCTTGATTTATGATGTGGTTACATCCCAATAAACCTGCCGCTAGTTGAAAATATTTTAAGTCAAAAATGCACTTAATACCCCTTACCTGCTGAACAACATAACTTCGCCTAGCCTAACCTACACGTGCTCAGAACACACTTCTATAAACCAATAGTTGGGTAAAAGAATCTGACGCAAAGCCTATTTTATAGTCATTTGTTGGTATTAGTCAACCTTCCCATAGCTGGGACAAAATAGCTGACACTGAAAAGTTATAGGAGGAGAGGTTTATTTGGCTCATGGCTTTAGGGGTTTAATCCTCAGCCATTTGGTGCCAATGCAGGGACAGCATCACTTAAGGGCATGGTAAAAGAAACCCATCGTAGCGAGCAAGCAGAGAGAGAAAGAGCCATACCCTCTGAAGGCCACACCAGGGGCCTACCTTCTCCAGCCTGCCTCTCTCTCCCAACAGCGCAATCAACAATGGACGCATTAGTGGATTAATCTACTGATGAATACGGCACCCCTATGATCCTGTCACCTCATGAAAGCACCGCCTCTGAACACTTGAGACTTTTGGGGGATATTTCAGACCTAAATCGTAACAGTGTTGAATATTTCAGGTAACTACTGATAATTATAGTGAAAGTGAAAAGGCGTGTGCATACACTTTTACAGCATTGTAAAGTGAAAAACTTGTAACTTGAAGCAACCTAAGTTGGTTCCAGGTACCTGTAGTTTTAGGCACCCACTGGGGTTCCTAGAATATGCTGTTCTTTGATGAAATGGGACCACTGCACTGCCTTAATGATTAGAGCTTCATGGCGCGTTTCCATAACTGAGCAAGGGTCCCCCACCTTTTCCTTTATGCTTTGTCAGAACTGTTTCAGTGAACTTTTACTCTTTGATCTTCCATATGAATTTGAGGAGCAGTTCACTAAGTTCTACAAAAGCTGTACTAGGATTTGTTTAGCATTTACAATTGCTTTAGGGAGAAATGCTATCTTCATGATGCTGAAACCTTCCTGTACTCTCACAAACCTTGTATCTCCCAAGCCAAGACTTTTGCACACCATTTTGTTCTGGCTACTGCCCCCCGCCTCCCTCCAGTTAACCCTTTTCTCAGGTCCAAGCCTATCCACTGTCCAGGCCTCTGCATCCTGTGGGTCCCTTTGAGGCCTGATCACAACGATCCTGACGTGATGAATTGCCTCATTCCTGGTTTACTCTCTGTGTCCTACTGGCCTGCCTGGACTCTGGCACTGTCTACACTGCTCTCCACGGTGTCCTCAGCATGACAGATACAATACCCTGTAATAGTTTGGATTTGAAATGTCTCCCCCAAACTTACATGCTAAAGGTTTGGGTTCCAGCAGATGGGCTTTCGGGAGAAATGACGGGTTTGTGAAGGCTCTGACTTCATTAACCCATTGGTGAGCTCTTGATATTAAAGCATTTTTGAGAGGTGATGGAAACAAGATGGGGCCTGGTTGAAGGCAGTGGATCACAGGGGTGTGACCTCGGGAACTATATCTGATCCCCAGCCCCTTTTTATTTTGCACTTTTTTCCTGTCTCTCTGCTTCCTGGCGTCCACCATGCATTTGAGCATCATGATGGGGAAACCAGCTAGCCATGGACTAAATCATCTCCAACTGTGAGCCAAAATAAGTCTTTCTTCCTTAAGGTTGACTGATGTCAAGTACTTTGTCACAGTGATAGAAAACTGACACAGGCTTCAGTAAACATTTGTTAGAAGCAAGAAGAAAGGATAAGGGCGTTTGGCCCCAGGGCGTTTGGCCACACCTAGAGAGATGGCAAACAGTTATTTAATTACCCTGTGCCTCTCTTCTCTTCCTTGGAACAAGGACTGTGATTCCTATCTACCTGCTAGGCTGCCCTGAGGATTAAATGAGTGAAATACGGGTGAAGCACTTTGGGCTGTGTCTATCCAGGGGTCAAGGCTACTCAATGTCTGCCCAGTCCGCCCTTCTGCTCCTGAAATTTCTCAGTCTCACCTGTCTGTGATGCACGGATCTTCAAGATAACTTCCCTGAAGTTAGCTCATCTATATTTCACTTCTCTTACATATCAGTCATCTTACCCCAATTTTGCTTGAGAGACAAATGAGTCTTAGATGGGCAGAATGACTCAGCTAATGCCTTGAACCTAGAACTTTTGACCCTGAACCACTACGTGCCGGATCCAGTATATAATTTTCAAGGTATATCACACCTCAGACAGTCAATAGAATTGCTAGTTTGATTTCGAGAAACAAATGCCTCCTTTCAGAAGGAAAAAGGAAATCTACCAGCCTCAGAGTGGTGACTCACATTATTTCTGTTTTCTTTTTACTGAAGTAGGTCTAAATCTAAAATTACACATGAGCTTCTCACGCTCGTAGCTTAGCAAGCAACCATAAAACTGAAACAAATCTTCAGCGTGAACACAAACGGAACCACAAAATCGATTTTATTGGGCTTCAAGTAGCAGAGTGATGTTGGGGGTTGTCATCTTTTGATCACCACAAGCCATCATTTGAGCTGCCATCACATTCGTTCTCATTGTTTTCTTCCTCTAAAAGAATTATAATCCGGTTTGGCGGACTAGCAATTTGAACAACACATTCCCAGTGCAGTAATGGGAAAGGGGGAAATAATGCACTCAGCAGAGCTTCACTAGCTGTGCTGCTCACTGCTAATGAGCTATTGCAAGCGTGCTCACAAAAGATGATAATGGCGCAATTTATCCTCCAGCAAAGGCCCTTTGTGCTGACCGCTTCGAGCTCCTCGTTCCAGAGCTGCCGTGTGGGGCCGATGATTCACTGTCCCACCACTTAACTTCCTGAGACCCACCAGGAAATGTCATTCTCTCAAGTTCTGTGATATCACCTGGCTGGTCTGTGGGTTCTGTGAGTCCTTCCAGGACTCAATCAGACCTCTGTTCCTTCTGCATTAATATGAGACAATGAATGTTATTGTACATCATGTGCACACTCCCTGTCATTTTCCTAATGACAAATTACAGTTCCAGTGTATTCAATTATCTAAACGACTAACCTCTTAGTTTATGAAAACAATATCCAGTAGCAAACAATCCTGGCAAAGCAAATCTTTATCATTTCATTTCCACCAGTAAAGCGAAACCATATGAGCCCAAAGGTGGCCATTGTCCTTACCAGTGTAGGGCAAACCAAATGAGGGCGGCGCACGTGATTTCCTCAACTCACTAGAAGTGACTCGCTGTCACCCTGGGCACACAAATTCAAACCTTGAAACAGATTTTTTAAAAAATTATTTTTGATTCCTGTCTAAATAAGTCTAGAAGAGAATGCCAGAGGAGCCCTGTTTGAGAACTTCTGGGCTCAAAGACCCCTGAAAGCTGGTGCCCAGCCCCTCACTTCCAGAGCTCAGGGCTGGAGGGAATCCTAGCAAGATCTAGGGCCGGGTTTTCCCTCCGGGAAGCAAACTCGGCAGACCCCACCCTCCCAGGATCGCCCGCCTCTCCTCTGCCACCACTACCACCACGTGCAGGATTGAGAGAAGGCAAGAGGCCCAGCTACTCTCACCAGGGATTTTACTATTTTCTTTTTTGCTGGTTTCAGGCTTTCTTCTGCCTGAGTGAAAATGAAACAAACATCACCCCCTCCCCACCACCCAGACACACACATGCGCGCGCACCGCACTCGCGCACCCGCGGTCGGGGTCGGGGCGGGGACGGGCTTGGCACCCACAGCCGCGGGCCAGGCGGGGCCCAGAGGCGCCGCCCGCTGTGTCCAGCGCACGCCGCTCCCTCGCGCCGCTGCCCGCTGCCCGCTGCTCGGCTGCGCGGAGGAGGCGCCCGGCCGGCCGAGGTCCCACAGGGGAGGGCAGCGCACCCCGCCCCTGCACGCCCAGCACAGGCTCCCGCCGGCTCCCGTGACTCCGCCACGGTCAGCGGAGCCCAGGCGCGGTCCGGCCTCGAGCGCCCTGGCGCCCGAGTTCTGCGGATCAGGTGGGTCCGGAGGCCGCGCGTGGGGAGGCGGGCGCTGGGCAGAGGGGCCCCGTGGGTGGCTTGGATGGCTGGGCGAGCGGGCAGGCCACTGAGCTGGCGCTGCCCTGTGTCTGCCCTGCCGGTGTCCCTGCTTTTGTTCTGGCGGTGTTTCCTCCGTGCTCAGATCTGACCCAGTCTCTGACCCCATCCTGTGCCCGTCGCGCCTCTGTCCAGCCTTCCGGGCTCAGGCCTGCGGGGCGAGGGGTTCAGGAGTCTCCTACCCCGCGGCGCCTGCAGGGTAGGGGCGGGGAGAACAGGGGCTCTCGGCGGGTCCAGTAGGAGAGTAAGTCTTGAAAGGCAGGAGAGATCCATCCAGGCTGGGGGCGGGACCGAGGCACGGTTCTGGCAGACAACAGGGTGCGAAGCGGGTGGCTCTGGGAATGGGGAGCTGAGATGGGGTACACAGTGAGAGCGGGGAAGAGAGCCGGGGATGCCGGAGAGCTTTCCGAGCTGAGCACCGCGCCGCCCCCAGCGGGGAAAGTTCCGGGCACTGTAACTCCGGCAGCCCCCGTGCAGGTTGCTGCTTGGGGAGATGGGGGGCAAAATGGTCCCTTCAACTTTTCAAGCCGCCTCATTCCCACTCAGGACACCCTTCCGCGTTGGAAAACGGCTAAAGCAAAGGATTGCACAAACTCTTGAAAAACATCCAAGTAACAGTAAAGGTTGGGGGAGCGGTATGTCAGCGCGGTGGGGAGAGGAAACAGAGCCGCTTGAGATTCCCCGATTTTCCCTCTGGTTGTGGGCGGGAGAAGGAGGCGCCCGGGTATCAGCGCCGCTCCTCCCCCCAGGAAGGAACTGAGACCCAGGCCGCCGGCTTTGCGGCTTTACTCTGTTTGCACACCTTCTGTCTCTAGAGCAGGCCTGAGAGTCCCCTTCATTTACCTGGTAATACGTAGGTGTGCTTCGCCGGCAGATGCAGGGTGGAGGTCCGGACCAACCTCTTCCCAGCTGGGAGATGTTTTTCCGGGTAGATCCTCAGGTTCCTGGCTTGCAAGATAAGGGCACTGCTGGAGCCCTCGCTCTCGGAGTAAGCCAATGTGAAGTGCATTGCCAGTGGCCAGGGCCTCAAGGGGAGCGGGTGTGAAGGCTTTGGGTAACCGCTTTGCGTTTTGGCTGCACTAAGCACTTTTACCTCCTTTGGAGTTCTTTCTGGGTATCTCTTGCCTCCCCTACCAGATGGGGGAGGGATGCAGATCCAAGTTATCTCTGTTACAAGTAACAGATGTTTAGTGACTGACTAAGGCAGAACTGAAAGTGTCCCTAAGGATTTCCTCTTCCAAGAAATTTCAAACCGTGTCCCAGGAGGCCTAGTATCCTGGCTCAAGCACCACCGTGGCAGGGGAAGAGCACCTAGACGGCAGGGCCTGGCCTCTCCGTACTTATTTCAGACAGAAAGTTCAGTTCAGTTCTACGCTTATCTCTTCCTTGTCTGGGAACCCCCAGAGGACGCTTTGCATATTCTTGTATCCAGTCTGATCCCGGTGCTCTTGGTGGAGTGGCTGAGGTTTGGAGGTGTACAAAGCAATTAGGGTAAGGCGTTACAGCGGCCAGGAACCTGGCTCCAGCATTTGAGGCCAAGAGTGACCTTTCCTGGACCAGCGTGGCTCTGAGTGGCTTTCCCTACCTGTTAGCAGCGCTCACCTAGACCCTAATCCAGGGCCCAGGGTGCCTTCTTATCCTCTGAGAGAAGAAGCCTGCTGTGTGTCATTCTCTGGGCACTTCTAGACCTTGATGAGTGTGATTTGGTATTATAGGAGCCACAGCCTAAGAGGATGGGCTGGGTCTCACTAACCCATTTTATAGCTGCGGAAACAAAAGTTCAGAAAGCTCAAGTACTGATTCATGGGCACTCAGCTGTAAATTGCAGCTAGGGTGTTTTTTTTTGTTTGTTTTTTGTTTTTTTTTTTTTGGGTACGGAAATCGAACTCAGTACCTTGTGCTTGCCAGGCAGGTGCTTGTGCCACTGAGCTATATCCCCAGCCCTGCAGCTAGGATTTGAATGCATTTTTCTAGCTCAACTGCTTGTGCTTGTTCCGTTTCAGCATTTCTCATCAGGCTAATGACAGACCTCATCAAGAGGAGGTGGGGGCGTTGCCAAAAAGGGATGAATTGGGGCTGGGGATTTAGCTCAGCAGCACAGCGCCTGCCCAGCAAGCGCAAGGTCGTGAGTTCGATCCCCGGTACCGGACAAAAAAACAAAAAACAAAACAAACAAACAAAAGGGGATGAATTAAGTAGGGGACTGGACGTTTATACAGGTGCTTTTGTAGTGGAGATATTATTTTGTTTGAAATGAATATGCTTTCTGCCCGGATTCTCAGTTTATTTTAGTGTTTATTTTATAGATGCTTAAAAATTATTTTTCCAGTTTTTCATTCAAATATAATTTCCATACGTTATAATCCACAAATCTTAAATGGTTGTTTAGTTCAATGAGTTTGGTTAGTTGTTTATTTCTGGGTAACCAGCTCCCCCCTAAAATGAGACATGAAATATTTGCATCACGCTAGAAAATTAACACTTTACATTAATTTGCCTTCTACTGTACCCACCCAAGCAACCATTTTCTCAGTGATTGTATCATCCACTGAGTAATATTTGCCTGTGATTGGACTTCATGTACATAGAATCACACTGTAGGTACTCTTTTATGTCTGGCTTATTTCACTCAACTTAATGATTTGAGATTCATCTGTGTTGTGCTTGAGTCATTTGTTCTTTGTTGCTGAGTCATATTCCATTGCATGGATATACCACCATATCTATCTTCTCTCCTGTTAATGAATATTTGGGTTATTTCCAACTTGGGGCTATTACGTGAACATTCTTTTTCTTTTTTTTTTTTGGTCTTGGGAATTGAACTCAGGACCTGACACTTACCAGGCAGGCACTGAACTACTGAGCTACATCCTGGGACCCTTATGTGAACATTCTTGTCCAAATCTTTTGAGAACACTGGCTTGAAGTGAAATCGCTGGACCACCAGATATACCATTTCACATTCATTCCCAAAGCAGTTTGTGAGAACTAGATTTGTTCCACATCTCAACAGTATTTGTTTTGATGGCCCTTTTGACTGTGGACATTTTATTGACTGGTTGGTAGAGTCTCATTGTGATTTTGACATTCTATTTTTCAATGACTGAATTTTGGCTTCTGGAAAAGACAATATGAACAGGGACAAATCTATGAAACAAGATGGTGGCATGGGCCAGGATTTAGTAGGGAAGAAACCAAACGGCAGTTAGACTTGTGACCTTAGGAGTAGGGATTTCTGGGTTCAGAGGAAGGTTCTCTGTGTCAAGTGGGATTTGTAGACTTGGTGCTTATATTCTATAAACTGGGAAAGTTCAAGAATGTTCATGGTTTTAAATATGATTTTAAAAGCTTTCATCTTATGTCGAATTTTGGGCTACCAGCTCACATGTGTAACTGCCCAGGAGGCATTTCAGCTTGGGGGTCTCAAGACACGGAGACTAGACAAGTCTCACAAATTCAGATAGACTTCATTGCCTCATGGTGGCTTTCAGTCAGGGGTCTCTGGGGTAATGATGGTGCCACTGAGAGCATAAGGAAGGAGGAACGTTGGGGTGGGAGAGGCAGTGAGTTGAGTTGAAATAAGTAGTGCAAGTTGCATTGGGCAATTAGGAGGTTACCAAAATATACCGCAAACAGTTTGGGTAGAGCAGGAGGCAAGCAAGCTCGATTGCCTATATAGGGGAGAGTGAAGAAGAGGATATTGAGCAGAGTTAACTGTTTTCAGTTTATCTGAAAAGGTTAGAAGAGATACTGAGCCGTAGGGAGGTGCAGGGAGACAGGGTAAGAGATTTTTAGGATGGAAGGACTAGTGAAGCATGTGGCTTCAGGGAAGGATTCAATCCAGGGGAGGGATGGGATGAAGGGTGGAGCTAGGCAGTAGGAGGAGCAGGAGGTTACAGGGAGTAGGGACTTTGAGGTAAGGGTGGGTGTCTTTCACCTCTGAGGCCAGTGAGTGAATGAAGATGAAATTCACCAAAGGAAACATTCTGCAATTCCTCATTCGTCACAACTCCTTTTATCATAGCATGTGTGAAGAATCACTTCTCATCTCATGCATTGTCTTAGTCACTTTTCCTGTTGCTCAGACAAAATACCCAATACCCCCGCGACTTAGAGGAGGAGAGGCTTTTTTTGGGTCACAGTTTGCAAAAGTTTTAGTCCACAGTCCACTGGCTGTAACACAGGATGACATGGCAGAGGCTCATGGCAGAAGAGAGCTGAGGAGAGCTGCTCACGGCATGGTGGTGGGGAAGCAGACAGCTTGAAGGGAGGAATGGCAGAGGGAGCTATGCCCTTCCACGACATTGCCCCAGTGACCCACTTTCCTCGGCCATCTCCACCTCCGAACATCACATTTAGCTTCATAAATTGATCAGTAGATGAATCCACTGAAGCTTAGCACATTCCCATGATCCAGTCACTTCCCCAAAGCCCTACCTATGAGTGCATGAGGCTTTGGGGGGACATCTAGATATAAATCATAACACATAGTGTGTGTCAGTTAGCTTTTGTTGCAGTCATGCTGTGTAACAGACAACCTCAAGCTTAGCTTTTGAGGTGTTTATTTATTGTTCATATAAAATGTTAGCTGCAGGGCAGTTGTGTGCAAAGCTTTGTGACTCAGCTCTAAATTCCAGCCAGACAAAGGCATTATGCTTTGTGTCAAATCCTCACACAGTCATAAGTGGGGCTTTTTTACAGGTGGCTAAATCTAGAGTATGATGCTGGAATTAAGGGTGTGTGGTTGCTAAATTGCTACACTGATTAGTTTGGCACTACCCTAAACCCAGTAGCCTAGATAGTATATAAAAGGGGCAGAAAGAAGTTGCTAAGGTCTCTTGCTTGGTTTGCTACTATCTGCCCTCCACAAACTGTTTCTCCTCTGCAGTGCCTGTCTGCCATGTACCACCCTGCCTTGGAGCTGGCCAATTATGGACTGAAATCTCTATAAACTGTGAACTAAATAAACCTTTTCTCCTTTAACTTTGGGTGTCCGGTATTTTGTCACTGCAATGAGAGAAAAGTAACTAAGACAAAGGGTCTTCTCATTTTAGGATCCAAGCTAAGGGAGCTGCTTCAGGTACATGCTGTTTGCATACTGAGAACTGCAGCAAGAAAATGATGACATAATTTCTCTTAAAACCTCTACCCTGTGCTCATTGTCATTTCCACCCACTTTCCAGACAGTTACCAAGCCCGGACTCAACTTCATAAAGATATATACCTTGCTTGCTGGTACTGAATGAATACTTGAGAACAATAATCCATTTGACCATCTATGTTTGTCAATGCAATACACCCCTTTATCTGTGGGGCATGCATTCTAAGACCCCTAGGGTATGTCTGAAACCTCAGACAGTAGTGAACTGTGTATATATACTATGAACTGAAGTAGTTGGTGACTGACAGTGGGTAGCATACACAGTGAGGATACACTGGGAAAAGGGACAATCATTGTTTATGTCCCGGGCTGGAGAGAGTAGGATGGCAAGAGATTTCATTAATTGTGCTACAAAGAATGGTGCACAACTGTAAACTTACGACTTGTTTTTTCCGGAATCTTTCATTTGATATTTTGAACTTGTGGCTGATCGTGAATAACTGATACTGCAAAACTCAAAACCGCAGAAGAGGGAGCACTACCATCACTTCCAGATACGGCTCTCCACCATTCTCTGTCTCTCCAATTTAATCATCATCACATGGCCCACTCTCCAGAGCAGTTGCTCAAATGTGGCAGTGTCTTTCTGATCTCTGTCTCTTTGCACATTTGGTCCCTCTGTCTGAGACTTAACCCCTCTTCTCCTCCCTGTGTTAGTCAGCTTTCTGTTACTGTGATAAAAAACATAAGAGAATCAATTTACAAAGAGGAAAGGTTTATTCTGGCTCACGGTCTCAGGGGTTTTAGTCCATGGTTGTTTGGATCTGTTGGTTGCTTTGGGCCTTGGTGATACAGTACATCATGGTGGGAACATGTGGCAGAGGCCTGTTGACCCCCTGACATCCAGGAAGCAGAGAAAGAGGAAGAGAAAGGCCCTGCGTCCCAGTGTCTCCTCTAAGGCCTGCGTCTAATGGCCTGGCTTTCTTTCACTGCACCTTACTTCTTAAAGGTCCAATCATCTCCCAATAGCACCAGGGATGCCCCAGACCTTTGGAGGACACTTATCCAAACCATAGCACTTCTCCCCTGCCATCAAATCTATGGCCTGGTTTATTTTCTCCTTTGTCTCTACCAACTCTCTAAACAGTCCTTTTAATTCCAGCCCCACACCCCCACCGAGTTCAGGTGCAAGCCCTCCAGGCTGGCCCCCCACTGTGGTCTCCTTCCCCGGTCTCCTCCAGCATACTTTGTCACTGCAGTCCAACATCTTCTCGCCAGACACCCGTTGGCATGTTCTGATCTTCCCAATGTTCTCCACTGCCTTCAGGACAAAACACGTACTTGGTTAGGAGACATGCAAGATTCCGTATGAGCTGCACTCTGAACTTCCCCATATCACTCTGCCCTTACGACCTTCCTGCTCCAGCCTCTGGAAATTGCTGAAATTCCTGAATTCTCTCCTGGTTTAATACCTCTGGGCTTTACCCCCTGCTGCTCCTTCTGCTTGGAATGCTCTCTCCACTCCTCCCTAAATCCACCTGCAGGCTCCTACTCATCCTTCAAAATCCCACTTAATCACTACCCTCTCCGTGAAGCCAATCTCTTTCCCCTGCCCATCGTGGATTAGGCATTCCTTCCTTCCCCACCAGCACCCCAGTCACCCTGCAGTACATGGCCCCTGCTACATTTCTGCCACATCATTACAGTATTTCTTACTTCCTCAGCTATGAGCTGCCTGAGCCAGAGAGAACACCATTCACGTGACCACAGAGCACTTTGCTTGACACGCTCTGGTTCACTGTGGCCTCTGAGTTTGCATCCTTCATGGCTGTCAGACCTGGGGCAGGCACCTCACCACTCTGCCTGCATGCAAAGTTCTGCTGAGGGAGCATTACCTTTGCTCCTGAGAGAGAGCCTGGTTGGATTAACTTGCGAAGTCTAAGAGGAATATAGATTTAGTCGATGTTTTGCTGGCAAAGAGATCACCATTGAGAATACTTAACCTAGGATTCTTTCTGAAAGTCTTTCTGGCTCTAAAAACAGGAAGTAAAATTGTTGCCAAAATCTCTGGCCAAAGAGCTGATCTGCTCAGCTTCTCAAGCTCAGTGTGGAGGCTGTAGGCCTCACTGACCTGCAGTCCAGGCCGTAGGAGTTCTCTAGATTTGGGCTTCAGTGACCTTTTTGCTATTTTTTTATTGTCAAATAGAGTCTCATAAAGCAGTGGGATGGGTGGTGGGGGTGGAGATCCAGTGCCTTGTGTTCCCATGCATATGTCCAAGGGGTCCCGAACAAACACCCATGAGGGACTTGGGTGATAGGCAGGGGCTTCTTGAGGTTCCTGTCAGAATCATGTGTTGTTGGCAAATATGGATAGCAGGAAAAAGAGTGGAGCTGCCACTTGGAGCCACGCCCAGCTCAGAGAGTGAGTGAGCTGAGCTGGAGAAAGGGCATCTAGAGCAAGCAAGTCTGGAAAGCTGAAGGAGAGGGCTGTGGTCAGGATGGTTGAGTGATATAGAAAGGGTGAGTAAAAAAAGGGGCCCTGGAAGAGATCAACTGACTGTAGGTTGACAGCAAGAACCTGGGAAAGCAGAAAAATAATTATAGAATGATTGTGGCTGGTATTATCTACCCTGGTCAGCAGTTTGAGATGTGAGATCATATATACATTCCTCTCACCTGGGCCTCACAAAAACCCTGTGTAGTCGGCAGAGCAGTAATTCTTTCCCCCATTTTACACATGGAGAAAGGGAGGCTTAAAGTTTTAAGGTTGTGTTGGTTAGACTTTTGGTGCTGCAAGAAATACCTGGCACAAGCAATTTAAAAGACAAAAGGTTTACTTTGGCTTATGGTTTCGGAAGATTCAGTCCATAGCTTTTAGGCCTGTGGTGAGTCAGAAGTATCATGGTGGCAGGTTGACAGGGCGGAGGAAAGCTGCTCACCTCATGGCAGCCAGCAAGCAGAGAGAGAGAGAGAGAGAGAGGTGCTGGGAAGATGTGGTCGGGAGGGGGCCAGAGGCTGGGACCCAATATAGTCCCCAAGGTCATGCCCCCATAAGCCATTCCTTTCGGTTGGCCCCATTTCCTTTTTCCATCATCTCCCAACAGTGCCATCAAATTATGAACTCTTCAATGGATTGAGTTGAATTAACTGATAAAGTTAGAGCCCTTGTGATCCAATCACCTGCCAAAATTCCCACCTCTGAACACATGAGCCTTGTACAG
This sequence comes from Chinchilla lanigera, assembly GCF_000276665.1. NCBI lineage: Eukaryota > Metazoa > Chordata > Mammalia > Rodentia > Chinchillidae > Chinchilla > Chinchilla lanigera. The sequence goes on from NW_004955419.1 coordinate 6,494,337, forward strand.
AGTTTGGATTGGACATCTTACATCCAAATCATAGCAAAGGTTTCGGCCAAAGCCTCATAGGAATGAAGTGGCAGAACCGAGGCATAAGAACCAGATTCAGACTCCAGACAATGTGGCTTGGCTCCACAAAGGTGACGGGGTGGTGGTGGCTACTGCAGCGACCTTCACTGGGGCCCAGGTGGAAATCATCGGAGGGAAAGCTATAGTTGGACGAGGCTTGGAGGAGAGTTGGGGGCCAGGGGATTAATTCTTGCAGAGAGAGTTCCTTTCATCTCAGGTTGGGTGTGCTCATCCTCGGGAGCTTTGCTTTAAATGTTGTGGGGTGGAACAGTAAATAGACCTCTGGGCTGAACAGGAGGTGGCTACATCCCACCCAAGACTTTGCTGTCAGCCATGGGTTCTATGCGAGCCTCAGTTTCCCTGTCAGCCAATGGCACAAAGCATGGTTCTAGCACTGTTCTCTGAGCCACACCTGGAGTTAAAAAAAAAAATAGGAAAAAGAAGCCCAAGTCCACAAGAAATGGATTCTTAAACCAAAACCCACAAGGAAGAAGCAGCTGCTACCCCTGGAGGGATTCCCGTGTTGGGCTCCATCTTGACGTTTCGGGCCCCTGGATTTGTGCATCTTGACTTGTTCCTGAGGACTTGAGCTGTGAATCTGATGGTTATTCAACATTCTCTGATCTGCCATCATTCCATGCCTTCATTTGTTAACTCATCTAGGATTTATTGATACTGGAGATGTAGTAGTATGCCAGGTAGACCCAGTCCCTGTCTGTGTGGAGGCTGGCCTAGGAGTTAGTTAGGTAAACAGTCATGAGGAGGAAGTGTAGGGTGTGTATAGCAGGGCTGATCTGGTGTAGGGTGGTGGCCAGGAAAGGCTTCCATGGAGACATATCTTTACCTTGAAAGTGAATAAGCAGAGTGTTCTTGGTGGAGGGAGAGACCATGAAAACCATCCTTCTGACCCTTCAGCTGTTCCAAAACCCAGAGGCCCTGGTGGCTGCAGGACACAGAAGAACACAAGGGGGAGAACAGGCCCAGGGGGAGGGGATGGCTGCCCAGAATGGTGACTCTGGTGTTGGCGGTATCAAGAGGGAACAGCTGCCTGCCTTCCTCATGTCCTGGGGAGATCTTCTAGAAGCAGGACAGCTGTCCCCAGGAGTAACTTGCCTGGCATCTATGGGGAAATCCAAGACACTTCCAAAATTAGGGGAAGGGCTTCTTTTCAGGGGAGCAAAGCTCCCTGAGAGCAGGATCAGGGTCTGGTCTGCTAATGGTTGTCTATAGATTAGTATCTTCTATAGCAAACTATTTTTGTATATTAGCCAGAGCTACACAAAGAACGGGAGAATTGTTATTTCCAAGTGGAAATTTCATCAAGTGTTTTGGAATTGATTCTGTGGCCACATGAAAATTCAACGTGGGAACAATATGTAAAACAATAACCATTGATAATTTCCTACCACTTTGTCTGTAATTTGGTAAGCCCTCCCCATTATTATGTTATCCTTCTTTTACTCTTTAAAATAAAAAAAGAAAATTCAACGTGGGAGGTGCAAGGTGACTATTTGGGCTGGAATATTGAGTAGCACAGGAGATAGTGTAGTGGTCAGAGATCATGGTTGTAGGAACAGAAGGAGATTGATGCAGAAAAGGCATGGCTTGCATATTACTCATCTTTTTGATGCTAGGACAAAATAACTGACATGCACACCTTAAAGGAGAGGTTTAATTTAGTTTATGGTTTCAGAGGTTTCAGTCCATGGTCAGCTGTTTCCAAGGCAGAAACACCAGGGATGGAAGGGCCTGGTGAAGAAAGCTGCACATTTCACAGCAGCTAGGAAGGAGTCAGAAAGAAAGCCACACCCCCATTGACCTGCTTCGTGCAATTAGGCCCTACCTCCTAATAAGCCCACTCAGCTAATGAATTCATCAATGTATCAACCCATTAGTGAGGTTAGTACCTTCATGAACTAATCATCTTCTAAAAGCCCTACCTCTGAACACATCCGACTTTGGAAGGGCATTTTAGATCTAAGCCATAACACCTTGGGGCTATATTTTGTTGCTCACAGCATTCCTGACAGGGCTAGAAAACCAGACCAGCCAGAGATGTAGAGGCTGGACACACCATATGGTTAGGGTCCTGGGCAGGACCTAATTCTAGCTCTTGCTACCACTGGGAGTACTGTGGATATTTCCCCAATGTCTGCCTTTGTGACACTTCCTCAGGGTGCAAAGTTGCTACCTGGCCAAGGCCCAAGTCCCTGTCTGTATTCCAGAGACAGATGGTTGGACCAGGAGCGTTTGTCCTGTTTTGCTCCGGTGGTGGATAGAGGGCTCCTTACACACACTGGGCAACCACCAAGTCCCCCAGTGCCATCAGAGATGGAGACTTTCTAGTGCTGCTGAATTCTGCAGGCCCAAGGCGGATCACAGCGCCACCCGATGGAGGGAACAAATCTGTTGGGAGAACTTCCACAGGGGCAGGTTGGCCCCAAGCAAGACTTTGCACCGCTGAGCCTCAGCATTCTCATCTGTGAAATGAGTTGTTGGGGATTTTAGAGCTGAGTGTGGATGGCTTGGTACAAGGTGGCCATAAGTGGCAGGTGCCATTAGAGTGACTGGTAGCAGAAGTAATAGTAACCACGCTCAGCAGTTATCAGTACAGTTACTATCCTCAAAGGAAGGAAACCCAGTAGGCAAATCTAGAGAATTCAAAGGCAGCCACACACCTGTATACAAAGAGATTCTCTTCTGGACTCCTTTAAGTTTTTGCCTCCCCACAGCACTTATAAACAGGGTGAATTTACCAAAAAAGGAGCAAACAAATGAACAGAGGAGCCCCCACCTCACACACCTCTGATACACACTATGGAAGGCAGTGTTCTTCTGCCGGGTCTGCTTAGCTATTTCACATTTGCTTCCTCAGCATAGTAGCCTCGTAGGACTGGAAGAGTTCAGCAGTCCCCTCTGCCCCTCCCACTGGAAAGATGTAGCCCCTGCGGACCCAAGAGGCCTGGCCTTGGTTGTGCTTGCAGATGTCGGGTGATCAGCTCTTCAAAACACGAATGCTTTGACAAGTGATACTTGCCAATTTCCATAGTGTAAATGTTTCCACCACAGCCCTTTTCCAGTTGCTGCTTGGGGAGCCTGGAAAAAATATGTAGTATCTTCTCTGTATAGTATTTTCCACTCTGATTTTAGTATTTTCTACTCTGAGAGATACAATCACTGCAAGAGGATAAAATGTAATAGAATGATCAGAAAGGGATGAGTTTTTATGATCCTCGTACTTAGTGCAATTCATTTAACTGTAAATTTAGCTAATTGAATTTTTAAATAAGGACTGTGTTTGCCAGGTGTGGTGGCACACGCCTGTAATCCCAGCACTTAGGAGGCTGAGGCAGGAGGATTGTTGTGAGTTCGAGACCAGCCTGGGCTACAGAGTGAGCTCAAGGCCAGCCTGAACTGCATAGCGAGACCCTGTCTCAAAAAAAATAAAAACAAAAGCAAAAACAAAAAACAAACAAACAAACAAAAAAACCAAAAGACAGTGTTTGATGACTGGCTTGCCAAACTCCTGCAAGTTTAACAATTGGATCATTGCACATTGTATACAGGGGTTAAAATATCACACTGTACCTCACGAATATGTACAACTGCCACGTCAGTTAAAAATCTTTTGAAAACTTAACAGTTGGCTTATGCAAGCCAGTGTGATCTAACTCTGGAACACTACTGGCTTGGAGGATCCCAAAGACATGCTGGCCCCAGGGATCATTTCTGAGTGACAGCCGCAGTCACTTTCCAACATGTCAACATTCTTTATTTGATACTGGTAGTTATTTCCTTTATCCATTAGTTTACTGCTATACTGAATCCCTAGTGCTCAGAACAGCACTGGTCTGCACATAGTAGGCCCACAGTAAACACGGATTGAATGACTGAATAAACTGGGGGCCTTCTACAGTTCACATCCTGCCTCTATTATAAGGTGCATCTTTCCTTGAGCCTCAATCTTTTCATCTGTAAAAGATAAGGGTCTGAACAGAGACACCACTCCCCTAAGGTTCCCATCAGGTAAGAAAATTTCTGTACCTGATGAAGACATTCCTTCTGCGTCCCTTTGCCTGCCCAGAGATCTGTAATAGAGTATTATCTTCAAGGGTAGGAGCTGGGCACTGCTTCTGAAGTCCTTCAGTTCTATATTTTCCCTCTGTGGGCAGTTACTCAACATCGAATTCAAAACAGCTTTCCTTGAATGTCCCTGGGTGGTCCCAGCCTAGCCTTCTGGGCTAGGTAAAAAAAAGAGGCAGCCTTCTTAAGGTTACAATGGCCCGATGTACCAGGGTCAGGCAGCACAGTCCACTGGCTGAGTGGTTCCAGCAAGGCAGGGACCCATGGTTCCATCTTGGCCCTAGAGCACACTGCCAAGTAGAGCAGCCCTGGAAGTACCAAACATGGTCCTTCTTGTTTGCATTCTTTTTTTATATTGTAGCATGGCCATACCTTTATTTCTAATACTCTGAGAACTGGTATTTTGGTAAAATGCAGTAAAAATGACTCTCAATTTCTGTGCCTCAGCGTCTGTCTGTGGACCACATTTTTAGAGCCACTGAGCTGGGTGACATCATCAACAGACTTTAGACCTTTTTTTCCCCCAGGCCCTGGCCAACCAGATATAGATACCCCTCGGTTTACAATAGGGTTCTATCCCAATAAGCCCATCCTAAGTTAAAAATATCACAAGTTAAAAATACATTGATGGCTGGGCGTGGTGGTGCATGCCTGTAGTTCCAGCACTTGGGAGGCTGAGGCAAGGTGAATTCTAGGCCAACCTGGACTACAAAGTGAGTTCAAAGCCAGTCTGAACTGCCTAGTGAAACCCTGTATCAAAAAGTAAACAACAACAAAAAAATGCATTGAATATACCTAACCAACAGAATATCCTAGCTTAGCAGACAATTCACTACAAGTGTTTCTGGTGACTGAGGCACTGTGGCTTCCAAGAATCATGGAGAGAATCTTTGTGTGTATTACTAGCCCAGGAAATGATCCAAATTCATAGTGTGGTTTCTATGGAATGCATATCCACGTAAAGTAAAAAAATCATAAGCCTTACCATCGTAAGTCAAGGAGCATGTTTTTTGAGCATCTGTACTCTGCAGGTAAGAATACAGAGGTCTGGATGGGTCCCAGGAACTCCTTTGGACCCCTCCTATACCTCAGAGGTGAGACACAGTAGTTCACTGGACAGAGACATCCATCCACTCACCACACTTCTGGGAGCTGAGATAACTGAGTCCAGCCTCCTCTTATTCCTGTGAGGTTCAGGACAGAGGCAGGGACAGAAATAAATCCAAAGTCAACATCTTCTGCAGCCTCTACTTGCTGTGCTGTCCAGGGCAAGGAACACTGGGATAGGGCCCAGGACATTCCCTCTGCTACTAAATTTGGGGACCACTGAGAGCCTTTTCTGGTGCCCAGCAACCTGGGGCAGCAGCCAGTCCCCAAATCCTTGTATTCGGGGGCAACATCATAGAATTTCCTGTCTTTCCTCCTCTTCCCTTCCCCTGCTGTGCTTGGCTCAACATGCTATTTAGATTGGCTTTCTCTCAGCGGTAGGTCTAAGACATGGTCTGTGGGGTCCTTTTTTTACAGATGGGCAAACTGGGAAGAGGAAGTGATCCAAGAAGCAGATTAAACAAATAATAAAACAATAATAGCTCACACTTACTGGACATTTTTCCCTCTCTCCAGACACTGCGTGAAGCACTTTTAGGAGCCCTTCCTCTTCCTCATGCAGAAACCCAGCTGGTAGGAACCCTTACGGTTCCAGTTGTGCAAATGGGGAAACTTGAGGCCTGGGAAGGTTGAGAAATGTCCTCAGGTCACATGCGAAGGGAGAGATTTGGGACTGAGACACACGAAATGAGATGGCGCCCTTCATCCGGGAACAGCTCTGCCAGCAAAAAGAAAACCTTCAAGTCAGTGGGGAAGGGTGGAGGTTTCCCTAAGGTCACCCTGGGCCAGACTGGAGCCCAGAGCTCTCACCCTGGTACTCCAAGACTGCTAATCTGCCCGTTCCGCGCCGTGGCATCTCCTGTGAATGATAGGGAGGGGAGACCCAAACAGAGGTGAACAGCACCCTCCTCCCGTATGGAATGAGATGGGTCTTTGGGCCCAGGGTCTGGGCTTTATCTGGAAAGCTCAGAAACTTTATTGCCCCTTCAGCCTGACCAGGCCACAGAGCCACAAGCTGCATATCCGCTGCTTGAGACACATTCCCTGTTTGTACCCTGGGACCCAAGTGGAGCTGTAGGTGAAGGGCCAGGGGGAGGGTGGAGCCTTTATTATTATTATTTTTTAACCAGAATTGTAAGGGTTTGAGGTGGAAAGAGACTAATATATTGGGTCTAAACCCTCGTTGTGTGGATGCAGAAATAGAGGCCCAGAGAACCGCAAAACAGTCCCTGCCAGAATCACAAGTTCTATTGAATTTTTGTTGTTTCTTTTTTTTTTTTTTTAATTTGAGGTTGTTAAATCAAAGAGCGGGGAGCTGGCAGAAAGCTAGTTCTCCAGTTTCACTGATGAGAATCTGAGGCTGGAGGTGGAGGTGGCTGTGGGTGGGGAGAGGAGGGAGCGTTCTTAAGATCACACAGGTGGCCCCTGGCAGAGCCCTTAGAACCCCATTTTCAAGTCAACACACACCAAATACCCCCGAAGATCCTCCCTGTGCCAGCTGGTGAGTAAGGAGGGGCCTTAGGCTTGGGTGTGGGTGTGACCACAAAGTAACCATGCGGCCCTTTCAGAAGAGGGTGCTGTGAGCTAGCGACCTGGGAGACCTCCCCAGGAGGTGACCTTCCTGTGAAAGCTGATGGGAAGAGAAGGGGTTTGTTGAGGGGAAGGCTGGGTGCCAGTCCATAGCCCCCCTCTTTACCTGGGAGAACCCTGAGGCCTGGCTGGTGTGCTGTCTCCAAGACTCTGCTTCCCCTGTTTTATTTTTATCTTTTAAAGTTAAGCAGGGAGAGAGGGAATTGATTAACATAACAGAGGTCTGTGGCAGGGCTGCAGTACTAGAATCCTACTCCTTCCTCATGCTAAGGGCACTTCAGGAAACCCTCAAACTGGCCATCTCCTCACAATGACACTGAAGAAGAGTTAAAACATCCTTGTGCCTCTGTGTCTTCCTCTGCGTAGGAGCCCACATTCCTACCCTGCTGGTCTTGCGCCGCTCTCTGGGAAGGGCCTGAGGCTAATGAATGCTGAACTGGGCCTGGGGCACAGGGGTGGGCTGCCAGGTCTAGGGTGTTTCATCTTCACCCCTTGCTTTGCTGTAATCCAGTAGCCTGCCATGCAGCTCTGACTACACTTTCGCAAACTCCCCTCCTCCTGCTCACACCATAAAGGAATACAACACCCTGTGTTTCACAGTGGTGTGACACTACACATGCGACACTTAGCCTTTGCAGCAACGCTGTGGAAGGCCCAACTTCCTACTGGTTAGATAGGAACAGTGTTGCTCTGGAGGATGCTGCCTAAGGACAGGTCACACAGACAGTGGAATGGGTACAATTTAAGGAGTTTGTTCCAGCTCCTGAAACCCACGCTGAGGATAATTCTGCTGTCCAGCCAGGAGCCAGGAAAGTTGGGTCCCTGTAGCCAGGGACCAGGCCACCCTGGCAGCAGAGTGCTTGGCTGCCCTTCAAACCAATATTCTTTAAATATTTGTTCAACACTTATCTGGCATGGAGAGTGTTGGAAGGAACAAGTCCGCAATGAATGTGAGTGGCAGGCTCCCCTGGATTCTGAATTCTGCCCTTCATGAAGGGTGAAACTCACGGACCAAGTCACTTTCCCAGCTGCAGTGAGCTAATATCCTGCACAAACACGGGCCATTGCCCACTTTCCTGTACTTCTCTTTTTCTCCTTGGTTTGCGGTTGAACTTTTCCAAGCCAGACAGTTTCTGGGGAGGCTCATTAAAAGATTTATTTTGGTTCCGTTTTTATTTGAAATTTATTTAAATAACGATGAGAACAATTTGTCTTAGGAGACCACTCTGCCTGTCATTTTTTTTTTTTTTGGACTCAGAAGCTTGGACTGTAAATAATAGGCATCCTTGAACTTGGCTCCTTTTATTAATTAAGTACAGAAAGTATGGTTGTATTTCTATAAGAACAACAATGCATTTTTGGAGGGTGTCTGTGAACTATTGGATTTATTTCATTAAATATTGTTTTGTCTGGTTGCAATAATATATATTCTCATCGTAGGACAGTTGAAGATGCAAAGAGGTAGAAAGAATAAATTGGCCATTCTTCCCCAATCTCCTTGCGTGAATTTCACTACTTGTCCATGTAAACCTAGTAATTTTTAAAATTGTGATAAAATATATATAACATCAAATTTGTCATTGTAATCCTTGAGTGTACGGTGCGGCAGCATGAAGTAACGTCACAACATTGTGTAACCTTCGCCACCTCTGTTTCTAGAACTTTTTCATCATCCCAAACAAAAACTCAGTACCAATTAGAGGATGATTTCCCTTCCCTTCCCCCCAGTACTTGACAACCACTCTTCTCCTTTCTGGCTCTGTGAATCTGACTACTCTACACACCTCATATAAGTCAAGTCATACAGTATTTCCCCTCATATAGATCAAATCATACAGTATTCCCCTCTTGTGTCTGACTTCTTTTACTTAGCATGAGAACATCAAGGTTCTCTTGTGTTGTGGGGTATGCCACAATTTCCTTCATCAGGCGGAATAACCTTCCACTGTGTATGTACGCCGTGTTGTGTTTATCCATTTATCTATCCACGGACATTTGATTTGGTTTTATCTTTTTGGCTTCTGTGAATAATCGTGCTTAAACATGGGTACATAGATATCTCCAAGTCCCTGCTTTCAATGCTTTTGGGTATCTAACTACAAGTAGGATGAGTGGATCCTCTGGTATTTCTATGTTGAATTTTTTTGAGGAGCTGTCATAATTGTCCAGTATTTTTGATATATCAAATCCATATTTGAAATCGATATATAATTACATATCTGACTTTCTCGTTCAGTTTCTCACTTGAGTAACTGTTTTTCAAAATTATTGTGTAGTAAGGCTGCATAATATTCCACTGCATTGCTAGCTCACATTTTCCCCCTCACCTCACTGGTTTTTAGACCAGAGATTGTAAATTCTGATGGTAAAATAAATAAGTTGCTCCTGGTAAATTGCCACATGCTGTATACATACTTGCTGGAGAAATGCATACCAAGGATAGGTCGCTGCCCGTAAGGAGTTCTTTCCATTTCTCCTTGGAAAATCTTGGGGATTATCCAATTCAGTGGTTTTTAAAGTTCTTTTTAGCTGGCTGCCATGATGCATGACCGTAATCCCAGCTACTTGGGAGGCTGAAGCAGGAGGATTGCAAGCCTGAGATCAACTTAGGGAGATTCCAGCCTGAGATTCCAAGCCTGGGCAACTTAGGGAGACTCTGTGTCTTGCTTTGTGCCATGGAGCATAATGAAGGTGACTGCTCCATCACCCTGGCTCCTTGAAAGAGGGCACAGCCCCCACTGACCCAAGATGGTCACGTTAACTGGAATAAGAACAAACATTTACTGGGCATGGTGGCACACACCTGTAATCCCAGATACTTGGGAGACTGAAGCAGGAGCCCAGCCTGGAAAAGTTAACAAGATCTTGTCACAAAGTAAAATTTAAAAAAGGCGGAGGATGTAACACGGGTTGAGGGGTAGGCATTTGCTTTGTGGCCCGAAAAAGAGAACCCTTGGGCTGGGGATATAGCTCTGTGGCACAAGCACCTGCCTAGCAAGCGCGAGGTCATGAGTTCAATTCCAGGTACCAAAAAAAAAAAAAAAAAAAAAAAAGAGAGCCCTGGAAGGTCTGATGAACTTAGGCCTCTCCCATCTTACTCTCACATGGCCCTATCTGGCCAGCCCCATGAGGGCTGGGAAATGAAATCCCACATGCAGATAGAAAGCTACAAATACCTGGTTATACAGCATTAATAAGTACCCAGGTTGAATGAGGCACACACCTGTTATTCCAGTACTCGGACAGGCTGAGGCAGGAAGATCACAAGTTCAAGCCTAGGTTGGTGACTAGCAAATTCAGCGATTTAGCAAACCCCGATCTAAAAGAAAAAAGAAAAAAAAGGCTCAGGTTCAATCTGCAGTAATGCAAAAAAATTCCCAGGTTGAATGTTCCCTTTCATGCCTCGTTTGCTGATGTCAGCTCAGCCAGCGGAGGCACAGGCCTGGGTCCCGCAGACAGAGCAACCTGTGGGCTTTCCGTTGTGAGGGCTCGGAAACCACCACACCCACAGAACAAAAACCCCAAAGCCCCTGCTCAGCCCCGAGGGGGCACTGAGCAGAGGAACCAGAGGAACCACGTGGCTTCTGGCATCTCTGGAAATAAAAAGGCAGAAGCCCAGAGAAGAAGGAAGTAGAGCAGATGGCACCTGCTAAGAACCCTGGGCTCCTTTGGGGAGTTCTAGGCCTGTGGGGGAGGCAGAGTGTGTGTTGCAGAGGTGCCGGGCCCCGTCTCTGTCCTGTGAGTGGGGCTGCCCTAGCTATCCTTGCTGTCTGTGAGCTGTTTTACTTTGCTCGAGCGCAGGTGTGCTTGCTGGATGTAACGCGTCACTCACCCCCAATCCACATCTCTCCCCTCCCAGGGATGTCCTCTGCCCAGACCAGAAATCTCGGTGTGGCTTCCCAGGACCATCCGTGAGCAGTGGGCCAGGGAAGGGCAGCATTGTGGCATCTCTGGTAGAAGCTCTGGGACCACCTTGGACAGGGCTGAGGAAGCTCAGGACAAGAAGGCTGACGCCAGCCCGCAGCCCAGTCCCGAGCTCCTCCATCTCCTTTGCTGTGGTGAAGAGACTTTGTCTCAGACAGACAGTGGACACCAGGGTTCTAGTCCCACCTGGCTTTCTCACTTTGTTGCTGAGCAGGCCTAGATAAGTCATGTCCCTTTCTTGGTGTCTTAGTGTTCTCATGGAAAATGGTATGGCTCAGAAGTCGGGAACATGCCTGGGAGGAGCATGACCCCAGGTGATGGTGTGTGAGATGCCACTCAGAATCTTCCAGAAGTCCATATAACTTAGAGTGAAGGGTAACTGGATGTGGTGGTGATGTCACAGGCACTCGCCTCAGTTGAAGGACGTGTGCTTGGTAACATGACGGTTGGATTCTAGGCCTGGCTTCGCTCCAGACAGGGAGCCCATGAAACAGGAACCGTGTCACTGCAGACCCAGCAGCTGGAACAGTGCCTGGCATGCGGCTGGTGCTAATGCTGATGCTAAATAACTATGCACAAAGGAACACGTAACTCCCTCTGACTTTGGGTCAATAGCTGGAAGACTTCTTATGGAACATGAGAAGGTTAGGGAGAGTCCCTGGCTCTACCTAAAGTCAGCTTCCAGGGCCAGCTGAGTGGCCTTGGGGAATCACCAGCCCCTCGGTGTCAGCCGGCCTCCTCGTGTGGTATAGCGCTCAGCAGGGCCCGTCTCCCAGGCTGTGCAGGAAGCCCCAGTGGGAAGCACGATTCTAAGCCTTCTGGGAACTGCCAGGCCCCCTGCTCAGCCCAGCACCAAGGGAAGGCTGGCTGCTTGTAGGACACGGGCGTGTGGCAAGCTCTTCCCACACAGCATGTGGTGCCAGGGCCTATGCGGTGGAGCCTTCTGGAATACTCATCCCCAAGAATTGAGTAGCTATTATTTATTGGGCACTTGCTGATTCCAGGCCCTATGCCAAGGACTTTACAGGCACAATTCCACTTATGATGGTCTAAGACGCATTGTTATTCTCATTTTACCAGTGAGAGAAACCAAGGTGATGCCTTTAGTCAGCACCCAGACCCCTCCTGCTCAGAGGCAGGCTCCACCTCCTGTCTGTCCCACAGGCACCAGGGGTGGGAATGCAGGTCGCCAAGTTGCCTTTTCCTAAGTACCTTTTGGGTACCAGGAACTTTATAGATGTTACTGTGGATCCTTTTGACAACTCCAAGAGTGAGGCTTCATTTTCGTTGTTTTGTTTTTTGAGTAGGGGTTCTTGCTAAGTTGCCACAGTTGGCCTCCAACTCCTGGGCTTACGCTGTCTTTCTGCCTCAGCCTCCTGAAGAGCTGCAACTATAAATACATGGCTTAAGGCCCTGCTTTTTAGTATTTTGTTTATTTTTTATTTGATTTGAATTTTTTTTTTTATTTTCAGTACTGAGGATCAAATCTACAACCTCATGTATACTAGACAAATACTGTACCACTGAGCTACACCCACATCCAAGAGTAAGGAATTCTTTCTCTTTTTTTTTTTGTTTTGTCTTTTTTGAGACAGGGTCTCGCTATGTAGTTCAGGCTGGCCTTGAGCTCACTCTCTAGCCAAGGCTGGTCTCAAACTTGCAACGATTCTCCTGCCTCAGCCTCCCGAGTGCTGGGATTACAGGCATGCACTACCTGCTAATTTCTTATAGATAAGTAAACTGAGACCTAGGGAGGGTAAAGTGATTTAACCCAGGGTCACACAACAAAAAATTGGATATTCTGAGATTTAAACCAAATTCCAAGAACAAGTAGAGAAAAAACATCTTTGTGGTGGCCTGAACTGAGAGTTATTTTGCCTGTGTGTATATTTGTAGGTGCTTGTTTGTTTGTTTTTTTGTTTGTTTTTAGACAGAGCCATACTATGTAGTTCAGGCTGGCCTTCAACTCACTATGTAGCCTAGGCTGGCCCTGAACTCACAGAGATCCTCCTGCCTCAGCCTCTCGAGTGCTAGGATTATAGAAGTGTGCCATCATGTCTGATCCAAATTGGTTTCTTTTGTTTTGAGTTCTCCACTAGGGTTCCTGCAATCTCTTCATTAATGACTAATTTCTGAAAGACCTTTATTCTTGAGTCAGTTTATTATGAGATCCAGGAAAATCTAATAGAAGAAAAAACAACATAAGTTGAAATAACTTCAGGATTTTCTTTTTTGGGGGGTTTTTTTTTGTTTGTTTGTTTTGGTTTGTTTTGGTTTGGTTTTTTTCTGGTACCAAGAATCGAACTCATATGACCTTGCGCTTACCAGGCAGGCGCTGTGCCACTGAGCTAAATCCCCAGCCCCCAACTTCAGGATTTTCCAGTAAATTCTTAGGCATTGATTTCCTTGGACCATAAAGAAACTTCCTTTGTGTTTATCTCCCTTTCCGAGCAATGAATCAGGCAGGAACTGATACGAGAGGCTCCAAGTGAGATAAGCAAGAAATTCCTGTGCATGCTGCTTAGTGGGGAGTGGGAGGCAGTAGGAGAGAGCCTGGTGGGGGGAAAGCTGAGCTGAGCCCACCCAGCTGCAGGGACTGGCCTTGGAAGGAGAAATAGGGTCGGGGAGGGCATCCCCGGGAACCGGGCTTGCACCACCTATTAAGAGCCACAGAGAGAAGTCTGGTTGTCCCAGATCCTCACCCAGACTTCCAAACTGGAAGGGTACTTGAAGAAGACTTTGTCAATCTCTGTTTCATTGATGCCGATTTCCATGGGATGACTGTGTGATGTATCCTCCAGGTCAGCACCCTTTTGCGAATAAAAGGAAATAAAATAGACGGTCATCTGAGGCATAGCAGGAATGAACTGGAACCTTTGGGTTCCTGAGTGCTACCGCCATAGCTGTGAGGGGAGGGAAGTGGCTTCCAGCACCCGGAAGGGTTGGCAGGCCGGGCACAAAAGGCAAACAGAGGAGGATGGAAACCAAAGCAAACCAAAGCAAACCAAACCAAAGCAAACCAAACCAAAGCAAAGCAAAGCAAACCAAACCAAACCAAACCAAACCACAGGAGATGGGTCCTGAGTAGAGAGTAGCAAGGACTTCATAAGGTGCCATTTGTGGAGCCCGGCAACATGCCCAGCCAGCCTGGGCAGCACCTCGGCAGGGGCTGCGGTCTGCAGGTGCATTAGCATCTGTGTGCATGTGGGTTTGTCGCCAGCTGGACTGGAAGGAAACATGCAGAGTGGGTCTGATTCAACCCTGGGCCCATCCCGCCACTACCCCCAGTGCTGAGGAAATCCCGCCAGATGTCTGTGGATGGAATCAGTCCTGGTGGGCAAGGTGCTTGTGGGTCGAGCCAGTGCAGGAGTTTCACTTGAAGAAAAGAGTTAGGGTGCCCCGTCTCCGAGGAGCTGCTCTGTGCAATGGGAAGGTGAATACCCGTGGACAGGTGGAGTGTTAGACTCTGTGACCTGGTCTGTGTTACTGAACCTCTAAGCCTCAGTCTCTCTGTCTGGGAAATGGGGAGGGTTAAAAATATCTTACTCTAGCAACATACTGCACTCATGTTTATAATAGCACAGTCTGTAATAGCTAAGTCATGGAAACAATCCAAATACCCATCAACTAAGAAATGGACAAAAAAGATTTTTTTTTTTTTGAGACAGGGTTTCACTGTCCAGTTCAGGCTGCCCTTGAATTTACTCTGTAGCCCAGGCTGGCCTCAAACTCTCAGTGATCCTCCTGCCTCAGCCTCCCGAGTGCTGGGATTACAGGCGTGTACCACCACACCTGGCCTTAAAATGTGTTTTTAAAATATAATGGAGTGCTACTCAATCATAAAGAAGGATAAATCTGAGGCTTTTCTAGGTAAATAGATGCAACTTGAGACCATACTCTTAAATGAAATAAATCGGACACATGTAAACGTCATTATTGTCTCCATAGTGTAAGAAGCTTAAAGAGTAAACAAGGACCAAAATATACAATAGATATTGGGAAATGGGAAGAAACTGTTCAAAAGTAAAGAAGAACTAGGGTGAAGGAGGGAGGAAACGAAGGAAAGGAAAAGGGGAAACAAGATTTTCTAAAAAAGGATAAAATGGAAATAAAACTTTGTAAGTATGGAGGGGAAGATGCGTTCAAGGGAGGAGAAGGGATTTGGAAAAATAGAGAAATCAAAATATATCACGGCCGGGTGTGGTGGCACACGCCTGTAATCCCAGCACTCCAGAGGCTGAGGCAGGAGGATCGTTGCGAGTTCGAGACCAGCCTGGGCTACAAAGTGAGCTCAAAGTCAGCCTGAACTGCATAGCGAGACCTTGTCTCAAAAAAACAAAAAACCCAACAAAATATATCACGTACAGGTACAAATCCCCTATGATGAATATGATCACTATGTATATCTAAAATGTACCAATAAACCTAATTTATTTAATTAAAAAAGAAATGGGGAGGGTATACATTGACTGCAGAAGAATTAAGTGAGACTATCTGTGCTAATAAATGGTAGCCTTTATAGTACTAATAATGTCCTGAGACGTTACAGGATTTAATGTTTGCCCTGCTGGATTTTGGTCTTGCTTTGCTCCCATTCCTTTGTAGCCTCCTGTTTGTAACTTTTGGAGTGGAAATGTCTATCTTGTGCCATTGAATGTTGGAAGTGTTTAGCTTTCTTTTCCTTTGTACAGGGGCTCACAGCTAAGAGTTTGCCTTAAATCTCAGAAGAGACTTCAGATTTGGATTTTCAGCAATGCTGAAACTGTTAGGGCTTTGGCAACTCTTAGAGATGGACTCGATGCCTTTTGCATAAAGGGATGTGCATGAGTCTGTTTGGGCCGGGGTAAAATATGATGGCTTATGTCTATATGACCCCCTACATCTCATTAAGTCTTAGTGGGACTTTTTCAGAGGTGGTTGAATCTAGAGTGTGTGATACTGGGATTAAGGGTGTGTGATTAGTAAGTCAGTGCACTGATTGGTTTGGCAGAGTGCTGGCTAGGGTTAAGGATGTAAGTGCTACCCCAGGGCAGGTAGCCTACATAAACTATAAGGGACAGAGGAGGCTTGTCCCTTGCTCCCTTGTTGCTTTTGCTACCTTCCACCTGCCATGTGCCACCCTGCCTTGGACCCAGCTGATTATGGACTGAACTCTCCACGAACTGTAAACTAAATAAACCTTTCCTGTTTATCTTTGGGTGTGGAGTATTTTGCCTCAGCAACAGAAGTAGTAACTAAAACAGGCCCTTACCCTAAAGGTGACATTCTTTTTTTTTTTTTTTTTTTTCTTTTTGAGACAGGGTCTCACTATGCAGTTCAGGCTGGCCTTGAGCTTACTTTGTAGCCCAGGCTGCTCTCAAACTCACAACGATCCTCCTGTCTCAGCCTCCCGAGTGCTGGGATTACAGGCATGCGCCACCATGCCCGGCTCTGAAGGTGACATTTAAGCAAAGTTTGAAAGAGAATTTATGTAACCAAAGATCACGGGGTGCCACTTTCTCAAGCCGTAGCTGCTTTCTTATGTCCTAGAGCCTTCCATTAGTCCGGGTCTTTCACCTGGACACTGGGTGTCTTGTGGCTGTAGTTTTTTTTCACTACCCACTCTTGCCCTTCAGCTGAAAACACTCAGCCACTCTGGGCTGGAACCTCGCCACTTTCCCGTCCCATTTGTTCCCATTCTTGTCTCCTTTCCTTTTGCACAAGGGGGTGTTATGTCCAGGGTGGGCACCGCTGCTCCACTGGGATGAATGGCCAACCAGGACTGCAAACTCAGCACCAGTAAGGAATTCAAGGGACGGAGTTTAAAAGGGAAGACGCTTTATTTGTAAGGAGGAAAAAGCAGAAGACAGAAAACTGCCCTAAAGAGGGGGCAGACGGTTCTGGAAAAATGGATTTCCTGTGGGCCCTTATTCCTGGTCCCCTTTATTAGGATGAAAGATCGTTTCTCCCTGGAACGTGTCACGACCTGATTGGCTTCTTGAGTTCCAGGTCAAAAGACCCTCAACTGGACACTATTGTCTACAAGTGCATTCCTTTAGGTGGGCTTTATTTGACTTTTTCCTCCCCTGTTTGTCTTTCTCAGGCCCTTATCTTCTCTGGGGTTTGTAGGTTGATTAGGAGGAGCCTTCCAGACTCTGGCATTTTAAAGTTAGTGATTAAGGGGATGTTATCTAGTGCAGCAATATAGTGAGCCTAGAAGTGAGGAGAGGCCACTAACTTGGTTAGGGTACCTGGCTTCCTCAGCTCAAGAGATCTTTCTCTAGTAAATTCTTACATTAATTGCACTATTTGGTGCCTTTCCAGGTCTGGTTTTTTTCTCTCCCTTTGTCCTTTTAATTGTTTCCTCCAGTAAAGTTTTAATTCTTTTTGGACAGGATTAGCCAGAAAACCTAATGACTTATTCTATCTTTTCCTTACGAACCAACCCCCCTGCCTGTCAGGGTCAGCACCTTCTGCCCTCCCTCTGTGTCTCGGGGACCCCCTCGAAAACCTCCCCCACCCCAGGGATGCCTTCAGCACTATTTTTTCCATCTGAGGCTTCCGTTCCTTCCGTCCTCAGCTCTATCATCACCTCCATTGTCCACCATATTTTCCGGAAGTATTTCCCCTTTTCTCCAATCCCTTCCAGCTTACATGCTCTCTCTTCCTCCCAGGCAAGCATCTTAACTGAGATTTTTTCACTGACTGATGTTACTTCTTACCTGAGGTCCCTGACACTTGCTGTCCCCAGGACCCTTCTGTTCTCTCCATGTGCTACCCGGGTGATTTTGTCCACTCCATTTCTGGGGTGCCCAGAGCTAACATCATCAGATCAGTGGCAGCCCATGGACCTTGCATGGGCTGCTGAAATCCAACAGGCACTCAGACCAGAGACTGTCCTGCCAGAGATGCTTCTTCTCATCCTATTTATCTTCCTCTTCCTTCATCCCTCTCCATAAAATCCTCATCAAACAGATGCTCTGAGGAATCCATCCACTTTCCTCTTTCTCAGGAGTCACCCCTTTCTCCTCTCCACTTTCAACTCTGTACCCAGGGGCTGTCGAACAGCTACTCCTAGAAGTTACAGACTCTCAGCCAACAGTCATTTCACTGTCTCTAGTGGCTAGAATTATCTCCCCAAAGGATATGCTCACGCGTAACCCTTGGCTCCATGAATGTGACCCTTTCTGGAACAAGAGCCCTTGCAGTTGTCCTCAGGGTAAGATGAGGTTATTCTAGACTGCAGTGAGCTCCACTCCAGTGACTAGTAGCCTCATAAGAGAAGGGAAGTGGGAACCCAAACATAGAAGACACACACAGGGCAAAACACTGTGTGTCAATCAAGGCAGTTTGGAGCTTCCTGTCACAAGGAACTGCAAGGATTGCAGGAAACTGTCAGACACTGGGGAACATGAAACATGATTCTCCCTCGTTTAGGCTTGTGACCTCCACAACTGGGAAAGAGATTTCTGTTGTGTGAAGTCACCTATTTGGGGTAATGTGTTTCAGCAGCCTTAGGAAATTGATCTGTCCTTCTGTCTACCTACCTACACCGCTCACCCCTCGTCTGCACCAGGCACTGTTTGAGAAACCCCAGGTCTTCAGCGGAGACAGGATGTCACCGCTGCCCTTGGGAACTTTGGAGGGCAGACGGATGGAAATGCATACAGCACCCTGTGCTGCAGGATCTGAGAAACCGGAGGCTACAGAGGCTGTGGGGATGTAGGAGAGAATTCATTGCAGTGGAAGGTAGATCTCTGAGGAGGCGGCCTTCAAGTTTTGAAGGTTGCAGGGTCGTCAGCCAGGTGTGCAGAGCAAGTGAAAACAGGTTCTTCCCAGCCATCAAGCCCGCGTGGGTCCTTGCCAGGCCCTTGCCACCTGGAAAACCACAAATCCCATAGCCCCAAGAGATGGTGGGGAAGCTCTGCCTCCCCTCCTTGGAGCCTGGATGGGCACTGAGGGCTCAAGCAGGGAACGGACTTGTCTAAGGCCAGTGGCCAGTGGCCTATGAAAGTGTTCCCCCTGGACTCATGAAAGAGTCTCTCCCCCTCTTTCTCTTTCTTTCTCGCTCTTCCTCTCTCCGAGTTGTACCATTAGTACTGATTTAAATTTTTTAAAAGATATTCTCACTGCATAACAGCCCCATTTGCAGACAGGAGAGAAATGCTTCCCATGCTAACTTGGGCAGGCGGAAGGCCCTGGCAGGACAACCTGTCCTTGGTCATCGGGGTAGACTGTGGGCTTACTCTGGCATCTGCTGCTGTAACGGGGGGCTGGGGGAGGAAGTTCTCCACAGGCCCTCCCGGACCTCAAGTCCCTATCTTAGGAAGCTGGGTTTCCCCCTCTTGCTTGGCTACTGGCCTCCATTTCTACGTCAGCACTGGGGCCCTGGTTCCTCTTTCCTCTCCCTGGTGGGTTCGGGACTTCCCTTGGGAGGACTTAGGTGCAGGTGCAGGTGCAGGTGCAAGTGGGGCTTCTGAATGGCCTGCTGTCCCCATGGAAAGCCAGAGCTGATTGGTTCATAACCTGATGACTCTGAAAGACTGCAGGGGACCAGGCTTGAGCAGAAGAGGATTTCTACTTTTTAAAAATTTTTTAATTTTTAATTTTTTTGCTTTTTTTCCAGTACCAGGAATTGAACTCACGACCTTGCGCTTGCCAGGCAGGCTCTTGTGCCACTGAGCTAAATCCCCAGCCCAGGATTTCTAAATCCTGCAGGGTGGGACTGCCTCACCTTCCCCTGCACTTTAGTTTTCCAGTGGTCTTCAAGAAGCGAATGAGAAGGTACAGATGGATGAGGCCGAGTTACCAGGTCTCTGAAAGGAAGAAGAGGGGTTTAGGACATAAAGATCCTGTCGTGTCACTTCCTACAGGAAGCCAAGATTCCTCTTGCTGGATTCCTGTGGAAGCCCAATTCACAGCTATATCCCCAGGCTCGGGCCAGGCAGGGAAGAGTGGAGCTGGAAGAGACCCCACACTTCACGGATGCAGAAAACAGGCCCAGAGAAGGAGAGGGGGCATACCTACGTCACACGGGCAGTCATCATACTTCTAGTTTCCAGCACAAAACTATTTCCGCTAAAGGGAAGTCCCCTATGGCCGACATCCCATATTCTGTAACCGGAGAACTCTGCTTGGGCAGAGTTGTTTTGTCGTTTCTTCTCAAAGCTGATATTATGCATACCCACAGATGAAAATGGCCTGTAAGTTTCCCTTCTAATGCTGAACTTGTCTGGATTGTCTGGCCTCCTAAAATGAGCTGAGGGGGAGTCTTTTTCTCTGAATTTGTCTAATTTGTCTAAACTTTCCTTTATTCTGTTGTTCTTTTCCTAAGATATAAGGTTGGCTTTCTAACTCACTCATTTCGCATCTTTATCTTAAATAACTTAAAGCTCTAAAAGGCAAAAAAAGTCTGCTTTCAATCTGATTTTGGCAGAAATTCTTCAGTTTACTGCAAAAGACCCTGCTACACACATCACGCAGATTGCTCTCGTCTTATACCTGGTCTGGTTCATACCCTTTAACTACTGGTATGGCGCCTGTGGGTTTTCACTCAACTTTCATGCAGTAAATATCTACTGAGCTCCTCGTAGGTTCCAGCTGCTGCTGTAGGCACTGGAAACCCCAGCAGGGCAAGACAAGTCCCCACCCTGATGGCGCTTAGGTTCAGCGACATTCAGAGCCCCTGACTTGTACCACATCTGCTAACATCCTGGCTTGGCCTGGCCTGGCCTCCCTCCCAGTGGGAATTGAGGTAGAGTCATGAGGCAGACCCACACTCATCTTTTAGTCCAGACCTGGATGCCCTACCCGTATGGCTCTGCAAAGTTCTTACCCGATCTCCTGTTACATTTTCATATCTTTGCTCTATTCACCTTCTAGGATTATGTGAAAATCAAATAGGGCTCTGTAGACAGCAAAAGGCTCTAAAGGGGATGTGACCTATTAGAGATCATTCTGCTGTGAGGCAGGGGCTGGCCCACAGGGCTTCTCAAGATTCTCCTCAGGGGAAGGGAGAGGCTCTGAAGAAGGGCAAGGGCCGCCTTCTTCAGCAGAGCAAGCAGGGCCCCCTTTCCCACCTTCCTCAGGAGCACCTATCTGAGGATGGTGGAAGGAACCAGGGAGAAGGAGGAGGAGCACAGAGACTGCTCGGTTGGGGAAAATCCTCCACACAGCTGTGAGTTGGGCTCAAACCCAGGCCATCTGTGCCGCAGACTTTGTCCCTTGGGTGGGAGCTCCTCACACCTTCCAAGGTGTCCACAAAGCTGGCTCCCGCCTTATCTAGGAAGAGGCTGGTCTACAGGACAAATGGAATTAACCCCAGGGAGGAACTTCCCTGAGCCAGGGAGGGGACAGGCTTCTAAGGCAAGCTTGTGGCTGCAGAGGGAACAGCCAGCGTGGTTTGGTGCCATCTTCACTAGAACTGGGTGTGACAGAGGCAGAGTACAAAATGGTTTGTCATGAGCCGGGCGTGGTGGCGCATGCCTGTAGTCCCAGCACCGGGGCGGCTAAGGCAGGAAGATCACTGTGAGTTCAAGACCAGCCTGAACTGTATAGTGAAACCCTGCCTCAAAAAGACAAACATAAATAAATTTTTTAAAAAAGGTTTGTCATGTATCTGTTGAAAGAGTCATGATGCTTTTCACTGCCTTTTTAAACTCAGGTTGACTGTCTTCTGGGAACAGAGACTTAACAGATGCAAGTTCATCTGCCGTGGGTTATCCAACTGGGTGTCTCGTCGTTTCAGCTAAGACTCACAAGAGGCACTCAAACAAGGGTACCCGGGCGAGGGCCTTAGGGCCTGGGTCCATCTTTGGCAGTCTAGGGAACCAATCACGGTGTGACAGATCCAGGTACTGACCTGGGAGGGAGGGTCCTTATTACCTGATAAAAGAAAGCTGGAACAAAGGCCCTCGGTCATGCATCGGGATCCCCTGCCCTCACACAGAATAGCTTTCTGTCTTCTGCTTTTTTCCCTCCTTACAAATGAAGGGAAACTTTTTCAACTCCATCCCTTTAATTCCTTAGTGGTGCTGAGCTTACGATCCTGGTTGCCTGCTATCCTAGTGGAGCAGCAGCGCTCAGCCCGGACACAACAGAAACATCATGCTAGAAAACTCTTTTTCCTCCTTTCCTTCTCCACCAGGACTGACACGATCAAAATGTATATTTGTAATGCAAATATAAAACGAAGTGAAGGGGCTGGGGATTTAGCTCAGCGGCAAAAGTGCCTGCCTGGCAAGCGCAAGGTCGTGAGTTCGGTTCCCGGTACCAGAGAAAAACCAAAAAAAAACCCAAACAAACAAACAAACAAATAAAACGAAGTGAATGACAGCACTGGGTTACTTGAACATCAGCGACTAACAATTGTTGAGTGCTCAAGACGCTCTGGAGTCTGTCTCAAGGACAACCTATTTTCATTCTTGCCGTAATGGGTACCAAGTGCCAGCTACCATCCAAATGCTATCGTCTCCGTTCACAGGTGTAGAGGCAGAGGTATAGAGACGTTAAGAAAGTTGCCTGGGATAAGGAGTAGACTCGCCCGACACACAAGCCCTGGTGTCTCTATGTGTAACCAGCATGTCTGACAACCCCTTAAGCACCCGGGAGAGGACTCTGAATATTCCTATCACACAGGGCGGGGAAAACTAGCTGGCTTGCTTTATCACTTGCAAGCAAGGGCAAGCATATCTCTTGGGATAACCTTAAACACGTTTTGGATTAGATAAATGACAATTGGCAACCTGTGTGTCTATAGCATTTTTTGACAAAAACAGTTAGTCTCATATTGTCAGAGGTGGGTAAGCAGGTTGGGACTCTCCAGCAGAGGCCTCTGGTAGAAAATAATCCGGGATGCAGAGCCAGGGGCTGTAGCTGCTACCACCCACCCCAAGACCCTGGATTTCTCTGCTTCACACCTTGGGGCTGTAGACGAAGAACAAGGAATGCATGTGGACTGCTATCTGATGGTCGAATGGGTTGTTTGGGCTAGAATGAGATCTGGCTTTCAGCCCCTGGGTGTGGTTTTTATGTAGGGGAAAGAAACTCCCAATCTGCTAGATATCTGGTATGAGTTTATGTTCTCTATTTTTTTTTTTTTTTTTTTTTTTTTTTTTAGACAGGGTCTCGCTATACAGTTCAACCTAGCCTTGAGCTCACTTTGTAGCCCAGGCTAGTCTCGAACTTGCAACGATCCTCCTGCCTCAGCCTCCTGAGTGCTAGGATTACAGGCGTGTGCCACCACGCCCCACTGAGTTTATGTTCTCTAAAATCAAAGAATGAATTTTAGGAACAATGGAGGTTAAGACCAGAATATATTTATTGGGGGGGAGGAAAAAGCTTTTGTCTGAGAGAGACAGAAGGGGGTCTCGAATGGGTTGCTAAGGACCCTGCCTTTTCTAGGGATTTTTATAGAGCAAATCCACAACATGGGGTGAGTCCAAGGTGGGAAAAATGGAAAATTGCAAGGTGGGCATGAGGTGGGGTAAAACTATGGTCAACCAGTAAGGTTACGGGTATAATTGCTCAGGTAAAATTGATTAAATCGGGATCAAATGGGGAAACGAGTCACTAGCAAGCCAGCATGAATACAGAACAGGGGCTTTTCCTGTAGGGTTGGGTTAGTGGCTCTTCCTGGCTTTCTCAAGGTGATGGATACCTACTTAGAATATCAGTTTCTGATATTTGTCCTTGGGAAGTATGTGGGTGCATTTGTTTTATCTTTTGTCTTGAAATCTGGCCCTCAGCTGGAGGTGCTTGTCTCTCCCACAGCTGCAAGGTATCTCATCTTCTGCCCTCAAAGGAGGGAGCGCTCCTTTGAGGGCCTAGCCCTATCTAACTACCTATAATATTTTATCTAAGTTAACCTCCTGTAACAGTTTTGTTTTGTTTTTGTCTTTTTGAGATAGGGTTTCACGATGCAGTTCAGGCTGGTCTCGAGCTCAAACTCGAACCGGTCATCCTGCCTCAGGCTCCTGAATGCTGGTAGTAGAGGCGTGTGCCACCAGGCCCAGCCGGTCCCTAGGTTTTGATTAGTGGAGTTCTGCAGCTGACAGCTCATTTGTTCTCTGCCTCTCAATTAAGAAACCACCACAAATAGGCCCTCCAGTGTTTTTAGAGTTCCAGGACGGAGGGAGGGAGCACCTGGCTTTCTCAAGGTGATGGATATCACCTTGATATCCATCTAGGAGCTGCCCTTGCTGCCTTGCAGCTTGGCACACTTTCTGCCTGCAAAGCTGCGGTTAATCAGCCTGGAGCCTTATTCTCCTGCTGATCTGGAACCTCTTCCCTGGAGGCCTCTGGACAGGAAGAGCTGCACAGGCCCAGCCAGGGGAATATCCCCGCAGGCGATCTTGAATGAGCCTCTGAGACTCTCAGAGCCTCTCTATGTGCAGATGTGAAATCACGATCGAAAGCCTTCTCTACTGATTTGAGGGTGATTGTGAGGGTTTACAGGGATAAAGGAGAGAGGCTGCTTTGGAAACTGTAAAGCAGGGGGTTGTGCTGACTCATCAAGAGACCCTATTTAGAGCTGAGGGTGGAACTGGTCAGTAGAGCACTTGCCAGACACCCAGGGGGCTCTGGATTCCATCCCCAGCACAGCAAAATGTTTGAAAAGGGGCCTCGTTTATTTCAGCCCAGCCGTTTATTTTTTTCTTTTCCACTGATCACAGGTCCAGCTCCTGGGTCATTTAACAATAGCGACCATCCCTGGGCCCCTCTGGAGAGCTTCAGGGTGCTTGGGATTGGGAGGGGAACTCAAGAGAAAGGAAAGACAGGGTCTGTTCATCATCTTGCAGCCCTGAGAGGGAGGTAGAAAGACAGAGTGGCTAGGGCATGTAGTCTCCAGTAGAAAATTTTCTGTGATCTTTATTCTTATTTAATTTTTATCACCACATATTTGCAGTGCATACTGATTATATTTATGTAATACATCTTCATTCTTTTTGTTGTTTTTGATCTTTTTGAGACAGGGTCTCACTATGCAGTTCGGGCTGGCCTTGAGTTCACGTTGTAGCCCAGGCTGGTCTCGAACTTGCAGCGATCCTCCTGCCTCCGCCTCTCCAGTGCTGGGTTTACAGGTGTGCGCCACCATGCCCGGCCCTTACATCGTCATTGTTTTTTTCATCTTCTTCCCCTCTCCTCTTTCTGCATTGTGATCTTTATACTTTTTTTTTTTTTTTTTTTTTTTTTTTTTTTTTTTTAATTTTTATTGGTTTTTCTCCGGTATCGGGAACCGAACTCCACGACCTTGCGTTTGCTAGGCAGGCGCTTTGCCGCTGAGCTAAATCCCCAGCCCCGTGATCTTTATTCTTAACACAGAAAGTGGACTCACCTGTGCAACAGCGACCTGAGTATGAATCAGCCCAGCCGTCCAGGAACTCCTCAGGCTCCTCCCAGGCACTACTCCCCTGAGGAACCTCCCTCCTGACTTCTAGCACCATCCCTTGATTTTGCTTACTTCCAACGAGGGTGGATCCTTCCGCGCCTGCTTTTTCCTCTACCAAATGTGTGGGTTTCATCCTTGGTGTAAGGGGCTGTGGCGTGTTCCCTCTCATTGCTGCAGACAGAATGCGACTAGGTAACGATTTCCTTGTTCTGATAAGGACCTTGGGGTGATCCAGTTTGGGGTGTGCTGTGAATGTTCCAGTGCATGTCTCTAGGATATAGCACTGAGTGAGGAAGGATGGGATCATAAGGTACATGTCTGTGTGGCTTGCGTAGATGCCAGCAGGCAGGACTTACTGAAGCTGTGAGGAAGAACTTCTGGACGCTATAGGTTATAGTCATCTGGCTCAGACTTTCAGAAGAGAAGGGTTTGGCGTGGTTGAGCAACCGGGACTTTGACTCCTTCCTGTCCAGACTTAGTCCCCTTATTTAGTCTGAGGTTCCCAGACTGACTGTACTTCCCAGATGTGTTTCAGCTACCTGGGGGGATGAGTTAGGGCACTTAGGAGTCAGCTGTCCCCTAGAGCCAAAGCCCTCTGTGTCATCTGTACTATGTAGAAGGGTTGCTGAGAATGACTTCATTTGTTTTTGAAAAAGCTTTGGTTTTTTAGCTTTAGGTTGAAAATCTACTGCTGGGAGATTCTATTCTTGGGCAAGGGGATGGGTGTAGGAAAAGTTAAGCATTGTTCAGCCCAGGAGCAGAGCTGAGGCTCCGTGACCTTTAGAAAATCTTATAAGCCAGTTATGGTGGCACCTACCAGTTATCCCAGAACTCTGGGAAGCTGAGATAGGAGGATTGAAAGTTTCAGCCTGGGGAGAGGTGGGGCAGTTTAGCAACTTAGTGAGACCCTGCCTCAAAATAAATTGTGAAAAGAGCTGGGAATGTATATAGCTCAGTATAAAAGCCCAAGGCTCCATCCCCAGTATTAAAAAAAAGGGCTTATAGTATGGTTTGTGATGTGGAGATCTCGTACCATTCTCTAAAATACAGTTCTCTATGGAAGCTTGCAGGGTATGGGTAGGGCTTTGAGGTGGAGTTTCAACCCAAGTCTTGGGGACTCCCGGGAGGGTTTTGCCCACCTACTTCTGGCTTGGATGTGTGTGTGTGTGTGTGTGTGTGTGTGTGTGTGTGTGTGTGTGTTTAAGTGTCTTCATTCCCGGAAGCTGTCCTTTGAAGTTGTTGGGATTTCACATGGTTCCCATTTTTCCCCAGGAGTGGGTGACATGGGTGGCCTGTGTGTCCCTCCCCAGAGTGGTGGCCTTTCCTCCTGTGACACCTGGCCAGGTTTGGTCCCATAATTTCATGAGGCCATACTTTGGTGAGGGAGGCCAGCCCAGCGACCGAGGCAGTGGCGGCGGTGGCGGTAGCCGTGGCCGTAGTGGGCCTGGAGGGGACAAGTCTGCCTCGGCTTCTAGCTGTGAGTCAACAGACCTGATAAACAGCCCATTTCCCGGGGCCACAGAAACAAAGCCCACAATGTCTGGGCTTCAAGGGATCTGTCTGCCCGCCTCTTCCTGAAGCAGCTGTTTATTCTTTTGACAGGAGCTGGACTTGGACAGAGCACCTTCTCTGCCTCTAAGCCCTGCCTCCTTCTCCAGGACAGAGTTCAGGCATTTTGCATTTTGCTCTGGAGGGAAAGAAGCAGATGATGAGGTATGTGAAATGTTAAAATGATTCTCTTCTGCTGAGCTTGGGGTCACTGAGAACCATGAGCAGGGCGCTGCACGAGCCCACCTGGGGGGATCCTCGCTCCCCAACAATCCCGGCTTGGTCCCTCTGTAGTTCTGGAAGGAGACAAAGTCCTTCTCTTGGGGCAGTGTTTCTGGAACCAAGAGCTGGTGGGGTGCTAGCTTAGGGACTTTCGCTGTAAGTCCTACTTTATTTTACTTCCCTTGGCAGGAACTCATAGGATGATGGCCTGGGGTTTTCTCTGCAGGAGACTTCCCCTGTGAATCTCAGGGCCCCAGGGGGCCAGTGTTGTGGGTGAATGCGGAGCCCTCTCAGGACAATGCAGCATCTTGCTTTGGTTCTGTCTGGAAAAATCCTAACACAGGAATTTTTGGGCCGGGCTACAGCTGGATCAGGCTTTCAGTGTCCTAAAGAGGATTCAAGAAAAGTTGCTACAAGATATAACGCAGAGAACAGGTTGTGCTGTTTGTGATGGCTGGAGTGACAGTGAGCCATGTATTTAGTCTGGGCCTGTCTTATTTTCCTGTGTCTGTGTTTACTCTGGCTCTTATAATGAAAAGCATAACTGGAAACAGACTGCATTGCACTTTCCCCCCATGAATTATACCATGTTTTTTTCTTTTTTTTCTTTCTTTCTTTCTTTTTTTTTTTTTTGTCTTTTTGAGACAGGGTCTCACTATGCAGTTCAGGCTGACCTTGAGCTCACTTTGTAGCCCAGGCTGGTCTTGAACTCACAACTATCCTCCTGCCTCAGCCTCCTGAGTGCTGGGATTACAGGCATGCACCACCATTCCCGGTTGTACCATGCTTTTTCTGAAGGGGAGTATTTCCCTGCCTCAAAGTTTAGAGAGAAGTTTTAGCATAATAAGACACTGCCTTTGCTTAGCCCCATGACAATCCCAATGCTGAGAGTTGGAGGCAGAGGGTCTGCTCTAAAATCTGCTGCTTCTGAGTGCACCCAGCCATCTCTGGCCAGCTACTCTTTACTAAAGCTCCGCCCTCTCAGGCAAAGGGACAAGTAAATAAGCCAGAGAGAGGGCAACTCACACCAGGCACACGGGAGGCTCTTGGAGATGGCAGAAGTGCTGAGCTAGTCAGGTCCCCACCAGGTCCAAGGGGAAGCTGACCCCACAGGGGTCTGGCAGATGTTTGGCTAGCACTGGGCCAGTCACTGCATGGTAGTCATGAGAGGGAAAAAGAAAATGAACCAAGGCGATGCGAATCGTGAGGGTGTGGATCAGCCTTCCCGTTCATCAGGGCACCAGAGTGGTTCAAAGAGGGTATTGGCAGCTGATTTCCTGGGTCTCAATCCCAGCCCCACCTTTTCACACTGTGTGACCTCGGATGTGGTGGTTAGGGCGGACCTTGAATAGGGTGGCTTCAGCATCCACCCGGGAGATTGGTGGAGTGCACCTGGGATGATGTCCTGGAGGCATCACTTGGGGTGCCTTCTCTGGTCCTTTGCGTCTTCCTCTCTGGTGCTGTTCCCCTAATCTCCTTCCCACTTGCCATGAACTGAACAGGTTTGCTTTACCACAACATTCTACCATGATACTTCTGCCTTGGAGCCAGCTGACCAGGGACTGAATTCCCTCAAACTATAAGTCAAATTAACCCTCTCCTCTGTGAGTTGTGAGTGTTGGGTATTGTGTCCCAGTGATGGAAAAGCTAAATAATACCCTGGATAAGTTAATTAACCTCTCTGAATCTGTTTTCCTATCTACAGAATGGGATTCATAGTAGAATATCTCCACAGAGTTGTTTAACTTGGCTTAACTGAAAGACCACTGGGAATGGACTTAGCCTGGGGCCTGGCCTGACTCAGCTCCATGGGAAAGGATCTAGGCATTCTAGGACTTGAAGCTCCTTCAGTTTGGGAGGCCCTCTCTAAGAAGGAATGCAAAGTCGCAAATACAGTATCAGGTATGGACATGAGCATTTCAACTATGAGTAGAGCTATCACAACAAGTAACAAACTGACTAATCCTCCAAATATGACAAAACCTAGAAAACTGCATAGTAATAAAATGATGGAGGCCAGGTGTAGTGGTGCTCAACTGTAATCCCAGCTCTCTGAAGGCTGAGGCAGGAGGATCACAACAAGTTTGAGGCCAGCCTGGGCTACATAGTGAACCGAGGACCAACCTGAACCATAGCAAGACCCTGACTCAAAAACCAACCAAACAAACAAACAAAAAAAATAAAATGATGGAAAATTAATACAGAAATGATTACTATTACCAATGCATTGCCTGATGGACCTGTCGTGCTTGGCTGCATTCTCTGACTCATTATCTTGACAGGGATTTTCTAGGATCATTTTTAATGAAGGAAACAAAGCCAGATAAATCAGTTTTGCTTCCAGCCTGGTTGATCCGTGGTTGGTTATTTCTTATTCCTAAAAGCTTCTTTTGGCTTCACAAACCTGTGATTGGTGAGACGCCATCTGTAACACTTCGCACACTCTCTTGCTGGGACCCCTAGAGAGCTCAGCCCTTTGATCTTCACTAGGCACAGTGGGCCCTGCGGGCTGGATGGGGGCAGGCGTGAGGTGGCTGTGAGGCCCCTGCACAGGGAGCAGGCAGCCGGTGGTTCGGCTCCTTGTCCTTGGAGTTCCAAGGGGAGGGGCCTGGGTGCTTAAGAAGGTCCTGAGACAGGTTGCTCCTGGGACCCAGGTGGGTGTACAGGTGGGCTCAGCTCCTTACCTCCGCCTGCAGCCCCAGGATGGCCGCCAGAGCTGGGCAGTGGTTCTCCCGGGCACACAGCACTCTGCCTCTGGGAAGCGCTTGGGCGTCTCCCACTGCTGCCCTCCTAGGAAGCAGGCCCAGACGTAGGAGGGGACTCACATTCCTCAGCTCCTAGCAAGTTGACCTCTGCACTCCCTGCTCGTAGCTTGGCAAAGCCTGTCTTTAGGTCACTGCTTCAAGGAATCCACCACAGCAAGATAAGCTCCATGAGGCTAAGTGCCCCGCCTTTCTGAAAAGTGAGGTTTATAGCCCTGTGGTTCACTTCTCCTTCAGGTCCTGGGTTATCAGAGAAGCCTGTGGGGAATATTTTACAGATAAGGAGATAGTGACTTCTGTGCCTGCAGTGTAGAAGGGCGGCTCCTGCAAGCACAGGCCTTACCCTCTTCTCCTACCCAGCCGCTCCTGCAAGCACAGGCCTTACCCTCTTCTCCTACCCAGCGCTGGCAGATCTGGGGAGTGACCGGGCTGCTTCGGCATCACCCTGTCCCGAGGCAGAGCAAGGCTGACTTGCTCTCAAGTGCGGTAGAGGTGTCGGCTCCCCTTAACTGCCTCATAAGGTGCCACCGTGGAGGCCAAGATTCCTCTCCCAGGAGACTTCACAGCTCCACCTTCAGGACTTGAACCTGTCCCCTTAAAAAGCATCATCATTATTACAGCTGCCGTTTGTGGAGCTTTTACTGACTTCTGGTCACAATGGGATTCTTGGTACCGGGAGTCGAACTTAGGACCTTGCGCATGCCAGGCAGGCACTTGTGCCACTGAGCTATATCCCCGGCCCCACAATGGGATTCACAGACATGGTCTTCATCTGTCCTTTGCCGAACCCTATGAGGAGGGTGTGAGCCCCTCCCTTTTTACCTTAGTGGTTTCAGAGAGTGGATGTGCTCAAGGCACAGGTCTTGGACTCTACTGGTGTTAGTCTTAGCGCTAGCCTAAGTTTTACCTAGAATTCTGGACCTAAAGTCTCTTTTACAGTTGAGAATGTGGGGCACCAAAGAATGCAGTCTCAGGGCTGAGGGAGGGCTTAGTGGTAGAGCGTTTGCCTAGCATCTGCAAGACCCTGGGCTGAATCCCCAGCACCGCAAATAAAACAAACCAGGAATGGAGTCTTGCCCAAGGTCGTCAATATGCAGTTGTTTACTGTATTCTTTTTTCCTTCACAACACTTGTCGTTGCCTAACCCTATCCCGTTGAGTCTCTTGCCTCTGTCGGGAATGGAGGTTCCATACTGGTCTTGTGCACCCACGTGTCTGGTTCCAAGAACCGTGTGGTGCACAGTAGCCTTGTCCTAAGTTGGTTGATGGATCTGTGTCTCCAGCTTTAAGAACCACCTGGAGCACGGCAGCCTAGCTCCCCGTAGATGGGCCTGTGGCAGAGCGGGACTGAGGGTGCTTGGGATCTTCCTGACTTACTTGTTCGTTCTGCAGATGCTCGGGGTTCACGGACCAGGCACCTGGGTCTGTGCTAGTCAGAAGCCATCACAGTAGCCCAACTGACAGAGAATGAAGCTGAGCAGTTTCCAGGGGAGGGTTTGGGTTCCAGGATCACAGGCAGTGGGCGCTTTGGGCTTCAGGAGGATGGAAGCCTGCAGGAAAGTTTCTATTTCCTCTGCCCCTGCTCTCACCCCTGCTAGAATGAATGAACCTTGCTCTCTGGATAATGGCTTTTCCAGGGCTTTGGAGCATATGGTTATTTTGAAGAGAGGTTAACCTTTCCCTTAATGTAAGATGGAAAACATCAGGTCCATCTGGATTTCTTATAGCTGGGGCTTCTGTTTGGAAGACATACTTGCAGTTTGCCCAGCGAGATGGACCTGCGCAGCTCTCTGAGGGGATGTGAGCTCTTCTGTGAGTGACAGGGGTGGAAGGGTTAATTTAGGGACAGACCACATGGAAAAGTCTGTGTGACCCTCCAAGGAAAGAGCAAGAGGGAAAGAGAAGGGGCAGAAACAGCTGGCTTTACAGCCCGTCCCCACCTTGTGAAATGCATCCACGTCTTTAGCACAATCTGACACATCCCAGGATGGAAGTGGTTTCATCTAGCATCCTGTGCATCGACTTCACTCTGAGTTCTGGGTGGCTAAATTCCAAGAGTGCCTGGGAGGTTCTGGGATTCCAAGAGAGGCTCTAGGGTGGATTTGGGAGAGGTAACAAAGCACTAAGTCAAGGGTCTCGGGGAAGGCAGGAGGACCTCACACCATCAAGGCTGTGCAGCTGGGGCTGGCTGAGTTCACCCAGGGTTGGGGACAGGGGACAGCACGGTTCCACTTGCCCACTTGAGACCAGCTGTCAATACTCAGAAGTTCCTAATTCCATGCCTTGCCCCTTGCATGAATTTAGAAACAAACCAATGTTTCTTACCTGGTCGTTAAGACAATTGACACCAATCTTCCGAATTACAGTTTGGAAAATTCTGAGACACAAACACATGAGAGAATGTCTTTTAGACCACCTTGGCTGCCGAGTGCCTCAGTTTTGTCCAGAGAGGAAAATAAAATGTTTTTGAAGACCCTTTGGCCATCCCGCTAACCCTTCCTTCCCTGGAGACTTGGGTTCCAGATCCCAGGAAGCATGTCTGTGCTCATTTCTGATGCTTTTCTAGAGACTACAAAACTGATTCATTCACCCAACTGTCAGTTGTAAGTCTCACACCAGAGCAATCACTGGCCACAGCGAAAGGGTAAGCAGATTCAAGCCATCTAGCCGTACCGAAAGAAATCATTTTCAAGCTTGCCTCTCATACTAATTCCTGAATTTTTTTTTTTTTTAAATCATTAACACCTGCCTCTTCTGGAAGGGGATTAGGAAGTGAGACTGATTTGGGCTGTCCCTGATGTGAGTACCAGTGGTGCTCTACTGTGAGAGCTTTCATGTTTCTCCATTTAATGTTCCTTCCAATTGGGAGACGATTTGCATTTGATCCTCGGCAGGTGGGACTGGTGCACCTGGGGCACACATCCTCAGCATGCACAGGGGATTACCGCAGTGCCTGGGGTTTGATCAGAGAAAACCAAAGTTACCCCACTTCCGAGCAGCTCTTAATCAGGCTGAGGGTCAGAGCAGATGGGTAAGCCTTTAGAATTCCCCATTTGCATCTATTTGCACTTTACTGTAGAACACGTTCTTATTCCAGAACTCTCATCTCTTCCTTTCAAATACGTCTGGAGCACTTGCTAAGTACCAGGCACTGCACTGTCTCCCCAGATCTCCCCAGCAGCCTGTTCTATGAATACTAGTAATACGAACTAGCATTTTGGGGGCAACATTTATATGCCAAAGGGCAGTGCTAAGTATTTTATGGGTATCATCTGTTATAATCATCGCTATTTTTACTCTCATTTTAAAGACAAAATCAATACGGTCCAGTAGAGGTTCACAATTCTTTATCTGAGATCCTGGTGCCAGAATTGAGAATTTTTTGGATGTGGATTGTATATTGTGTAGGATCCCCAGAAGAGCCATATCACATAATAAAATACATCAATATTTGTGCATAGAAATGTTTAAACTGCCTTAACGGTGGGATAAAGATATAATGGCCTTTTGCCAGTTGGGGCTTTGATACCAATTGAACTATAAAAAGATCTTTGGTTTTCAGAGTTTTTGGAGTTGTGGATGAGGGCTGTCCAGTTTCTTGTGTCAAAGTTAGGACTCAAATCCCTCCCTCACTGCCACAGCCTTCAAAAGAGATCTACTCGTTCCCCAACCTGGCACTTTTCTAGCATTCAATGCCAGCGTCGTTGATGGAGATTTCAACGGCTCTCCTCAGCAGTGGGGTTGAGTTGCAGGCAGCCTTCTTCTGTTTTTGACTTTGCCATGCGCTCTATGTGCCAGCTCACAGGGCACCTAGAAGAGAGAAGTACAAGACTGAGATTTCCATGTGGCCCAGCTGGCCCACCTACTCAGGGTCTTGGGAATACCAGCCACCACCATGTGCGCAAGGTCGGAGGTTGGGCCATGCCTTTGAGTTCAGCCTTGGCTTTTCTGTTTCCAAACAGGGCTCATTTTCTAAGCAAGGCGGAATAGTGTTCCTTCTTCTTCTCGTTCATCTATTTTTAAGCTGGATTTGACAATAAAGGTGATGTGAGAAAGATCTGAGAAAGAGACAAGGTGATGAGATCTGAGCCTGGACTCATCCAAGAACTCTCTTTGAAAGGAATTGGAAATAACCTATCCGAGAGGGGACAAGTGTCACTGTCAACCTCAGTTCACTCCATTCACTCACCAGTAAACACAGATTAGGGGTTTTGTGTACTCGGGAGGGACTCAGGGGATTCAGTATCGAATAAGACTCTCTCAGTCCTCAGCTCACAGACTGACTGCTACGGGTGACAGAGCCATGTGAGCCATCTTTAAAAGCAAAGTGGATAGCACTGTGAAAAGAATGCCTGGGAGCTGCAGAGAGAAGGGGTTCAGCTGGGAGTCAGTGTAGGCCTCAGTATGTGGGTGGGAGGTGACAAAGGCAGTGACACATGATGCATGGCCGGCTACTGCCCCTCCTTAGCCTCCAGATAGCCACATGCTTCATTTTCCTCCAACTCCTTGGTCCTCTCCTTATCTCCTCCTGCTAGGAACGGGCATGTTCAGTCTCCTGCCCAGAGCCACCTTCTTTCTTGTTTGTGCTCTACCTTCTTTCCCGATCTAATCTCATTCACTAGTGCTCAGAACCTTCCACACCTAATCTGCCCTGTGACGTGTCAGCCGCGTGTCTCTGTTAAACTCTAAACCCCAGCGTCATGTCCCCATTCATCATCTCTATTTAGGAGTTTACAGACACCTCGAGATGAGCAAGTCCGAGCGGGAACTCGTTTGCCAGCTGGTTCCTCCTCAAACTGTCTCAGGAAATGCTGCAATTGTTCCTTCGTCCCTCCTGCTGAAATTGCCAGCCAAACCCTACCGATTCTTTCACCAAAATGTATGCACATATTCATGGGGTACCATACCGATTTAATACATGTATGCAAGCACGTAATATTGAAATCAGGTTAAACCTACCTATGTCCTCAAACATTTACCATTTCTTACTGATGAAAACTTTCAAAACTCTGTTCTTTTCGAAATGTACAGTATATTACTGTTGTCTCTAGTCCCCCAGTTGTGCAATAGCACCCCAGAACGTCTTGCTTCTGTCTAATTGTAACCTAGCACCTACCCACTGGCCAAACTTTCCCCACTGCCTTTCTCCTGAATTTTTTTTCCAGTTCCACGCATAAGAGAGATCATCTGTCTTTCTGTGCCTTGCTAACCAGTACATTTGGGTTGAGTCTACCTGCAGTTATCTCTCTGCCTCTTTTTGAGCACGAGCCACCATTCTGTGTTCTGTTCAATTAGGTGTGGCCCCAAGAGGCGGTGCAGAAGAGGCTTGGGGAAAAGCAAAGTCTGTTACATTTCTAGGACCTAGACACAGGAGGGACGGAACATCACACAGAGCCACATGGGAAAGTGTGGTCAGAAGACAGGAGCAAGGGAAGTATGAGGTCAGAGCCCTTCCTGGGGTTTCCTTGGGAAAGACAGGCAGGATAGGCGAACACTTCAGGACTGGCCAATTGGGATACTTCTGGCAGGCTCTCAGCTACATAGGTGGTCTCCAGGAGTCTGGTGCCTGGCGCTGATCCCGTTGCCCTCAGATAGAGGAAGTCTGGCCCTGGGTTGGTTAGTGTGTTTATCAAAGGCTGGCTCCCTCCCAGTGAAGCATTTTCCTGTCTCCACAAGAGGTGAGCCTAGGGAAGGGCCCCCTGTCCCTGGCCAGAATAGTTTTTCAAGATGTCAAAACACCGTAATATCCAGACAATAAAATATAAATATTCAATACAGCCACCCACTCTGCTTGGCTGTTAGAATAGTCTGCAACCCGCCTCCCTGCTTCTGCTGGTGCCCTGGCATCCATCGTGCGTACCCGGGCATGCAGGGCAGCCCAGTTAGTCTCCACCTACGGGCGGTCTGGCGGGCTCCCATCCCCCATCCTGTGCTTTTCAAGCTCTGCCTACCCCTGCTCACCATCTTACCACCCACTACCACCCCCTTTCTCCTTGTAGCCATTCTGAGGCCACAGAACTTCAGTATTTTTTTTTTTCTTGCTCAACACTTTTGTTTTTCATTTTTTAAACACAAAAAATTTTCTGGCCTATCAGCCTGTTATAGATGCTGCTCCTGAAATAGTCACATCCTTTCTCATGAGGCTCTGCATCCTTTTGCATCTCATCTTCATTCCTTGGGGCTCTACTTTGGGTCCCTTCTGCAGCCAGCCTTCTCTGACCACCCAGGTGGGAGTCATTCCCAGCCCATCGCTCTCCCCATGGCCTTTCTTCCCCTTCAGTCGCAATTTCACACAGCAGTTCAAGAATACCTGTGTTCCTGTGTGTTCCAAGTATTTGCTTCCTTATGAGCTGGATAAGGCCAGAAGTTGGTGACGCCTACATTGTAATAGATCATTTTCATTTTTGCCTCTGAGTGAGGGACGTGTAGTCAGCATGCCAAGGGCAGCAGCAGCAGCACAGGGAACAGAGTGGCTCTCTGCAGTCATGTGGGAAAAGTCAGGGTGCTCTGGATCAGCATATAATGGAGTCCCTGGGGGCATTTTTATATAGCTACCCTCTCACTGTCTTTCATCTGTAGTAGATCTGGATACTTTCCCACTGAGAGCCGCTCAGCATCTTTCCCAGCACAATCAGCCCGGTCTAGTCACTGAACTGGCCTGGTTAATTGCCACTGCTGGCCTACGGAACGTAAGGTACAACACACTCCTTGGCGCTGCTTAATTATTCATAAATTTACCTCTTAGAGAGAATGTGGAACTTTGAAAGTTAGATTTTTTTTTTTTTTTAAAGAGATTAACAACTTCTCCAAACTTTCTCCCTGAGCACATAACGTGCCCCCCTCATCTTAAAAGAACTGACAGACAACACAGGAACCTGGTTTCCTTTATCCTAGAAAGAGGAGGGTGAGCTGACGATGACTAGAAGTCATCTAACACAAGAGTGGAGATCCGTATTATCTGTCTGTGCTTGCCCTCCCCTATGTTCCTTATTATAAAAAACCCCTACCCACCTGTTCATGGCAAGATGGTGATTTGAGACAAGTTGGCCCCTCCGTCTCCTCAGAGCTAGGTTTTTTTTCCAGCTAAGCTAGATTTGTGGGGGTTTTTTGTTTTTTTGTTTTTGGTCTTTTTGAGACAGGGTCTCGCTATATAGTTCAGGCTGGCCTTGAGCTCACTTTGTAGCCCAGGCTGGTCTTGAACTTGAAACAATCCTCCTGCCTCAGCCTCCAGAATGCTGGGATTACAGGTGTGTGCCACCATGCCCAGCTGTAAGCTAGATTTGAATAAATCTTGTTTCCTGTTTATCAAACTATGTGGCCTCCTCTGATTTGACAATGAGCAAATTAACCTAAGCACATGAACCTAAGTGGCTGCTAACAGTTTTGGCAAGCCACCCAGGAGGTAAATCCTAGCTTCTGAGAGGCATGCATCCCAGTAGCACTTGGGGAAAGGGACACTTTTGCACCCAGGAGTCTTCCTCCTTTCCTGTTCATGTTATCAGCTGCCAATACATGCTTTTTTTCCCCTACTTTTGAGACAGACTCTCACTATATAGTTCAGGCTGGCCTTGAACTCACTATGTAGTCCAGGCTGTCCTCAAACTCCCAGTGATCCTCCTGCCTCAGCCTCTCAAGTGCTGGGATAACAGCGGTGCACCTTTTATTGATAAAAGGAAAAAAAGGTTGTTCAGGGAGCTGAGGGGTCTGCCTGGTTTCCGCTGTGAGATGTATACCAGGTGTTGCTGGACACTTATGTCCATATGCTTGGGTTTGTTTGTTTGCTGTTGACCAAATCAAAGAAAGTAATTTACTTGGTTAAAAACAGGGAAAAAAGGATTTACTCAGATCTAGCTCAGAGCAGGTGGAGCAGTCTGCTGTTACTTGCTTTCTTGTCCCTGAGACACCAAACCCAACCCACAGCTCTAAGCAGGCTGCAGTCCATGGGCAGCAGGCTCCGAGGGGGGGCAGCATGGTAGAGGGGCGTGGAAGAGGAAAAATGGCTTCTGGCCTGGAAAGCAGGAAGCAGAGAAAGGGGGCTGGCTGAGAGATCAAGGGAGGAGAGAGGGAGATAGACCCTCTGGGCCATGCCACCAGGGACCCACCTCCTCCTCCGAGGCTTCACCCCCAAGCATCAAGTTTGCTATGAGCTCATCAGTGGACCTATCTACTGAGGAGTATGACACCCTGTGACCCAGCCACCCGTGAGCACATGAAGCTTTGTGGGGGGGTCGTCTGGATAGAAACTGTCACAGGGCCCGTCTCTTTCAAGTCACCGTCTCCCCGTGTACAGGTGGGTACCGGTCTTTTCTAATAAGGAACAGGGAGGGGAGCACAGAGAGACAGTGCAGATCTCCACACCTGCCGTAGTGCTTCAGCCGCCCTCAGCTTATCCTCCTCTTTCTAGGGGAAAGGGAACCAGGCTGCGGCCTCCTGGGGCTGGTGGCATCTGCGTATTCTGTCACTTCTGTTGGGCTGAGGAGAGGAGCGGGTGTTTGTTATGCGCTCAGCAGGAAGTTTGAAGAAATTGCTTATCTCTAAAAGAAAAAAAAAAATCTAACTTTCAGAGTTCCATTTTGCAGTGCCAGCTATGCAGGGACGGACTGTCTGGACCATTCGGACCTTCTTTGGGGTTATTCAGCGTTGCCATTTGGGGCGAGGCACGTCCCTTCATATTTGTGGCCACTTGAAGCTACTGCAGATCATTCTGGGGCACTGACCGGTGTGAGAAGGGAGTCAGAGGTAGACAACCTTTCCAGGCATTTGTTTTGTTGGTTTGGAGCACTCATTTGTATTGGTTTGCTTTGGTATGCTTTTGTTTATCTTTCTCTTCTTCTTTTTTTTTTTGGGTCTTTTTGAGACAGGGTCTTGCTATGCAGTCCAGGCTGGCCTTGAGCTCACTTTGTAGCCCAGGCTGGTCTCGAACTCATAACGATCCTCCTGCCTCAGCCCAGTGCTGGGATTACTGGCATGCACCACCACGCCCGGCTATCTTTCTCTTCTTATAACCGTATTTATTCTAGGATGGGCATCAGGGTTTCGGTACCATCTAGAATTCTGTTAGCCATTTGGGGGTTCAAACCATTCTGAGGCTTCTTTGTGAGCCAATATAGAGTTCAAGGTTCTCAAACCACTTACTGACAGTGGAAAAAAACAAATTTAATTAAATGATTTTAATTGTTTTTCTTTTATATGTGTGTTTTTGGGACAGGGTCTCGCTATGCAGTTCAGGCTGGCCTTGAGCTTACTTTGTAGCCCAGGCTGATCTCAAACTCACAATGATTCTCCTGCCTCAGCCTCCCAAGTGCTGGGATCATGGGTGTGCACCACTACGCCCAGCTGATTAAATGATTTTAAAAAGATAGAGACCTGGTGGTGTATTGAAGAGCTCTGTTGTAAATTGTTCAAGGATAAAAGTGCTTGTGCTACTTTAAAGCTCCCTAGAAAGTTTTAGTTACTTGTGACTTAGAAAAAGATAATTTTATTGTGATAAAACATGGCCTATATAACTGAAAGCATACTCTAATTTCATGGAACTGTCCTTGGTTTTGGCCAGGATAACATCTGTACCTGCTTTCCTTCCCCTTTTCTGAATTTTTTTTTTGTTTTTTTTGTTTTTGTTTTTTTCCGGTACCGGAAATCGAACTCACGACCTTGCACTTGCCAGGCAGGTGCTGTGCTGCTGAGCTAAATCCCCAGCCCCCCTTGCCCTTTTCTGGATTAGTGCAAGTACAGGCAATAATAGCCTTTTGTTTCCGCTGACCGGGCAGCTGCTTGGCCAATGTTGTTTAGTTTATTGAGGTTTAAATTTCCCCTTATTTTGGCTAAGCATCCTTGGTTCATTCTAAACCAGTTGTGTTTCAAAATATTTGTCAAAACTTGTTTGCTGAAACTTGGTTTGTGTCCCCTCCACCTCCATTCCTTAACTTAAGAGATGGAGGTATTTGACTGCAGATGGCTGGCCCTTGTGTTTTTCTTTGTGGGAAGCACTGTTCCTAAACTGGTTTATTTTTTCACACTAGAGGCTTTGAGCCCTAGACCCAGGATAAAATGTGTAAACTTCTGACCAGCTAAATCTAAATTTGAACAAAATGGAAAATGTCTTAAAACTTGGGAGCTTTTAAACTGACTAAGACCTATAAAAAGTTAAGCAGGAAAAAGAAAAATCTTCAGAAAATTCAAACACAGGTTAATTGGGCAAGCAATCTCCTTTGAGATGTATATTTACCTTGCTACAACCAAGAATGCTGCTTTTTTTTTTTTGAGGCAGTGTCTCACTATATAGTGCAGGCTGGCCTTAAACTCACAGTGATCTTCCTGCCTCAGCCTCTCCTGAGTGCTGGGATTATAGGCTTGTGCCACCAGGTCTAGCAAATCCTACTTTCAGATA
Organism: Chinchilla lanigera; assembly: GCF_000276665.1. Classification (NCBI taxonomy): domain Eukaryota; kingdom Metazoa; phylum Chordata; class Mammalia; order Rodentia; family Chinchillidae; genus Chinchilla; species Chinchilla lanigera. Next base: position 6,534,387 of record NW_004955419.1, read on the forward strand.
TGCAAATTTAGGATTACATATGATTTAGGACTGTAAAAAGAACAATTATGTTAATGGAATAAGGTTTAAAAGCTTGTTTTATGTGTATTGACATGCATGTATATATGTAGTGTCTATGTGTATACTTGTGTTTGTATGTCATGTAGGTGATACCAGATTACTTTAAAATTAAGAGTGCTCAGTAATTAAGAAAGTGTAAGCCCAAATGTCTGTTAGTCCCTGTGACTTCAGAAAATGTGCAAAAGATAGAATAAAAGTGTCTTCAGAACTATTAACATACATTTTGCCTGTTAGCAAACCAAAATTGGTGTTTGACTTTCAAAAGAGAATTTTCAGTTTTATGAAGGTTATAAAAATACTAAGGAACGCGGCTGGGGATTTAGCTCAGCGGCACAGTGCTTGCCTGGCAAGCGCAAGGTCCTGAGTTTGATTCCTGGTACCGGAAGAAAAACAAACTAAAAAAAAAAAAGAACCCCCCCCTAAAAAAAAACACTAAAGAGCGAACAAGAAAATTGAAAAATTTGGTTTGTTAGGATCATAAAGACTCTTGGGAGTCAGAGTTGAACACTGAGGTAGGTAATAGGACACACATATTAATACGACTCTGACTGGCCGTTCTTTTATTTAAAAGTCCTAATCGTTCAGCTTCTGAGAAATGTTATGGAGCGGTTGTTAGCATCAAGGTTGTTTCTAGTATTAGCAGAAGGCACCTAAGAGACAGTATTTTGCCACTGTGGAACATGGGTTAAAAGAATGTGCTGTGGTTTATAGCTTTTAAGTTCCTGACTATGCCGAGGAACAAGTAATGCTTTCGGTGAGCAGCAGGTAAAGCCCAGGTCTGCCTGTTTCCCATCTCTGTCGCACTCCTTAGGTCATGACTGCATCAGTTTCAGGCTTCAGGATTGGCGTGTTCCAAAATGCTCGCAGGATCATTTTGTTAACCAAGAAGGGTATGCAGCAAGGTGAGCAAACGAGCTTAAGCGTATGAACCTGCGTAGCTAGTCACAGGTAGAAGCGTTTCTTAAAAACCAAGCCTTGTCTGGGTTTCATTCATTTAATCTATTTTTCCCTCCTTCTCCCCCCTCCCAGGAGAAAATAATGAATGTCAAAGGAAAAGTAATTCTGTTAATGCTGGTTATTTCAACTGCAGTTGTTGTGGTTTTGGAATACATCAACAGGTAATTATCAAGCATGATACAACGATATTGATGAATGTACCACTTTGACTCTATTTTACTAGTATCAGCCAAGTTACAAGATAAATTAAAATTAGGATCATTGAACCCATAAATAAGGGATCCTACCTTTCCTGCCTTCCTGAGCCCTGGATTGTCTAAAATCACAGACTCAGGCCGGTGATATAGCTCAGTGGCCCAAATACCTGCCTGGCAAGCACAAGGTCCTCAGTTTGATTTCCAGTCACAGACTCCCAAGTAAATTCCAGCTAGTTAATTATCTGTTTTTCCTACTATGTTCCTATTATCCTCGTTTTTGTTTTTTTTTTTTTTTTTGTACTGGTGGGCTAGACCCAGACAGAATGAGTTTGGATTAAGCCCAAAGTACAATCTTAAGTAATTTGTATAATCAGATATGGAAATTACTTTTAAGAAATTTCAGACAGGAATTCCGTAAGAACTCCACCCTGAATTTTGCAGTCCTGAAATGTTTGTAGAGTCTGACAGAGCCATTCAAGTTGATGACTTTTGCTGCGAATATACACACTGAGTTGCCGGGGAGTCACTTGTGCCTGGCCAAAGCTTGCTCGTTCTCTCTGTCTCTGCCTCTGCCTCTGTCTCTGTCTCTCTCTTCCCTCTGGAATGCATGAATTAAATGCTGTCAGTTTTTAAATTTCATTGTGTTTTCAAATATATGAACTACATCTGTGCTTTTAAAACTACATTGACGTGGAGATTTTAGTCAGAGAGGCTTCACGACTAAAAGAAGTCGCCACCAGCAGCTGCAGAAAGGCATGAGGCTTTGACCTAAGTGAAACTGGTAAAGCTCACCCTTCCGGTACAAAGCATCTGCGGTGAACTGAATTGTACAGAGTTGTCTTGGCACCATTAATATTTCCATAATAAAGTGTTTTGTTTTTAATTTTTGCGGTACTGGGGTGCTAAATTACAGTGCTAAACCCAGGGTGAGGCAAGTGCTTTACTGTTGAGCTACACCCCCAGCCTTCCTTTCTTTTAAATTCTATTTTGAGGCCAGTCTTGCTAAATTGCACAGGCTGACATCAAATTTGCATTCCTCCTGCTTTGGCCTCCAGAGTAGCCAGGATTACAGACTGTGCCACTGTGCAGGGTTTAGTGTGGTATTTTAGTGGCATCCAAATTCACGATGGTAGGCTGGATTAATATGTGAATACTGTATCTTAGTGCGCAAATTCTTAACATTTGATGATCTAGCAGACCTGTCTTGGCTACCAAAAAAGGAATTGCATCTTTAGGTGCATTAATAGCAGGAGGAAAATTCCAGAATACAGAAGTAATTAGTCTTGAAGATCTAACCACTTCTAGAATGTGTTTTCGTTTCATTCTGGTTTTTGTTTTTTTCTTTTTTTTTTCCTGGTACTGGGAATCAAACTTAGGACGGTGCACTTGCCAGGTGGGTGCTTGTGCCACTGAGCTATATCCCCAGCCCAGATTTTGTTTCATTCTGAATGGCTAATTTTAAGAAAAACAACAAACTAGAGTATAACCAAGTTACAAGGTCTGGAAACTAGGTCTTTTGTCTTGAGGAAACTGGTTCAAAGATGAAATGACTCAGAGTTGGATGCTGGGAAGTTGGGGCTCCCTGAGGCACTTGAGAGTTGAGGAAGTGGGTTATAGGGCGAGGCCGCCTGGGTTGGTCCTTTCTTTTGTGTGTGTGTGTGTGTGTGTGTGTGTGTGTGTGTGTCTTTTTGAGACAGGGTTTCACTATACAGTTCAGGCTGGCCTTGAACTCGCTTTGCAGCCCAGGGTGGCCTCGATTTCAAACTTGCAGTGTTCCTTCTGGCTCAGCCTCCCGAGTGCTGAAATTATAGGCGTGTGCCACTACACCCAGGGGGTCTTCTGCTACCATGTACCTCCTCCATGACCTTGGACAAGTTATTTGATCACTGTGTCCTTCAGTCTTTCTACCTTTAAAACTGGGGATAGTAAGAATACCTGCCTTATAGGGTTATTGGGGGATTACATAACCCTAGAAAGTGGTTGGGGCAATAGCTAGGAGTTCATGGGCACTCAATACATGCAAGGTGCCATCAGCAGCAGCATCACCACCATCACCATCATCTTAGCTCAGGCCACTATCACAAGATGCCGTACACTGGGTGGCTTTACCAAGAGGAATGTATCCCTTGCAATTCTAGAGGCTGGGGAGTCCAAGGACAAGGTGCCAGCTGACTTAGTTCCCAGGTGAGCGATCTCTTCCTGGCTTGCAGACGCCGCATTCTCCCTGTGTCCACACGTGGTGGAGCACAAGTGAGTTAGAGTCTTTCCCTCTTTTTACAAGGACACACATTTCATCATGGGCCCCTTGTCCTTATACCCTCATCAAAACCTAACTACCTAACAAAGGCCTCACTCCAAACACCATCATACTGGGGGCAGAGCTTCAACATATAGACTGGAATGGTCACAAACATTTGCCGGGTAACAGTCATCATCATTATCATTTTCTCCAAATGGGATAAAACAAAACAAGGAATTTTGGCAAATTTTTTTAAAAAAAATTTAAAACCCCTAGCAGTTGGAAGAGTACAGCAGAGGAACAAGTACCCTTTGAGGTTCCTGCCTGGAGCTGGCAGACTTGTTTGAAAAGCTGCCACATTCTGAATCTGAAGATCAAGAAGAATTGTGATGTTTCAGGATAGTCTATCTTGATCTTTCAAGATAGTTTCAGGGCTCTGAATTGTAGCCAAAGTTGTATTTCCCTCTTTTGGGCGGTTCATATCATTAAAATATGAGAACTGAAGGCTCAACCGAGCATACTTGTGCTGGCCTCCCAGAAAGGATTATCGGGGGTGCTGGGCATGCTCTGCAGGTGACTGGAGCAGGTTCTGGCTGCTCCTCAGGGCCACCTTCCACATCGTTCTCTGATTTGCGGAATCCACTTCGTTGTGAATCCACTTGGTTGTAAAAGGCTTTAAAGGGAGTAGATCTTTCCCACTTTATGATGGGATGGCCTGAGGTGAGCTGAGGACGCTGAATGGAGAGGATTGGGCAGCATTAAGCTCAAAAAGGTTTAAAGATAACTAAATTAAACACACACGCCATTTAATAAAGAGAAGCTCTGATGTCAATAAAGCACTTTGAAAGAAAGTCATCCAGGACAGCATTTAAGGTAAGGATGACTGAAAAACAAATTTTAGAATTTACCACTGCAAGAAACTTTAAACATTAAAATAAAAAGGCAGTGATGGTGTGGGGGTTATGATGATAATAGCTACCAGGTACTGAGTGTTGGCATGTGCCAGGACCATGCTGTGTACTCTCAACTTCTTACATAGCCTGCAGAGTGGATGCCATTCCAAGTTCCTAGATGAGCACCCTGGGTCTCCAAAATGTTAAACATTAAGGTTCAAGATCCCATTTTAAGAAGACTTAGGTCTCCAGCCTATCTGACCGCAGCTCCTTCTCTTACCCACTTGTGAAACCTTCCTTGTAGTTGAGTCACCATTGTTTGAGTGACAGAGTTGAGACCAAATAGGTGAAGTGACTTCTTAGTGAGCTTCTATCCATGTTCTAACTAGAACTCTGGGCCCCTGAGTCTTTGTCCTGGATCCTTTCTGGAAGTCTTTGTCTGTGCCATATGCTGTGACGGACACAGTGAGAGTCAAGCAGAATTTCTCCCCTCAGGGCATTAGGATCTAGATATGGCAATAAGATATGCATATAAATAACCAATGATGCAAAATAGATGAAGGGTACCAGGTAGAGAAGAAGGCTATGACAGTGCAAGAAAGCAAAGATTATGTGGCCTGGAGGAAGATTCTGTTTTTCTTCTCTGCATTCATTTACGGATTTATTGAGCATCTGCCCTTTGCCAGGCACTGTGATGGGGTCAGTAAGTTGTCATCATGACCTATGGCTGCCTGGACCACTGCCATCACCTCCTGACTGGTCTCTGGTGATGGGGTCATAGCAAGGGGGGCCTAGAAAGGAAGGCATAGAAAAGGTAGCATTCAAATTGTGCCCTGAAGGATGAATACATGTTGGGCTGCCACTGTCGGGTGGATTTTGCTGTGACCACCGTAATGCCAAGATTCTGGAGGAATGAGTAGGAAGTAAGGAGAGATTGTTCAAGAGATGCAACAAATCGGTGAACACCAAACTACAAAGCGAGGCCCAGAATGCCAGGGGGTTGCTGAGTGCTGAGGTGTAACCAGCCACTTCCCTCCTTTTCACCTTCCTGCCTCCCCCTTTCTGCAGGGTGTGGAGCCAGATTCAAATAAGGATTCTTCCCTCGCTACCGGTACAGCCTTGGGAAAGTCACCTAATGCCCCCTGTGCCTCAGTTTCCACATCGGGGAATGAAGATAAGAGTAGAATTCACTTTGTGGATAAGAGCATTTCATGAGCTTATAGATGTAAATTGCCTAGAACAGTGCCTGACTGAGTATTCTCCCTTGTGAATATTATCAGAATCAATAAACTAATGTAGGAACCAGGAGCTTTAGAGCTTTGGCAGAGTCTGAAACAACTATTACTCATGTTTGTTCATTGGGAGGAGACACTGTCTAAGTGAGGCTTAGAACTCAGGCAGAGTTTCTGCACAGCATAATGGACGAATCCAGTTAATGACAAGTCCTTAGCCTTTACACTCAAAATGCCTCTTGGTCAGTAAGTTGTCATCATGATGCATGGATGCCTAGACACTGCCATCACCTCCTGACTAGTCCCTGCATTTCCTCCTGTACTCCCCGCAGGTTGTTCTCCAGTGACCTTTTCAGAAGCACATGAGACCCTGTCTCTCCCCTGCTTGAAGCTCTTGCAGGGCAAATCCCTAGCAGGCTCCTTCTCTTCCATTTCTCCTTCCTTCCTACCTCAGAGTTCTGTATATTTTCTATCTGAGACACTCTTCCCACTTTTCTTCACCTGCTGAGCTGTGTATCCTTCAGAACTCAGCTAAAACATCAGCCTCTCCTCCAGGAAACCTTCCAGGTCTTCCCAATAAGTGCTTCTGCTTGGTGGGGCTTCTTGGAATATGAAGTCATGTAGCTGTGTGATTATCTGAACCAGGTCTGCCTTCCCAGCTGCATTATATGAGGACTGTATCAGTCTTGGCTAATGGAGTATCCCCAGGACTTGGCACAGGGTACCACATGCCCAGCAAATATTTGTTGAGTGAATAGAGGTGATCTATGAAAGAAGTTCTAGTGGCTGGTCCAGCCTTGCAGGTGCTTCCAAGGCAGTCTCAGTGCCTCTGTTAGTTAAAGTAATGCCTGGGGGGACAGCGCTGTAGAAGACCCTGAGCTGGATGTTGGATCGGGCTCTGCATTTGATGCTTTGGTGTCTTGGGGAAGATAAACCCTGCATGAAGGGCAGCTAGGCCATCCATGGTATTTCCTGCTTACCTTCTGCATCACCAGGCACTGGAGTAAGTGCTGCCTATCGGTCCACATCTGTCAAACCTCTGTCCCTCAGTGAAGCCATTCTGGACAACAGAGGATAGATTGTCTTCTTATAAGCACAAAAAAACAGGCCGGGCGTGGTGGCACATGCCTATAACCCCAGCACTCAGGAGGATCTTGCGAGTTCGAGACCAGCCTGGGCCACAAAGTGAGCTCAAGGCCAGCCTAAGCTGCATAGCAAGATCCTGTCTCAAAAAGACAAAAAAAAAAAAAAAAACCTTCGTATATTTCAACATATTAGTTCTCTGTCCAAGTTGTAGCTGGTAAAAACTTTTTACCTATTCTTATGTTGTCTCTTCACTCTGTTGGTAGGGCTGGGGATGTAGCTCAGCGACATAAGTGCTTGCCTGGCAACCCTGAGGTCATGAGCTCGATTCCCAGTACCAAAAAAAAGTCTTCACTCTGTTGGTTGTTTCCTTTGCTGTGCCGAAGCTTTTTAATTTGGTGCAATCCCATTTTTACTTTCTTGATGTTATTTCTTGTGCAGTTGGGGTTCTGTCCAGAAAGTCCTTGTCTAGACCTATGACTTTGAGAGTTTTACCTATGTTATCTTTTAGCAGGTTAAGTGTTTCTGTTTTACCATTTAGATCTTTGAACCATTTTTTTGTTTGTTTGTTTGTTTGTTTTTTTTTTTGAGACAAGAGTCTTGCTATGCAGTTCAGGCTGGCCTTGAGCCCACTTTGTAGCCCAGGCTGGTCTCGAACTCACAGCGATCCTCTTTCCTCAGCCTCCCAAGTGCTGGGATTACAGGTGTGTGCCACCATGCCCGGCTACCATTTTGATTTTAGTTTAGTACAAGGTGACAGATAGGGGTCTAGCGTCACTCTTTTTCATGTGGTTAGCCAGGTTTCCCAGCACCATTTGCTAAAGAGGCTCCCTTTTTTCAGTTTATGTTTTTTGAACAAACAGTAGGGAATAGGGAGATAGATCTATGGTGAATGGGAAGAAGCCAGGGAGGGGCATAAAAAGAAATAAAATTTGTCATATACATGTATTGACTACCCACAGTGAACATATTCATGATGTACTGCAAATGTGTACTAATAAAATAAAATAATGGGAAAAAAATCCCACAATTCTAGGTCTTCCAGTACCTCCTTTCCCTGGAGAGCATGAAATAATTAAGAATAGAAATTTCCTTTCTCCTTCACCACTGGTTCTGTCTCAAAGGAAGGTAGAGACCCTGGGGTAGCTAAAGCACAGACTTTCAGCTCAGCCCAGGGCTCAATGACAATGGTTTTAAAACAGCCTTTCTTAGAATTCAAAGTAACATGCTATGTTTTTATTTCTTGTTTGCTTTTAGCTCAGAAGACGCTTTCTTGTGGATCTATCCCTCCAAGTAAGTGCTCTGAATTCTTAGATATCTGCTGATGTCTCTCAAATCTGCTGTCTTACCCACTACAGTCTGTTCACACACCAACCAGTGATGGTTCTCAGACAAAAGTTGAAGGGAAGCGTGGAGGGGAGGCAGGTCCCTGCTGATCTGGGGATCTGGGCTGTATTCCTCCAGCTTCCCAGACTTGTCTTTATAGAGCCATGACTTGTGCTCTGCATTTGCGTCTTATCAAGGGTCTCTGTAAGTGACATAATTTGTGGAGCAGCCCTGTCTTGCTGATAAAACCGAATCTGGGAAGATAGTATCCACTATTCTGCTCTGTATGTGTTGTTTAAAGAGCTATGAAAGAAATTGCTCTGAGAATAAGAATCAGGAAAACTTTCAAGTTTCTTAAAGAACTAGTGAGTATTATTTTTTTAAAAAGGAAAATGAGAGGTATGAATTTTCCCCTCTTTGCCCTGGTTGCCAGGAAGCTCAGAGTAAAGTATTGTTCTTGTTTGTACTTGCCCCACCTTCATAGCTAGTGTATTTTCTCACCTGCTCTTATATCCTGGGCACCTTGGCACCTTGTTCAACCACCAACCAAACCACTATCTCAGCTGTACATGGAAATAAAGGTAAAATTTTCATTTAGGACAACTAAGGTCATGTGAAAGTACTTATCTGTCTGACTCAGTCAGAACTTGTCTTCTGTTTCTCTTTCTATTCCTGTGATGTTTCTCTGCTTATTGCAATTATGTCTTTGTATTGTGAGCCATCTCAGACCCTTCCTGCCAGTAGATGAGATTCACAGTATTAACACTAAGATGTTTTAATATTATGATGCCTGTTTGCAAATTGCCTGTGACCTTCTCTGTCCAACTGAAGAGTGTTATATGCCCTGGCTTCCTCCTCTTTCTCCCTCAGAAAGCCCCCATCGATGTGGAAAATTTCTCAAGAGAGTACCTGTGGTGGCTTCTAATTATAATTTCCTAAACTTTTTGTTCAGGCATTCTCAGATTTCCTGAAACTGTCATAGCTGACCCTTGGACAAGTAGACATTTTCTCAGGCTGACCATTGGAGCAAACTGGACTGTCTTAGTTTTGCAAAGAGATAATTTTTGAAAATGTCCTTTGGGTTTTTTGTTGTTGTTGTTGTTGTTGTTGTTCTTGTTTTCTGGTACCAGGAATCGAACTCATGACCTTGCGCTTGCCAGGCAGGTGCTGTGCCACTGAGCTAAATCCCCAGCCCCTGCCCATTGGTTTTTCATTAAGGCTACAACTTGTTACAGTAAATCACCTTCATGGTAGGCTTGTTATCGTTATTAACTACACTTTTGAGAGGAGAAAGTCCCAATTCAGGCAGAGAAAAACAGCTTATCACAGTCACACAGCTAGTAACTGGCCGATTCAGGACTTGGGTTATGTGTTAATGCCTTTCCTACGTCCTTTTTTTTTCTTTTTTTTCTACCCTCCTTTTCTCCCTTTCTTCCTGTTGGGGATCCCTGGATAAGCTGAGTCTGGGGACTCCTCAAGGGATAGGAGGCTGACCCTGAGCTCCAGCTCTCCTTTTTGGCAAGAAGTTTCACTTCTACCTGTTTCATGAATTGCCATCTTAAAATAAACTTCTTAAATAGTGATGCCTGCCATTAAGAAAAAAGTTTGGAAACCCCCCAGTTTGAGCAATGTCTCATTTTCTAAAAATGTTGATATTCTTTTTCATTTCCTAGAAACCCAGAAGTTGATAACAACAGCAGTCAGAAGAGCTGGTGGTTTCTGAACTGGTTTAAGGATAGGTAAGGCGATCGGAGGGTGGTACGTGTCTGTCCACCCACTCTGGGCTGTTGGAGAATCCAGTTAAAATGGTTTTACATTCACGACCTCAGTCACTCATTCTGAAATCACATGAGAAATCTCTTATGGGTGGGATGGGGACATTTAAGGTGAGGTTTTTTTTCCCCCCTTCCAGTTAACACAAGGATGAGGCTTGGGCTGAAATTTATCTTCTTTTTTTTTTTTTTTGGTACGGGGAATTTTGGGTTGAATTTTTTTTTTTTTTCTTTTGGTCTTTTTGCGACAGGGTCTCATTGTGCAGTTCAGGCTGGCCTTGAGCTCACTTTGTAGCCCAGGCTGGTCTCGAACTAGCAACGATCCTCCTGCCTCAGCCTCCTGAGCACTGGGATCATAGGCATGAGCCATCACGCCTGGCTTGGGCTGAAATTTAAATCGCAGGAAAGAAATCATAAACCGAAATGTTCTTAGGAGGACTGTTTTCACAAGTCCCCCCAATCCCTCAAATGATCTGAGGATTGCTTGGTCATTAAACTGCTGCCTTGGATGGGTGATAAGAAATGGGGTAGTGCCCTTTTCATTCAAGGTGTGTCCTAATAAATAAACGCGTAGTGGCGGAGCCTTTCTCCAGCCCTTGTACTGATGCTCATCCTCTGTTCCTCATTCCATGGGATGGTTCCTTACCCTAACTGCCTTGCTTTCCCTTTGTGCTTAGGACCCACGATTATCAAGAGGAAGAAATCAGCATAGAAGAAGGGACAAAAGGAGAGCTTCAGCTATCAGACTGGTTTGATCCAACGTAAGGAAAGAACAATTGCTCTACGTGCAGTAAACCCGTAGCTCAGCAGGAGGTGGGGCGCTACAGATAGCTTGAATGGAATAGAGGACATTCCTGATTAGAGCACAAGAGTCTTCCTGATTAGGGAGGCAGGGCTTTAGCATATATTAGACCTCTAACAATGAACTTTGGATAAGAAACTGAGATCTGAATGCTTTGTCCCAAGTGACTGAACAAAACAGTAATTCTCACAGCAGTTGGTCAGAGGTAGCAAATGAAACGCAAAATATTGGGGCCAGCAGGGCTCTCACAGGCCACAGGATGAGGTAAAAAGCCATGAAATCTGGAGTATGAGCAAGAAAATTCTCCCTCAAATTCAGGTAACTCATCTGTAAAATGGGACTGATGATTCAGAAAAACCGTAGGCAGTCATGAATTCATTTATTAAGCAATATATGCAAATGTTTTCAACACTTATCATGTGTAGCTGGCATTTTCCAAATTACTGGTCACTACATGAACTCATGAACCCATTCATGTGTTCAAAAACTAGTTTATTGGGTCAAACTAACCTTTTGAAGAAGTTGAAATAGAACAGACTATCAAAGGGTATCACACAAAGTAAGGATAAGTATTGAGTGGAATTTTTGTTTCTGTATATATGTGTATGTGCATATGTATTTGGTTGTGATATAAAATATCTTTCTTATGAGTTATGGGCTAAAAACTGTGCTAGGCATTGCATTCGACACAGGAGATAGGAAAAAATCAGTGAAGATGGTTATATTTAAGAAGGTCATGGTCATGGGGCTGGGGGTGTAGCTCAGGTAGAGCATGTGCTTAGCATACATGAGGGCCTGGATTCAATCCCCAGCACAAGAAAAGGAGAAAGAGAAAGGGGAGGAGGAGGAAGAGGAGGAATTGTTGTTCATTGACTCATAGGGGCAGTAGCTGTGAAACTAGTGTTTGCCAAGGTTGGTAAGGAGGTCTGATCATCTGATTCAAAGGATGTAGTTTGGGAACTAAGTAGATGCAAACTGTCCAGGGAGACTGTGCAGCTGGAGAGATTTGTGGGTGGTGGTATCACTGACCGAGAAAGGGGCTTGTGAGGGAAACAGAGGTGTAGGGGTTGGAGGAGGAAATGAGCTTCATGAACACTGTGTATGGATTCTGCTGCTTACGAGGCATCTGGAGAGTCCCAGGCTACGCATGAGCTTTGCAGAAAGAATGAGCTGGAAATGTCAGTGAGGAGTCGTCAGAGTATAGATGGCTGTAGGATCATATCCTGTGGGCCTGGATGAGGCCACCCAGAGAGAGGCTGTCTAATATCTGTATTTAAGGAGCTGGTGGAGAAAGAAAAACCTCAAAAGGAGCAGGAACAGCTGTTGAGGTAGGAGGAGTGTCAGGAGGGAGTCACGTGTTGTCCTGTGTGATGGATCTTGGGCTCTGGAAAGATTGGAAATATTCTGGCAAGCTTACTTATTCTTTGGAGGTAGGAGATCCACGCCAGTTGGAAGGATGAGAATTTTGACGTCTTATGCCTCTTGCAAAGAGCTGGACAACACGGTAGCCATGTAGGAAATGCTAAACCACTACTAGAAATGTAAGAAGATAAAAGTACTGGTGCTTTATCAGCCCCTTAGATAGAAGGGATGAGACTCCCAAGGGGCAGGCAGGCGAGGGGAGCCAGAGTTGGTCACCAAGGGCCCTTCGAAGGAGGGCGGGGCAGTTTCACTATGGTGCGGGTGCTTTGCTGAGCAGAACTTCGGAGGTGGGGCCGGGGATGGCTTACTAGGAGCACAGAGGAGAGGCAAATCGTGGTCACAAGCTGTCACTCTCCCTCTGGCATGATTAGGCTTCACCTCCAAATGAACGGCAAGCAGATATCCAAATGAGAGCCTTCTTGGGGCACCCAAATTTACTTCTTGCATAAATGAATGACTGGGCGGAAGAACAAACATGTTTTATATTGCTGTGTCCTTCTCTGTGAACATCACCTCGCAGTGTTTCCTGCACCTTTTCCCACAGTGAGATCTCTCGGCTTCCCCTTCTCCCTCTCTCCATCCCCCTTTCTCCGTCTCCTTGACGGCACCGTCTCCTTCGTCCCAGTCCTCTGGTATTAGAGTTTCTGCAAGCTGAGCTGTGTGTGACGTCCTCCTTCTCTTTTTTAATGTACTGCTTTCCAGCAAGCTCCCCTCCATTTGCGTGGCAGCAGATACCATCCATGAGCCGGTGCCTCCCACAGTTGTGTCTTTAGCCCAGATATTTCCTCTGAGCCCAGACTTGTACCTGCCTGTCTGGCTGCCATGTCCGCGTGTCTCACGTGACCCACGTGGATTTCTCAGTTCCCCCACCCTTCTGCTCATTTCCCATCTCGGTAAATAGTTTATGCCTTGGAGAGTCTGGGACGTGCTGGCTTTTACTCACCCCACAGCCTAACTCATGAGCACGTTCTGCCAGTTCTTGCTCCCGAGTCCGCCTCACATCCTTCCCATCTCTCTGTTCTGCAGCCTCCGTGCCTATTCATGTTGCCATCAGCTTTTCGCTGGATTGCTGTCCAGCTTGCTGCCGGAGGAGTGATATGCCTCCATGTTTTTTTTTTACCTACTATGTGATTCAAAGACTTTTAATACTTCCTCTGACCAACACTCGGATACTAAAATATACCCATAAAGACATAAAATTATAAAGCTACCTGTAACCTAGCAGCACATGTGCTTTGGTCCCAGAGGCCCTGTTATTTTTCTGGAAGCTTTTGGCCCCCACTAGTAGAACCACGCACATTGAGGTTGTGTGGGTGGAGTGCTCTGTGGGGGAGGAAGGCCTTTGAGGCACTCTTTCCTGGCACTTTTCCCTCTTTTTAGAACCCATCTTTGTGATCTTGCCTTCGGTCACCTCTTGTTGGGTTCTGTTGACGCAGAGGTCCCTCCAGGAAGCCAACCTCCAGCTCATTCTTCACCCCTCCCCCTCCCCACCACGTGGTTTTCTAGTCTGACTTCCTAGTCAGGGTCTCTGACAGGGTGGAATTGTCAGTGGAATTGAATAATTAATCCCAACCGGAAAATAGCATGTTTGAATTTTAGTTAAACATTAATGTTTAATATTACCTTTCTTCCTGCTTGAAGAAATCCTTCCTATCTGTGACCAAAGTGGACACTGGCTTTAGTGGACACTGGTTTTCTCACTTGGGCTCTCTAGGAGAGGTCGACTGAGTGGTCCCACAGCTGAGGAGTGGGTAGCAGGCTAAGCACCCACTGGGACTGCAAGGTTCTCACAGGGGGGATCAGTGGTTAGCCCCAGATTAGCCCTTCGTAGAAATTTGGGTTTTTTATTTGTTTGTTTGTTTGTCTTTTTAAGACAGAGTGTCACTATGCAGGCTGGCCTTGAGCTCACTTTGTAACCCAGGCTGGACTCAAAACTCGCAATGATCCTCCTGCCTCAGCCTCCTGAGGGCTGGGATTATAGGCATGTGCCACTGCACCTAGCTTTCTTCATAGAAATATGAAAGTAAAAAGCTCGGTTTCCTTCCAGCCTAGCTTTATTTAAGAATGAAGGCAAGGACAGCACCTACTTCGTAGGGTGCCTCTGGAAACTGAGTGGGGAAATGAAGGCTAGTGTTTAACCCCTGATGCACAGTAAGTACTAAATAAGTGTCTCTACTTATTTAAAAAGTGATATTACGTGCTTAGCAAGTGCCTGGCTCATACACAACAAGATTTAGCAAGCGGGCTGGCTGAGAACTAATAAAAATCACCTGACTAACATAGCAACAAATGAGGTGATTGTACAGGGGACAGTTTAGGTTCAGACACATTGGTTAAAAGGATAGCTGTAGGGCTGGGGATTTAGCTCAGCGGCAAAAAGCGCCTGCCTGGCAAGCGCAAAGTCGTGAGTTCGGTTCCTGGTACCAGAGAAAAAAACAAAACAAAAAACAAAACAACAAAAAAAATAGGATAGCTGTGAGTTTGCTTTTTCTTCCTTTCTTTTTTTTCCTCTCTCTGGGTTGGTTTGAAATCTTGTCATTCAAACAGAATTGGGGGTTTTCCAGGACTAAAAGTACCACTGGGATGAAGGCCTGATGGCCTTGGCTGGCACTGCTCATGAGGCCCTACCAAGGCTGTCAGAGAAAGGCCAACAAGAAGGTCCCCCGCAGGGGGATGTGCTATGTACGTGTACCAATCCCCACTAAGTTAATATAATCTTTATCTATTGTAAACATCTAGAAAAGTTTTTTAAAACTAAAAGGAAAGCCAGGCATGGTGGCACACTCCTGTAACCCCAGCACTTGGAAGGCTGAGGCAGGAGGATCGCTGTGAGTTTGAGGCCAGCCTGGGCTATAAAGTGAGTTCAAGGCCAGCCTGTACTATATAGCAAGACCCTGCCTCAAAAAGTACAAAAAATTTTTTTTAAAAACGTAATGTCCCCCACCCTCACATAGCCAGTGGAGGGCTGCAGTTTCATAAAACTGTTCCAGGCCCTCAGCAGAGCAGAATTTTCCTACAGCGAGGCTGATGGCCAAGCTGGGTCATACAAGTTACCAGCACTAAAGCTCATCACGTCTCGGCCTGCACTGAGGAGAGTGCTGAAGCAGTAGACTAAAATGCTAGCGCCTTTTAGATCAGGACAAACCTGGTCAGCGGAGCAGCTCAATGTCCATATAAGGAGCAGCAGAAAGTGGTGGCTCAGAGCACTGCACTTGAGTCAGGCTATCGTGGTTTAAATCCCAGCCTTTTCCCTTAGTAGCTATGTGACCTTGGGCAAGTTACTAGAGCTCTCTTGCTAGAGTTTCTTCATTGGTAAAATGAGAATCAGAATCACGGTACCCTTCACATAACGCCCTGTCTCACAGGAAGTGCTCAGTATATGTTAGTTGCCATCATCAGCAACCAGCTATATGGCTTCAGATAAATTAAGAAGCTTCTCTAGCCAGGTGTGGTGGCACACGCCTGTAATCCCAGCACTCGGGAGGCTGAGGCAGGAGGATCATTGAGAGTTCGAGGCCAGCCTGGGCTACAAAGTAAATTCAAGGCCAGCCTGAACTGCGTAGTGAGACCCTGTCTCAAAAAACAAAACAAAACAAACAAAAAAACAAAACAAACAAAAAAGCTTCTCTAAGCCTTGGTTTTCTTGCCTGGACCATGCATACCATAGATTGCAGGACAGTGGCAAAGGTATGTGACGGAGACTGGCAAGGATTGGTGCCGGGACCACGGCAGCTTCTGCCATGATGGATGGAATCAAGAGTAGCTGTGTCCTCCATGCAGTGGGCACACCTGGGGTGCTGGAGGCACAGTTGGGTCTCAGACTTGAAGACTCCAGGCAAGGCAAGGAGACCTGCTTGTGAGTCCTTCCCCATCCAGCACCTCTGCCCTTCTAGCCCACCAGAAGGTAATTCCAGCCGTGCTGGGGAACTAGAAGCCAGCCAGAGGCACACGCCAGACAGAGGTGGGAGGGACGGAAGAGTCAGCGCAAGAGTTAGGTGCGGAGCTTTGGGGCAGGGACAAGAGGCATGAGGGAGAGGATTCTGAGGTTCCTTTTCTACTGTGGGGATCAGGGAGGCACTTTGGGGAATGCTGCTAGGCCGATGGAAAGGTACAGTTGTGTGAAAATCTACGGGGCATGTAAGAAGCTGGGGACATGCTCTGTGACCGCTCCCAAGCCTCTCAGCAGGGCCATGTGAACACATACCCGCTGAGACCATCAGAATTTGATTCAGTCACTCATCTTCTTGGGTTGACAAGTTGCTGCAGGCCGGGGCCACACCTACCCTGGATCTGGAAGTGTCCGTGTGCTTGTGCACGCCTCCCAGGAAGGAGCTGTGGCCACCTCCCAAGCAATAGGAGTGCACACTGCGCCTCCGCCACCCTTCCTGCTCCACCCCACAGGGCCCGACTGCCACTCTGTCCTTTCTGCATTTATCCTGCACAGTTTCATGCTTTGTCACAGCTCTTACGCTGCTTCCTGTGTTTTTGCTGGCTTGGCCAAGTCCCTTTGAAGCTTTCCGAGCACAGAAAATCTACCCCTCTCTTGCTCCCATTGTGTTCCTAGTAAAGAGGCAATGCGGTCTAATACCCAGAAATTTCTTTCTGGCCAAAGACAAATTGAAACAGTTTTTTCCTCACACAGTTCTGGCATCATTCTCTTATCCCTTAAGTCAAAGATTAGGGTCTTCTCAGGCTCAGATGACACCCACGGGGGTAAATAACCACCCAACTGTATCACTGGCAGCTTGGGAGCTAGAGAGAAAGGAAAAGGGATTTAGAAATAGGAGGAGAATGAAGAAAGCAGGAAATGAGGAAAGAAGATATGAGATGTGTAGGTAAAAGTCCATACAGCCCCTGGAGACAGCCTCAGAGGCATGCTGCAGAGGTCATACCTCCTGCTTGTGTGTATGGGATTCAATTACAGTCAGGATTCAAGAACAGTCATTGCTGACCCATTTTTCTCTTGGATCATCTCTGCGCCGCCTACACAGAGCTATCCTGACTCATGGCTGTGTGTTTACCACCAGGAAACGCCCGGAGGTTGTGACGGTGACTGGATGGCAGGCGCCAGTTGTATGGGAAGACACTTATGACGCAGCCGTGCTGGAAAGATACTATGCCAGACGTAGAATCACTGTGGGCTTGACGGTTTTTGCTACTGGAAGGTAGGTGTCCGCTGACAAAATCGTCTTTGATTTTTCATGTTCTACTATCAAAACAGTTGTGAGGGGACCGTTGCCTTCATCGAGATTACTTATGACTCACCTGAATTATTCTATAGGAAAATGATTAGGCAGGACCATTTCAGTCTCCTTTCCACTGAGGCACCCAAAAGCTGAGAACAAAACAAAAATAGAGGAGTTCTTCTGTTACTACTTCAAAGGGTCGGGTATTGGATTCCAGTCGCCACCAAACCTATAGTCGACAGCAGTACGAACCCCGTCCTCCCTGACTTCCATGGCTTCCTTTGGGAACTCCCAAAGTAGCAGCTGGAGACTGCCCATATGTGCATCATTCTTCTCCTACACTCTAAAGGCCCAGGACCAAAGACAGAGGGATTTACAGCCAGTTCTAGGTACAGAATGGTTTTCCTTGTTGGAGCATGGCTGACCACTCTTCCCCGGCTTTCTTGCATCACCTCCATCCAACCCTTCTGGAGGATTTGGCCCTGGGAGATGAGTCTGGTCAGAACCTCCTCTCTCAGAGGTGGGGTAGGTTCCAATTCCAGTTTCCATTCCCCGGTTCAGAGCATTTGATACAGAAAAAATTGCAGTAAATCTCACTTGAAAGTTGAAGCTTTAATACTAGTTTTAAAATATAACCTATTTTTGCTTTCTTGGAGAATAAAAAAAAATCTCTTTTCCAAGTTAAAATGGAAAAAACGCAATTTTCCTATGTTTTTCTGCCCTTTGGGCCTTTCCGTCTGTACTTTTTCTGAAAAAGCTGCATGGAAAGTTGATTCCACCGTTTTACAGTGAGTTGAAGGCTCAGGCTGATCTGAGCTTAAGCCTGACATAGGTGGAGTCTGAAAGAGATCTTTGAAAATCTGGTAGCTTTCCAACAGCAGTTTCCCCAGCCTCTGTCCTTAACAATAGGAATCAAGTTCTGATGTCGCTGGCTGTGCTTCAGGACCTCACATGTCTCTAACAGGGGAAGGGTGACTGTGGAATTTTGATTATTTTTTACTAGAGAAATCTAAAGGCAGCCCCCTTGCATCTCGCTTTAATCCTGGCGTTTCTGCAAAGAACAGAGTATGGCCCACTGCCCCACAAAGACTTCCGCCATCCAGTTGCCACTCTGCAAAACAGAACTATAAATTGCACATCCTGGCGACAGCGCTATATACTTGGCTCTGTGGCAAGAAAGGACGGCTTTGTACTCAGCAGCAATACATTCCCACAGTAAGTGGATTTGGACCTTTAAGAGGTGTGATGTTTGGTTTGTTTTCCAATAACAATGTACAAAGCCAACGGCAGTGCTTTAATCTCTAAACCATGTTAAATCTCAGTGACTACCCCTCCCCCTAGCTCAACCCAATATTGTTTCCCATGCTTCAGGCAAAGTCAATTTTTCTTAAAGTTCCAGGATATAGAAGAATGCCCTGGCCACCAGCCACAGAACCATGTTAAAGTCCCTCTTTGTATTGCTCAGATATGTTCTCTTCATTTAAAAGAATCAATACTGTAAACCCTTGGGTCTTTAGATGCCAACAATAAAAGTACAGCTTATTTTGATGGCAAACACAGGAAATCACACAGCAAGAGAAAGCAAAAAAAGTGCCAGGCACAATTACTTCCAAAACATTGTGTTTGGCGGGTATTGTGATCAGAAAGTTACATCTGGTGGTTCATTCTAACTTTTTGCTATGATCTTCATACCATGGCTCCATAAGACAGTCTGTAGCCTGAATGCCCGGATGACATCAATAGAATGTTGTCTGAATGAATAGATAAACTGTTAAAATACCACTATGTGCCTATTAGACTGGCCAAAATAAAAAACACTGACCATACCGAATATTGACAAGAATGAAGAGAAACAGAAACCCTCATTTACTGCTTGTGGGAATGTAGGAAGGATAGTATAGCCATTTTGGAAGAAAGTTTGACAGTTTCTTACAAAACTAAACATTTTTTAGTTATACAATCTAGCAGTCACACTCTTTGGTATTTACTCAAATAAGGGCTGGGGATTTAGCTCAGTGGCACAGCGCCTGCCTGGCAAGCACAAGGTCGTGAGTTCGATTCCTGGTACCGGAAAACAAAACAAAACAAAAAAACACACAAAAAAACCAAATAAGATGAAAACATGTCCACACAAATACCTGTATACAGATATTTTTAGAAGTCATGTAGATAGATAGATACATAGATACTTAGATAGATTTCCAGAACTTGTAAGCAGCCAAGTTGTCCTTAGATAAGTGAATGGGAAAATAAACTGCTATATACAGATGATAGGATATTATTAAATGCTTTAAAAAGTGAACTATCATGCCATGAAAAGACATGGGGCAATCTGAATTGCATGTTACTCAGTGAAGGAAGCCAATCTGAAATGGCTATGTACTATATGCTTCTAACTGTGACAATTTGCTAAAGGCAAAACTACAGAAACAGTAAAAAAAGTCCCTAGCTGTGGGCACTGGGGGATAAGAGGATCTTTAGGGTGGTAAAACTGTTGTGAATGGTACTTTAATGGTAGACACATATCACTGAACATTTACCAAAACCCATGAAATGCACAGCACCACAAGTGTACCCTGATGTAAGTGATGGACTGGACATTAGGTGATAGCGCCTTATCAACGTGTGTTTGTTGATTGTAACGAAACTAATATGTGCAGGGAGTTGGTGGTAGGGAAGGCTGTATGGATATGCCGTCAGGCAGTATATGAGAACTTTCACCTCAGTTTTGCTGCTAACTGAAAACTGCCCTAAGAAATAAAGTCTTTTTTTATTTTTTAAAGACAAAATAATAGTTCAAACAAACTGAAATCAGAAGTTGTTTGCTCTGGTATTTGGATGGATTTTATATGGATGGTGTCTGGGTGAGGGACTGGCATTATAGGTGACCAGTGGGAGACTCACAGGATGACTATGCAATGTGAAAAGAGACCTAGGCCCACCCATACCCTGTTCCTTGTGTCAGAGAAGCATGCTGAGGGATGGGCTTAAAAAACACAGAGGCAGATAAAGAGAGGGGGACACGGGAGATTATGAACTCCCAGTGGACACAAGGGTCACACTGCCTTTTCATCTGAATCTGGCTGTGGCCACATTGTGGTATAAGTTAAAGTTTTTAAGAGAGGCTCAAGAGCTAGCACCCCTTCTGATTGCCCAAAGCCTGAATCATTTGGTAAACTAGAGAAAGGGATAAGGAAAGCAGTTGATGGTAAATATCACCTTCCTCACAATTCAAGCTGGTACTGGGAAATGTAGCTTGTATCAGCAGGCCCTAGATTTCCTAAGTATTGAACCACGGAAAGACTTAGGGACCCTGGCATCTATAGCATTGGAAACTAGAGGCCTCTGAATGTAGGAATAGAGCGTGTACCTCTAAGCTTACTGCAAGGCAGAGCGATTGAAAATACAAGCTTTCTCACTGGCCATCTTCCAAAAGCAAGGGAACAGGGCTGTGCATGCCCAGCTGCTCTTCCGAAATTGGCAGTCAGAGAAGTCATTCCACTTTCCCAAGGACTGAGTGACTGAGTGGTGGAGAGGAGCAGGAGTGTTACACTAACAGATGTCCTGCCACAGGAAAGCACACATCTGGGATGGGAAGAAATGGCTTCCCTCTTAAATGTATAATACAGTTTGATTATAGCGGTGCATGGTCTCCGGTGAGAATCCAGAGGTTCAGTGTATTCCTTTCTGCTTTGTTTCAGATACATTGATCATTACTTGGAGGAGTTCATAATATCTGCTAACAAGTACTTCATGGCTGGTCACAAGGTCATATTTTACATCATGGTGGATGATGTCTCCAGGATGCCTTTGATAGAGCTGGGTCCCCGGCGTTCCTTCAAAGTGTTTGAGATCAAGCCTGAGAAGAGGTGGCAGGACATCAGCATGATGCGCATGAAGACGATCGCGGAGCACATTTTGGCCCACATCCAGCATGAGGTCGACTTCCTCTTCTGCATGGATGTGGACCAGGTCTTCCAAGACAATTTTGGTGTGGAGACTCTGGGCCAGCTGGTGGCTCAGCTACAGGCCTGGTGGTACAAGGCAGACCCCAAGGAGTTTACCTATGAGAGGCGGGAAGAGTCAGCAGCGTACATTCCCTTTGGACAGGGGGATTTTTATTACCATGCAGCCATTTTTGGAGGAACACCAAGTCAAGTTCTCAACCTCACCCAGGCATGCTTTAAAGGAATCCTCCAAGACAAGAAAAATAACATAGAAGCTACGTGGCATGATGAAAGCCATCTGAACAAGTATTTCCTTCTCAACAAACCCACTAAAATCTTATCCCCAGAATACTGCTGGGATTATCACATAGGTCTGCCTGCCGATATTAGAAATGTCAAACTATCTTGGCAGACAAAAGAATACAATTTGGTGAGGAATAATGTCTGACTTCAAATTGTGCCAGTAGGTTTTCTGAACTGGAGACAGTATTATTCTGGCTAACTCCTCAGAAAAGTAATTTTAGCTTTTAAAAAATACTAACAAATTATCAACCTGGCAGTATGTACTATCCCTCCTTGTAACTTTGAGCCTTGAATTACGGGAGAGTGCATCTATGGCAATCAGATATAAGTTCCCGGCATTGTCTTCTGTACTCTGGGTTTAGAGGAAATACTGTTAGCTGAACCAAAAAGAATTTGCCACAGGCAAAGAAAAAGCCAGAACATTCTGCACGTCAGATAACACATTGCATAACAGGGTGCTAAAGGAAATGTTTAGTAACAGGATGCTGCAGTGAGAGGCACGGTCCCCTTGATTCAGTGTCTTTCTGGTTTTGATGGGTCTAAAGCGATGAGTTAATGAGTTGTTGTACAGCAGGAAAACTACCAGCAGGATGCCTTCTCCTTTGGAAATCCTCAAAGGCCTCCAAGCTGATTGCCTCAGGCTATTTGTAGTTCGTTTCCTCCCCTCGGCTGGATATTGTTTGGCTTCTGGGCGAAAGATCCGGTGGAGATTCCCAGTGGATGTCCTGGTGGTGCGCATTCAGAGACCCAGGGAATCTGAGCAGGCCAGTGGGTGCTCTGCTTGACGTGAAAACAAATTAGTGCTGGGATGAAACAGCAAAGTGAGTGGAAAGAGGGCCTGACCACTGTAGGGGACACAGGACACAGAGTGTTGGTGCTTAAATTATACTGTGGTCACAGGAGCTGAAAGGGACACAGTGTGGGAGGTCTCCAGCCTCCTTGACTCCATGACTAACAGCAGGACCTGGCTGGGAGGAGCCCACAGACTAGTGCGTCTTCACCTTCGAGACAAGTGGGTGATGTCAGAGACAGGGAAGGGTCAGAGGGGATTGAACAGGCCTGCCAAGACGGACCTGGGCTTTGCATTAGCTGGTCCCACCGAACGTTCTAGACCTCAGGCTCCTTCAGCCCATCATGTCCCAACCTGGAGGGCTGACATCAAGAAGGGGACTGAAGAAAAAGCCCTCCTGGCACATAACCTCTGGTTTCCCCCTGCTCCATCTGCACTATGGACTTTGGTGTGTTTGACAACGTGATTATGAATTTTATAACAAAGGTATGAGTGGATGGCAACGGGAGACCCAGTCATCGTGAGTGAACAGCTGAACTCTCAGTTCCCTTCTCTAAGAGAAGCGGTGACGTGGATTATAATTAAACAAATCAATGTAGAGGAAGTTCGAAGGCAATATTTACACATGCGTATATATTTATATTTTGCTTGTGTTCCAGTTTAAGTCATTTGCTGCCATTTTTAAGCAATTTATTTAAAGAGACTGGTCTGGTTTGATGGGCAGCACAAAGGGCTTCTTGGGTAAAACGAAACCTACATTTCCTCCATCGTCTTGCAGTACCTCCTGTTCTTCAGCGGGGGGCCCCATCGCCACCAAAAAAAGCCCCACGTAGCCAAAAAAACAAAAATTCTGACATCAGTTAAGATTCACGCTTCTTTATTAAAGGTGTGTTGGACCCAGACTAGAGTAGGGGTAGTTTAAAAGTTCAAGCCCTGAACCAAAGAAATGACCTATCCTGAAAGCTTGGAGATAGGGGCTGAAATAATTTTGAAGGAATTTCTTGATTTTTTAAAAAAAAGTCATTTAAATTTAAATCCTCAATGGATCAATTCAAGATTTTGTTTAATAACAGTTTTTAAATAAAATTTCTGATTTACAATCAAACGAATTATTTTCTCAGTGTGTTCTGGTCTGGTCGTGGATTATGCACTTTCAGAATGTCATTTATAGAATTTCCAGTTCTTAGACAATTTCTGGTTTCATGACCTTCTGAAAATTTGTGTCCTGTTACAAGGACAGTACTACAAAGAATGGGCTTGAGGTTCACTCCTAAACTTTTAAAGAAAGAAATGGCTATACTGAGCTTTCCAAAGCGATGCCCTGAAATAATTAACAGCAGAGAAGGAACCGTCAGGAACAACCTTGCCCCTGAAGCCCAAAGTGGGGCATCAGAGCAGGGGGAAAATATCTAGGTATATTAGTCCTGACCTCTGGGGAGTACACAAGTGTATGACCCCAGGGAAAGACTGGCTGGCTTTCCAGCAAGTCTGTGTGGGTGTATTTATAATATAAAACTTAAAGGTCATGGGACTGTGCAGTAAGATGCACTGAATAAACAACAGAACGCATCTGCCTCACTATAGAGAAATAGTTTTATAAGTGAAGAAACTGAGGTGCAGAAAAGCTAAACCCCCCCATTGGCAAGTGGCTGAGCTAAGGCTTAAACTAAGAACCTCACAAGGGTAAACGTGCTGGCACAGAACATATGCGGGGACACACTGCATACCAGGGGAAATGCGATTTGTAGAGGAATCTTTTAAGGGAGAATTTTTGCCGTAAGAAGTACTGTTTTAAAATTAAAATTTAATTTTAAGTGTCTTTCCAGGCCTGTACCATCTTCCATTTTAATGCAACCAACCTATTTCAAATTCATTAAATACATCTAAATGTATCATGTTTTGTTTTTAAAAAAAGGTCTGTGTGCATGCAGGTCTAATGTCAACAGAGCGGGCCCTCACTGAGCTGATGCACTGTGGCAGTGGCTTGGAAGGTGCGACCGGGCAAGGGGACAGGTGCCCAGGATAGCCTGCCTGCCTCCCTTCCACATGCAGCTGCAAGAGAAAAAGTCTGTTCAAGGCCTGAGGGGCTTCTCTTTGACCTTCTTAGAGTAAGATGTCATTAGTCTCCTCGTCAAAGTGGCCACCATGTGGGAACCTTGGCCCTGGTGTTTATTAAGTGTACTGTTCATTAAATGTGCTGTACATAAGTGAATAACATAGATGTGGCAGCCTGCTTACAAGCGGGAGGACTCATACAGTGAATGTAACACACATCACATACCTCTTAATAGGGACGAGTGGGGATCTCTTAGACAAATCTCACATCTGAAAGGGTACAAAGGGTGGATTCAAGTCCAGGACTGTCTGACTAAATCCTATGCCTCTTTGGACACAATTTCAAGCTGTCTTCTGTAGCCTGCCTTACACAAGTTTACCAGTCTTGTTTCTGAAATTTGGGAACACCCAAGAAATTACCAAGGAAAGCTCTCAATTTCTTGGTTAGGCATTAAAAGGAAAGAATGTTGAGATGTTGATCTACAGCTGGAGAAACAGGACTGTGGAACCTGAGCAGGTATGAGGTACAGGTAAACACAGGGCTAGGGCGAAGAAAGAAGGGAAAAGAGGGAGGGAGGGAGAGAAGGAAGGAAGCACTTGAGAGGCTGAGGCAGAAGGATCACTGAGTTTGAGGCCAAACTGGACTACCTGGTCTCAAAAAAAACAAAACAAAGTCATTTCGAGGAAGCAGTGTGAAAAATACTTAGCTGGCTGTGTTCTGGGAATAGTCTCTCAATTGACAGTAGGACCCTCTAGCTTGCCTCGAACACCCCATTAAAATTCAGAGCTAAAACAAAATTAAAAAGTAGCTCCCTACATGAACACTAGGGTGCAGGAATTTCTATGAATGACTCCGCCATCTGAAGCAACTGTGGTGCTTTAAAAATATTCTCTTCTGGAGCTGGTCATGATTGCACATTTGTAGAAATAGATGTTAATTCTGCACACAAATGAAAGTGGATACAAGTATCTAAAGAACATGGCTGTGAAAAGCCAGCCAAAGTTAGAACACACTACTAGTGAATTGGCGGCAACTATCTATAGAGTAGAAGGTGATTAAAGGTTCTGATCAAAGATATTGTGGTTGCAAGGAACAGAAACACCCTTGATGTGTCTAAACCTGAAAAGGAGCTCATTGGCGGCCACTGTAAAGTTCCCCTGCAGGCAGAAGGTGTGGACAAGCAGGCAGCAGTGCGCTAAGCAGCTCATACATGCTTGTGGGAGCCAATTATACACAGTATTTCTCAACTGCATGTTCAGTAACATCATAGTGGGATCTTGAAATAGGCATGCTGAGAGTATTTACACCAAGGAGATCAGAAAACACTAGAACTCAGAGCCTCCTTTTCTCCCTTTCCCTTCCCTTCCTTTTTTTCCCCCTCATTTTTTTTATTTTTAGACTCAGTTACTAAAAATTTACAAGCACATCACTGTAACCAGGCCATGAGCAAGAACCAGGGAAATTCAGGGGCCTCAACAGCTGAAAATTGTGAACACTCCCTCCCAGAGCTCTCCCATAAATGTGACCCATCTCCAATTATTTCCAGTCTCAGGGTTTCTTCTTTCCAAGCTGAATTCCAAGTGGTGCACAACTTTAATTTCATCACTCAGAAGATGCAGGCAGAGGGACTGTGAGTTTGAGGACAGCCTGGGCTACATAGCAAGACCCTGTCTCAAAAAACAAAACCCTAGGTTCCTAAGAAAGAAAACCCAAATGACATGGCCTCCACACTGCTCCCAGCAGCTGTGCCATTGGAGCATGGCCACACTATGAGACAGTTCTCAGAACAGGATTTATGGCTGTGAGCAAGGTGGGGGGTACCTTCAAAAAGTACCTCCCACTTTGCACTTAGCTACCAGTCCTGGCTATAAACCACTTCTTCCTGCACATCCAAAATACTCCCTCCCACCATGATCTGAAAATGCTATTCGGTATTCCAGCACAGCCCTCTCCTAATAGCAGGTCACTGAATCCACAGATAGTATTAGGGACCAGGCTTCTTAAGAGTCTCCAAGTAATAATTACTTCTTTGAGTCCCTTCATCTGGTTGGCTGTTCTATCATTTGAAATACATGATAAATTTAGTTCATACCAACATATACTATAGCCAATAATAGGAGAGGCAGGATGAAAGTGGGGGGAAAGTTTATAACAACTCTTGTTTAAAAGAGGGAGATGGTAGCTGGGCATGGTGCTGCATGACTATAATCCAAGCTACTTGCAAAACTGAGACAGGAGGATGGCAAGCTTAAGGCCAGTCTGGGCACCATAATGAGACCATGTTTTTAAGGGGGTTGGTGGTGGTAGAGTTAATAGTAGAGTGCTTGGCTAGCATGCACGAGGTCCTGCTTTTAACTCTGGTACCACAAAAACAAAAATAAAACAAAATGTGAAAATAATGGTTATCTGCTCACAAGAGGCTATAGTTTGTTCCCACCAACACTCATGTTAAGCCTTGGTCCCCAGCATAACATTGTGAAGAGTTACTGGAGACTTTAAGAATGATCACTGCTTTTCTCTTAGGAGTAAGTTCTCATTCTCATGGGCTGACTGGTTACTGCAAGTGTATAGACATAAAGCAAGCCCAGTGGTCCCTCCGCCTCCATCTCTGTCTCACACACATACTCTTCTACACAAACTCGCTTCACCTTTCCAATTTTTTGTCATGAGCTGAATTGTCATGAAGCCCTTACCAAAATCTAGACAGACGCTGGTGCCATATTCTTAGATTTCCAGTACTGGGAGTTAAATAAACCTCTTTTCTTTACAAAGTACTAGCCTCCAGTATTTTACTGTAGCAACACCACACTCACTAAGACAAGGGACACTTCCTTGCTCTGGAATTCAGTGGGTCTCTGCTATAAGCCTTCTTTCATCTACCACTCCAGTCTACCTCACATCCACTGGACTATGTAGTTTATAATTGGTCGTAAGAGTCTAGTGGCAAGGTAACTTGCCTACAGACTGGAACAGTGGGAGAAATTTGTCTTGTCCAGAGCTCCACAGAAGCTCCTTACTTGGCATCCACATGTGTGAGACACTAGCTCCAAAGTCCAAAGAAGCCTGATATAGTTTAAATATGAAGTGTCCCCCAAAGTCTCATGTATGAAGACTTGATCCCCGGTGCAGAGGATGGGGCCTACAGAGGTGATTGGATAGTGAGGGTCCTAACTTTGTCAATGGACTTGACGAGTTCATAGCTGAAGAGGCTATTAGGAGGTGGGGCCTAATTAAAGGAGGTCCTTGGGGGTATATTTTGTTTCTCTCTCTGTCTCTCTCTCTCTCTCTGTCTCTCTCTCTCTCACTTTCTCTCTCTCTGTCTCGCTCTCTTCCTCTCTGTCCTTCCTGGCTGCCATAAGGTGAGCAGCTTGCCTCTATCACACCCTTCCTCCATGACGTTTCTGCTTCCCTGAGGGCCCGTGGACTTATTGGGTTAATAATATCCCTTAGTTATTGAGAGCTGATCAGGTCGACAATTTCCCAAACAAGTGTATGATGAAGGCTAAATAAGAAGAGGCAAATGGAATGATTTCAGGGCTCCAAGAGGATAAAATCCCTCTTACAGAATTTGACATTTAGGGCTAAAACCATGACCTTCTCTGGGTGGCCTGTATTTATTTCGTTATCAGAAGAAGGGAGGGTTATACTCCAGAACAGCGGAATTAGTCAAGGACTTCTCCAAGTAAGGTATTAAATTAATCCTTAAAAAGGTTTAATTTAATCTACCCAGGAGTGAGATGCCTGAGGCTATAGTCTTTATCTAGTTGAGAGTGGATGCAGGTGTCCTTGGCTGTGATCTTGTCTTATCCTTTGAGGCTTTCTAGCTTCATCCACCATTACAAGTTCTAGCAGAGATTAGTGACTCACAGAGGTTCACTTACTATGAGTCCATTGCCCACTTCCAGACAAGCAGCCTAGGCTTTGGGCAGATTCATAAGTAAACATAAAAAGCCAATTGGTTAATTGAAGTTATGCAGATCTCCTGGATAGGAGGGAGTAATGGCTTAGTATAGCACAAGGAAACTTACTGGAATTATGAAGATGTTCTATATCTTAATAAAGGTGATTGTCATGAATTGTGTGCTTAAATTACCATGAAATGTGCATTTAAGTTACATGTTTTGTTTCATGTAAATTATACCTCAGTTAAGAATTTATCAAACAGCTTTAAAACTCCATCCCCCAAAACAAAAGAAATTTAAAAGATCTTTTATTTTATAAGAAGCAGGACACAATCTAGTCCCTTGGTAATGAAAACAACAGCTGCTGGAATATGAATTTTCCCGTCACAATTATCTAATTCTTTCATCATCAAAAAAGAATCTGATGACATCATCATTCACAGAAGACTGAAAAGCATACAAACTTGAGAGTAATGTGGAGCCAGTAATGGCATTTGATTCATGATCTTTCAAAGATTTCAAAATTGCCTGCTATCTCTGTATTCTCCACATCCTCTCAGACTACCATACATGTTAGAAATCTCCAGGGAAGAATCTGTATGAAATTCCTACACTAAAACAATAGGTAAGAAATTGTCCTTTATTTCAACCAAATAGGACCACATCTAGCCCCTTTTCTGCCTATGTTGGGTTGATTAAATAACACAAAGGAGCTTTGTAAACTTGATGGCTAAAAATCCAAAATCAGTGCCCAGATAACCTAAAAATCAAAGGTGAGTCTCCAGCCAATGCCTGAATCAACTTGCTATTCAAATCCTTTTGAGAAGGGCTGCACATTTCATGCTGCTGTCAGTCTCATCGCCTCCTGTTGGGATGAAACTTCAGAATACCATGTGACAAAAAATAATTAACAACTGCCTTCATAAGTATACAACTTTTTAGAGTCTCGGTAAGTATTTTCATAAATACCACCTCTCACTGACACACCCCACACAAGGGATTAAGCCAGCAAGTCACATTTTTTGCATTTACTTTCTGTAGATAAAGCCCTCTGTAATTTAGAAAAGGCAAATAAAGGCTATAGGACCTCCTGCAACAAGGCCAGCTAAGACTTTCTGCAGCTACCTCAAATAAAAGCAAATGTATCCACGGACTCAACTTTTTCTATAAAAATAGACATCCAAGGAGCAGTAGTATCTTCATGGCTAGACAATTCCTATTAAGTCATCCCATGTAAGTCTTGGAGGGTCAGGCGTTCCCACAGCTTACTTTGTATATACTGTGTTGTATTTTATCTTTTTTCATCTGTTTGTTTTTCCTCCTAGGAACAGTATGAGACACACAAAAGTAATTCTATTCTTATTGATTTTATTGTCTCTGTGGGCCTTGCATAGGAAGTATCATTTCAGGTAACTTTCAAAACCAACGAATGTTTTACTCTGATATTTGGTAAGGGTCTGGTACGTAAAAAGGTAATTCAAGGTAATTGGCTCACCCTTGAATAAACTGTCACCCAAGAATATATGCAAATGATATACAAATATGTCAGCATAAATATTGTCTTCAGCATCTAAATCCCTTGTTTTCAATGGGATCAAAGCTAAACACGATTTTTCTTTACATCCATATGTATAAGAAGCCCTTTAAAACTACCAGTTACTTAATCCCAGCTCTTAGGAGGCTGAGGCAGAAGGGTCACCATAAGTTCAAGGTCAACCTGGGCTACATAGTGAATTTAAGGCGGGCCTGAACTACACAGCAAGACCCTATCACAAAAAAACAAAAACTAAAACAACACAAAAACAAAATCTTACCAGCCACTGTGGCAGTGTATTGTTCATAAGTGTTAAAGAGAAATTGCCAGTTGGAAATAGGCAACATCTTATTTTCTTTATGAAAAAACCCTAAGGTTGGTGACTTCAAGTACTACATATTGTGTTTACCTACCACAAGTTTGAACAAGAAGAAAGACTTCATTGGCATCTAACAAGTTTGTTCTAATAATATTAAATAAACTTCTCACTTATGTTTATGTCTCAAAGCATATAGTTGCGGACGAGTTGCTCTTTTAAGAGACAGCATATGAGACCCTGAGTGTAATTACTTCTATCATGTTCATTATTGTATCTCTATAGCCAACAATGTACTGGGCACAGAGTATATTTGGTAGTAGTAGATAATACAGTTAACTGGGTTGATAGATTCTAGCTTTAGTCGTATTGTGTGTGGAACCACTTTGCATACATCAAAAAGTAACAATGCTTTTCATTTGTCCTAAGCACAAGGCATCTTCAGAAGATGTCACAATGCTGGTAAGTCTTTGCTTACAAATATGCTATGACCTCTTCTTTGAAGATAAAATCTTTTGGGAGTCCTTGGGGTACCTGTGACTCTGTGGTTCTTGTAGGCAGTAAAAAGCAGTGCAATTTACAAACTCATGTTGGAGATAACCAAGGTCAGATAACCAAGACAGAGCAGACTGATGGAGTGCTGTCTCTGAGAGTGCGATAGAAGCTTGTTGGGGGAAATGTATCACCAGGAGCCAGAACTCAGTCGCCAGTAACCTTGAGTCTTTGAAAGCTCTAGGCAAACACACAGAGTAGACTTTGCTAAATGACTGACCATGTGCCATCCCCAAGATCACACCATCAGAATGGACACAGTGAAAAATTCCTAAAGACTGCACGTGACCTAATTCTATAGGGACAGTTTTCTTCAGTGTCTTCCTATAGTCATGGGGACCCATATAGTAAAGGAGCACTTTTATTGTCTCTCTAATAATCCTATAATTACAATCTCACTACTCTGACCATGCTTAGATACCTGGTGATCTGTGCTGTGCATTAAAATAATCTAAGAAGGAAGAAAGGATGTTACCCCTATAGTTGGCCATTGCTAACAGGGACAGTAATTTCCAGCTACCTGAAAACAACAGAAAAACCTCTAGGCAAGGACGGAAACGTTCAAGGAAAGACTGTTGCAACAGAAGCCAAGGGAAAGAATAGATTAGAATATTTTCTGGCAAATGTATCTGATGCAATACATTCTAATAATAGTTTTATCTATTATTATAGTTAGCTCTCCTTAGCATCAGGATTTGGTAGTCTCTGAATACTAACATGAGTCATCAAAAGTCAGTGGCTCTTTGCATGGGTGTTTGAGTGGAATACAGTGTTTGGGTCATACCCATAACAGTGCAGTAGCTCTTGTCTGTGTATAGAGGAATAATGCCAGCCCCAGGAAATATGATAGTTTCACAGCTGCCTGATCACTTCATTAACTCCACCCAGGCCCAACTCTCCAGAGGTGGCCTGGCTCTATAATCTGTTAAAGTGTGTGGCAAAAAGGCAAAAGGAGGATCAGGCAAAACTGCATATCTCTCTTTCACTGGGTGACTCTGGGCAGGGTAACCAAGGCTCTTTGTTCCTCTGTTTTCTTAACTGGTAAAATAGAGGTGCTAAAATAATGATGGTACCTATCTCACATTGGTACTGTGTGGAATAAATTAGATAACCCTTAGGAAGGTGTTCACTAGATATTAGCTTTTAATTAAGACTCTAATCACATCCAGCCGCTCAGGCAATGCTTCCTGAGGGAGCGGTATTTAAAGCAAGATCTGAAAGCTGTGTGTGAAGTAGCTGGTGGAATTTGTGACCCATTTAAGGTAACTTAAAAAATATCTGGAGGCAGGAAAATTATAATGATATAAGGCCTGATAGGAGATGGGGCTGGAACAGAATAAAGGATAGGACATACTAAACATTATGGCCACCATAAGGACCATGGAATGCTGCTCAGGACAAGGAGAAGCTCCTGAAGCCCGTTATGGGAAACAATGACATGGTAAAACTGGAGCTCTAGTAACTGAGCAGAAGTATGGAAAATGAGTTGAAAAGGGATGACATGAGGACAAGCAGAAAATAGCACCCGGCTAATTCTGAGGGGCAGGAATAAGGACGTTCATTATATTATTCTTTTTCTAATTCTGTGTCTGTGAGATCTTCATCCCTTAAAGCATGCAGGCCAGGGGGGTAGCTCAGTGGTACAACACATAATGAGTGCACACAAGGACCAGGATTACATCCCAGGGACGCGCGCGCGTGCACACACACACACACACACACACACACACACAAAGCATGGAAACAGACCAGTAGGCAGGCTGTTACAATAACCCAGACAGGAAATATTGGTGATTTAAAGTCATGCAGTGACAGGAAATGGAAATAAGTGTTGGATTTGAGAGATGTCTGGGAAGTAAACCTTGTAGCATTTAAGGACAGATTTGATGTTGGGTCTTTGGGAGTGTTCTGCGTGTAGAATGACTTTCATGTGTCCACCTTGCCAATCCAGACAGATGTGTTAAAATAAAGAAACATATGAAGAGAAGGTACTTTGGGGGAGGGATGATGGCTTGACCATCAAACATCCTTGCTGTGCGGTGTCTGGGAAATTTAAATAGAGAACTTCAGAACACAGTTAAATGTTCCAGCCTTGAGTTTATGGGAGAGGTCTAAATTGTATGTAAAAAATCTGAAGCCACAGGAAAATGCCAGAGGAGAGTGCCAGAGGGGCTGGGCGAAACCTTCCTGAGAATAATTGTCAAATCCCAAATCAAGGCTCTTGAACAAATAAAATCTTTAGGGTTGACCTTAGACAGAAAGAGGGAATATTTTCATTGTGAAAGAAAGAAAACAGTTTAGGGCTGAAGGGAAAATTGCCAGTGAGATGACAGAAAGTGGAAGGAAATTTAATCTAATGGCTGCTATTTTCTCTGAGAATGAGATGAATAAGAACTTTAGCAACATAAAGATTTCTGGCAGCACAGAGTTATTGATGTTAGAAATCAATATTCTTCTTTGCCATTGTGGTAGGGCCCCGCCTGACCTGCTGGGGTGGGAACTTTTTACAAGTTCCTGTAGCAATATCAGCCTTTGGCATGTGTCATTCTGATGTAAATCTGTAACATCAGCCCTACGCAACCAGACTGTAGAATGTTAAAGTATAACCAATGAGACTGTAGCATACTAGTGTATGCGCATATAAGGGAGGCAGACACAAACATTGTATAAAAGGGTGTAAGTACAACAAGTTCTGCACTCAGCTTTTGGATACCAATCTGCTGAATCAGTGCCAGCTTAAATAAAGCTGCTTCCTGGGGAAAAAGGCTCGGTGTCCTGTCTCTGTACATGAAAATCCCACATCACTGTCACCATGAACATTCATCAGTGTTTTTCTTATTGCTTCACTCTTATTTTGCATCTTATTATAATATAGCTCATGATTTGATAAATATTCAAGCATTTCGACCTCTAGTGGATAGAGTATGACTCTTAGTATTGTTTTTCCATTTTCCTTTTAGGTTCCAGGCACGTCAAACAGAACTAAAGCTATCAGACTGGTTTCATCCCACGTAAGAATCTAACTTGTACACATGTGAGGTTAATCTGTGAAAGTTAATAGAGGCCAACAGTATTCACTACTGAGATTCGTAATGTTGGAGAGAAGGTGGATCTTTGATTGCAGTGCTTTTAAAAATAGGCTGTAGCTAAGACCCACTGAGGCTGGACATTTGGACCCATGCCCTTCATGGATGAGAGGTCCTAGAAAAGTGGTCAACACAAAGTGTGAGGGTGGATTTAGGATTGTTTGGTGGATTCTGCAGAATTCACCGAGGAAGCCAAGCCGAAGTGAAACCGTGGGCTGTCTGTGTACATCATACCTTAGTCCCACAGGTCTGCTTCCATCTTTTCAATCTACCCGCTTGTCTTTCACTCTAACACTGCAGGCATTAAGTAACTTCCCTAATTAAAACTTTGAAAGGAGACTTCCAGGTTTAAGATCAGGACTGGATAATGGCCCATGACTCATCCTGTTTTAACATTACCACATTTTTCACAGTTTCATCAGACACAGAAAGCACACCAATTATTTAGGCAGAGCATTTAAGATAATGAATGATTAACTACTGTAGAGCTGTTAACTGTGTAATGTGGAATGTGAAGGGGGACCTGTTGGGATGTAACAACGACAGGAACTATTTCTGTAGCTAAGACCCACTAGGGCTGGACATTTGGACCCATGCCTTTCGAGAATGAGAGTTTAGACACCCTCAAGGTCCTAGCAAAGTGGTCAGCACAAAGTGTGAGGCAGAAGGAAGAGGCTGGAATCATTAAACTTTAGACACTTAGAGAAGTGGCTCTGAGAGCCTAAACTTTGATGCTGCTGAGCAGGTGTCTTTGACCATTACGAAGACCTCTTAGAGCTTGGTCCCAGTGAGGAGAAGCACAAAGAGGCTGGTTTTGCAAGCGCCAGAAAATTTGAAGACTGGATTTAGCTTCTGCTTGGAAAAGAGTTGCAGTTTTTGGCTGAAGAAGCACTACTGGGATGAGACTTGCTGGAGCAGGAAGCAGACAAGTAGCCCACAGGAAAAAAGAAAGAGCGGTTTCTTCTTCCTCTAGCCTGAAGGCACCACCTGGTGAGGGAGACCAGGGCTTGCAGAGTTCTAGCTCCAGAAGAATAAAGCAGAGGACAGTGTTGTGGGCCCAGCTGTGAAAGACACTGCCTTGATAACTGGTCCCATTAATAGACAGGCAAGGTACAGCCTGGGAATTCTAGGTGATAATTCATCACATTAGTGGGACAAAGGAGAAAACTATGTAATCCTTTCAATCTATCCCAACTAGACTCTTAGCAAAACCCAATTCCCCTTACAGGTTTTCTTGCGTACCATCAACGCTGAACACCTTTTCATATAAACATTGGCCACCTGGATATTTACCTTTCTGAAGTGTCAGTTAAAATCAGTCTCTCTCTGACCTTGTCATTTTGCTTTTGTTTGTCATTAGTTCTCTGTATTTTAGATACAATCTTTTTACATAATACAAAGTTTATGTAATACAGAGATCACTATACCAATCATTTAAAACTATACAATTCGGTGAATCTCAGTGCATTCATATTACCACCATTATCTAATTCAAGACATCTTCTTCACACCCAAAAGAAACTTCGTTCTCATGGATCAGTGACTCCTCATGATCCAGTTGCTCCCAACCCCTGGCAAACACTGATTTGCTTTCTGTCTCTATGGATTTACTTATTCTGCACATTTCGTATAAATGAAATATAAAAATATGCCACTTTGTGTTTGACTTCTTTCAGTTAGCGGGTGTTTAAGGTTTCATCCATGCTATCACATGTATCAGTATTTCATTCCTTTTCATAGTTGAACAATATTCCACCATGTGAACATATCACATGTCTTTATCAAGAGATAGACACTAGGTTGTTTTCACTTTTTGGCTTTTACCATTAGTGCTGCCATAAATATTCATGTACAAGTTTTTATTTGAACACATCTTTAATTCTCTTGGATACATAAATGCAGTTACTGGTTTACACGGTGATTCTGCTGAATTTTTGAGAAACCACCAAATTGTTTTCCACAGCAGCTGCACCATTTTACATTCCTGCCAATAATGTATGACTGTTCCAATTTCTCCATAGCTTTGCCAATTTCTTTTTCTTTTCCTTCCCTTCCCTTCCCTTCCGTTCCCCTGCCTTCCCCTCCCCTCCCCTTCTTTCCCTTTTCTTCCCCTCCCTTCCCCTCCCCTGCCCTCCCCTCCCCTCCCCTCCCCTCCCTTCCCTTCTCTGATCTCCCCATGCAGGCCAGGATGGCCTCAAACTCATGACCCTCATGCATCTCCCTTCCAAGTACTAGGACTACAAGCATGCTGATATCTGTTATTCACTGGTGTTTGTGTTTCATTTTGATTGGTTGGTTGCTTTTTGTTTTGTAAGATAGGGCCTTCCTATGTTGACCAGGTTGGTCTTGAACTCCTGGGCTCAAGTGCTCCTCTGCCTCAGCTCCCAAATACCTAGGGCTACAGGTGCACGCTGCTGCATCTGATGCATTATGTTTTGTGTCATTGGCATCTTACTGTGTGAAATAATTTTCATTCACATTTCATTAATTATTGTTGAGCTTCTTTTCATGCACTTATTGGCTTTTTGTGTATAGACAGAAATGCCTGACCATTTTTTTAAAAATTCATTTATTCTTTGTCTTTTTGAGACAGGGTCTCACTATGCAGTTCAGGCTGGCCTTGAGCTCACTTTGTAGACCAGTTCAGGCTGGTCTTGAACTCACAATGATCCTCCTGCCTCAGCCTCCCAAGTGCTGGGATTACAGGCATGCGCCACCACACCCAGCCTTGCCCTGACCATTTTAAAACTGGGTTGTATTTTTTGTTGTAAAAAGACAATAGAGTTTAAAGTTGAGTTGTAAAAATTCTTTATATATTTGGATATAAACTCTTCTCAGATATGTGATTTGTAAATATTTTCTTCCATGTTATTGGCTATTTTTCTTTTGCTTTATAGTGTTATTTGATGAAAAAATTTTGGTTTTTGATGAAGTCCAATTTTATTTTGTTGTTGTTGCCTGGGTTTTTAGTGTCATATTTTAAAAACACTACCAAGTTCAAGAAATGTTTTCTTGTAATTTTTTTTTTTTAAACAGGGTTTCACTATGTGGTTCAGGCTGGCCTTGAATTTACTTTGTAGCCCAGGCTGGCCTCAAACTTGCAGCAATCCTCCTGCCTCAGCCTCCCAGGTACTGGGATTACAGGCATGAACCACCATGCCCAGCTCAAAATATGTTTTCATTTATATTCATCTCAATGTATTTCTTAATTTCCTGTCATTTCTTCTTCAACTTACTGGTTATTTAAGAGTATCTTTTCAAATTTCCTCATACTGCAAATTTTTAGATTTTTCTGTCACTTATCTCTAATTTTATTCCATCACTGATATCTTTTTAAGTTTATTGCGATTTGTGTTAGGGGATAACACACAGTCTAGCCTGTGCATTGTTCCATGTGTACATGAGAAGACTATGCCCTCTGTTGTTGCATAGAGCATTCTGTGTATGTAATTTTGTTTTTCTGCCTTCTCAAATCTTCTGCTGAAACACTATAATGAGTTTTTCATTTCAGTTTTCAGACTTCTTAGATCCAGAATTTCTATTTAGCTCCTTTTAATAATTTCTGTCTTTTTATTGATATTTTTCTATTTGTTGAGCTGTTTTCCTTGTTTTTTTCTAGTTCTTTGTCTACAGTTTTCTTTAGTTCTTTGAGTATAATTAAAATGGTTGACTTCAATCGATGGTGTGGGACATTCCTGTAATTCCAGATGGAGGCAAGAGGATCACAAGTGGGAGGCCAGCTGGGGAACTCAGCAGGACCTTGTCTCAGGACAGAATAAATAAAAGGGGCTGGAGATGTAACTCAGAGGTATAGCTCACTTGCCTAGCATGTGCAAAGGCCAGCGCCCTCTACCCCCCAAAGTTGATTTAAAGTCTTTGTCTAGTAAATATAATGTCTAGCCTTCTTGAGGATGGGGTCTGTTAGTTTTTCTTGTGAATGGCCATACTTTCTTGCTTCTGCTCCTACTTATAATTTTCTGTTAAAATAAGAACATGTTGAATGTTATAGTTTTTATCCTCTTTAGAGTTCTACAGATTGTGGCTTGTTTGTTTAGAACTTTCCTAAATAATTTTGAAAGATTGTATCTGTCCTTTTTTTTTTTTTTTTTTTTTTTTGGTTTCTTAAGATATCTGTTCCTTTAGCTTGTGGTCAGCTCGTGGTTGACAGAGATTTCATTCAATACCTGGTTAGGGGACAGATAGAGAAAGAGGAAGAAAAAGAGGAGGAAGAAGGAGGAAAGAAAGGAAAGAAAAGAGTGAGAGAGGGTGAGGGGAGTAAGAATGGAAAGAAAGAAGAAGGCAAAGCGGGGGAAGGGGAAAGGAAGGAAAGGGAGATGACCGGAGAGAGAACAGTCTCTCTGTCCGCAGGTTGGTTCTGTGCTTGGGACCCCCTCAGTGCTTAGCCCAGATGTTTACAGCTCTGCCTAAGCCCTCATTTCCAGCTCGCCCTGAGCCTCCATATCAGTGAAGGGTGAAAGCTTAGGGTCTTCTCAGGTCTTTTCTGAGTATGTATCCTGGGGGCTGGGGATTTAGCTCAGTGGCAAAAGCGCCTGCCTGGCAGGCGCAAGGTCGTGAGTTCGGTTCCCAGTACCGGAGAAAAACAAAACAAAACAAAAAGTGCTGAGTATGTATCCTGTCCCAGGTATGTGCATGGATTTCTAAATATCCTGTTATACACTGGAGACTGCTAAAGTCCTTAATTTTCAAAATAACTTTCTTCCTAGGTGTCCCTCCCAGGCTTTCAGCATCTCAAGTTTTTGCCCCAAGTATAATTACTGGCAGGGTGTCAGGATCTTGTTTCTTTTTAGAATATTCTCAAGGAGCACCCTCCCCTTAGCCGCCAGCGAGGTGAGACAAAGGAGGTGCTCTGTGTCGGTCCTAAAGGGAGCCCTCAGACAGGTTAGAGCACACATATGCAACTCCTTGGGAGTGGGCTCTGCCCTGCAGCCTCCAGAACAGGTACCCACACTGGGCACGTCGGGCTGCCGCCTTCAATACCGCTGCCACACTCTGGAGGAAGTTGGGGCAGCCTAAGGGAGAAGACCGCAAAGCTTTCCTGCTCCTACCTTTTCCTTGGTTGCTCTAAACCTATGACTGTTTTCTGTAGTTCTGGCCAAGTTCATATTGACAGCATGCAGCAATATTAGCACTGACAGCATATAAGCACCAGGAGATTTGCTTTTGTAAAAAAACATGGCTTTTGAAGATA
>NW_004955419.1:6575021-6611669 GCF_000276665.1 Chinchilla lanigera
AGGATAGCTAACATAGTTGTTCTACTGTCTTCTATTTCTTTGCTGAAAGAAACTGTCAATGAGTCCTTGATTGTTCAATATTGCATGTCTCTATCTGTTTTCATGAGAAACCACTTTGAAGATATCAATATGTAATACAACAAACATTGTTAATTTCCTACCACTTTGTTTGTAACTCTGTATCATCTGCACTGTTCTTTTGCTATTTTGTAAAAGGTTGTCTGTCTATTGATGTTTGCCTCCTTTTATTTTTAAAATAAAAAAAAAAATCTAAGGCCAGGGGGCAGGGGATTTAGCTCAGTGGCACAGCGTCTGCCTGGCAAGCACAAGGTTGTTAGTTCGATTCCCAGTACCGGAAAAAACAAACAAACAAACAAAATCTAAGCCCAGGAGATTTTTGACTAAAGAAATTGTTACTTTAGATTTTAAGAGACATTTTAACTATATATCTTCAAAGACTTTGGAAGCACAACATAACTAGTCTGTAAGTTTACTTTTGTAATGACCTAGCCGTTTCCAATATGTTACTTCTTGAGTTTATTAGCTCATCAAGGTATTGTTAGATGTAAGGAGATGCTACAATCAGACAGAAGGACTTATGCTTTAGTAACGCCTCCTGGTGTTTTATGATGATGTATTTTATTTAAAAATTCTGTGTCTTCCCTACAGACAGATAGTAGAATTGGTGAAGAAGAACTTAACTATCACTGAGTGGTCAGCTCCAATTATGTGGCATGATACTTATGATGAATCAGTCTTGAAAAAGTATTATGCAGACCATAATATTACTGTGGGGCTGATTGTATTTGCTGTAGGAAGGTAGGTCATGATGTCAAATGTCCTTTACATTCAGGTTTTGGTTAGAGAAAATGGCAACTTTGGGTTGCACTTTACAATTGCACCTAATAATTTATTCTTTCTAGGCAAATTCCTGCCATAATTCTAAATATCATCACCTTGGTCCACTCAAGAGAAGAAATCTCAGTCCCTCAGTTTCTTTTCTGTTCTCTGATTTTACAGTCTTCTCCCAGTGCTGACCTAATTTCCTGGGTCTGTTGCCATCTTTGTAAAACAGGTGTGTGCCTCTGTTATCCCCTGTGTCCACCGTCTCCGTACCAGATTAACCTAATAATTTGCTCTTCCATCCTGTGCTCTCTCGAACACTAAACTGCTTCCAGACAAAACTGCTTTGCTATGCTTACTGATACTTCACAGGAGCACTGGTGCAATATATAACAAAACAAGGTAACCATGGTTACCAGCAGACTGTTTGCATGCGGTATTTTCTGACCACCAATAAGGATACAAAAGAATAAAAGAGTACCTAAGACCACTTAGCAATTTTAAAACAAAAGCCAATTTCTGCTTCATTCCTAATCAAATAGAAAATCAGAATCACTAAGGTAGACCCCTAAAAAAAATTGCTAGGAGCTATTTCCACTTAAAGATGGAAGTGTACAGCTATTGCACTGATTACCTGTCTTGTGAAAGCCTACGAAAGTAACAAACTGTAGGTAAAAAGGAAAAGAAGGTTTAAGTTCAATGAAACTAGGAAGTATTCCAAATCAGACGCGTAACTTTGAAGATTGTTTACCAAACATAGGGAAGACATCAAATTTGATGCATACTTATAATCTGTGAAGGGTCCTAAAAAAAAATACCAATAGATGACCCCCTAACTAGCGTACTGTGATCTAGGAATATAAACAGACTGTCATGGCACCCACGCAGGTGTCCCCTTCCGCCCTGGCAGTGTTGCTTGGCAGAGACAAGTCTATTCATGGCATATATCTTTGCCCAAGCTCAGCAGATTTTTCGTTAATATTATGA
Organism: Chinchilla lanigera; assembly: GCF_000276665.1. Lineage (NCBI taxonomy): Eukaryota > Metazoa > Chordata > Mammalia > Rodentia > Chinchillidae > Chinchilla > Chinchilla lanigera. The sequence goes on from NW_004955419.1 coordinate 6,576,852, forward strand.
TTTAAACAGTGCCACACTCCTTTTCCTTTCACTCTCTTCTCTGATATATAATTTTAGTGCTGTACAAAGCGCGTCTAGAACGGTCCCCTCAGCAATTACACATTCTTCTCAAGTGAACACGGAACTTTCTCTGGGACAGAACACATCCAAATCACAAAAGCTGCAATGCATTTTTAAATTTTAAACTAAGTTTTTTCTACGACCACATGGAACAAAATTTAAAGTAAATTCCAGAAGAAAATCTGGAGAAGTTAACAAATAAGTAGAAATTCAATGACACACTGTTTAACCACCAGTGGGTCAAAGACACAATCACAAGGAAAATCAAAAACTACTTTGAGGTGATGAATAAAAGCACAGTATCTCAAAATTTATAAGATGGACCAAAAGCAGTGCTCAGAGGGCTGTAATGCCTACATTAAAAAGAATTAAAAGCTCATATTAATAAGATAAACTTCTCCTTTAAGGAATTAGATAGGGAAGAACAAACTAAACACAAACCAAGCAAGAAAAATGAACCAATAAATGCAAGGGGCTATCAAAATATACAGTGAATTTTTAAATTTCAAAAACTCACTGTACCAAAAGACACTTTACATTATCCCCCTCAAAACACTCCCCCTCACTTCAAATACGCTTGTCCCGTCATTCTTGCCACTTTCTGAAGCAGTTCTGGAAGATACTGTCATGAGTGTCTTTAGGAGGTACGACGAAAATACAGCGGATGCTGCTGCCACGTGCCTTCCAATGGAAAGGCAGGCTCCTAAAAACATTACAGTGTGTCCTCATCCACCTATTCACTGGATCTGGCGCCATGCAACTTCTGGCTCTTTCCCAAAGTCATGGTGAACGTAAAAGGTGAAAGTTTTAAATCAACTCAGGACAATGAGGCAGCCACAACAGCACAACTTAAGACATGAAAGGGGATGTCCAGAACTGCTTCAGAAAGTGGCAAGAACGATGGGACAAGAGTGTTCAAACCCAGAGGGAGTATTTCTTTTAATTTTTAATTTTTATTTTTGTCTTTCTGAGACAGGGTCTCAATATGCAGCTCTGGCTTTCATATCTACCTGCGCTCTGTTCAGTTTTCAGTGGTCCCTCTCTTGAGGAATTCCTCTGTGTTCTATGATGTGTAGAACCCCATGAGGGAGAGGAAAGGTAGATAATTTTCTTTTTTCCTATGCTATGTAAAAAGCATTCTATAGGGCTGGGGATGTGGCTCAGTGACAGAGCCCTTGCCTTGCATGCACAAGGCCCTGGGTTCAATCCCTAGCACCACACACACCCACACCCACAAAGCATATTGTATATTTAGTTGCTTAGTAGCATTGCTGGATAGGCTACAACCATGTGATTTAGATAGTTCCATTAAAATGTAAGGCCAGGACTCTGGCATTTAGCCTGGTAGTAGAGTGATTGCCTAGCATGCATGAGGGTCTGGGTTGAATTCTCAGCATCAAAATATATATATATATATATATATTTATTATCTTTTTGAGACAGTCTTGCTATGCATTTCAGGCTGAGCTCCAACTCATGACAATCCTCCTGCCTCAGTCTCCTGAGTGCTGGGATTACAGGCATGAGCCACCATGCCTGGCTTAAAAAAATTTTTTTAATTAAAAAACTAAAATATAAAAAAGATGAACTTAATCATTTTTTCTTACCTCACAGATATCTTGAACGCTATCTGGGCAGATTTTTAATATCTGCTGAAAAGTTTTTTATGTCTGGCCAGAAGGTCATCATTTATGTCATGACAGACAACTTCTCTGCTGTGCCCTGGGTATATCTGGGTCGTCACCATACATTCAAAATTTTTCAAATTGGGAGAGAGAAGAGATGGCAAGACGTCAGTATGATGCGCATGAAAACCATCAGAGACCACATTGTGGATCATATCCAGTATGAAGTCGACTTCCTCTTTTGCATGGATGTGGACCAAGTCTTCAGAAGCAGTTATGGTGTGGAGACTCTGGGAGAGTCTGTAGCTCAGTTACACAATTTTTGGTTCTGGGCAGTTCCTCACATGTTTCCTTATGAAAGAAATAACTTATCAGAAGCTTATATGCCTAAGGGCAAGGGAGACTTTTATTACCATGCCGCTGTTTTTGGTGGCACTCCCATCCAGGTTCTCAATATCGTCAGGGAGTGCACCAAGGGAATCATGAATGACAAGAAAAATAATATTGAAGCAGTGTGGCATGATGAAAGCCACTTAAACAAATATTTCTTTCTCCATAAACCCACTAAAATCTTATCCCCAGAATACTGCTGGGATTACCTTCATGGAATGCCTCCCTATATTAAAAATGTCAGGCTTTCTTGGAATTTTAAGAGTTATAGACCTCTTAGAGAAAGTAACTGATTTTGTAGCTCTTCATATGCCCAAATTTCAGAGCATCATTTTGCCCGATTCTTTAGAAAATTATCACAGAGTGTGGCCCTACAAGATCACTATCAAACTGATAAGCTCATCAATATAACAGACTCATACTTTTCATCATATTAATTTTGGATCATATAATGGGGATTTAGGTAGTTCCAGAATATGTTTACTAAAATCAGACAGAGATGTAGTAATTTGACAACTTGTGTGAATGTTGAGGAAATATTTGTTAGATTATATCAGAATAGAATAGATTCTACCACAAGCAAATGAAGTTTAAAGTATTTTAACTGATCCAAATAGATATAAATTCCTCGTGTCACTTAAGAAAAGGATTGTCTGTAGGTGTGAGGAAAGGAAAATCTCTGCAACTATAGAAATATGGCCTATAGGTAAAACTTGGAAGATGGCAAAGCTGCCAGCAGATGGGTAGTTACTTAGAAAACTATGCGTCATTCAAAAAGAACTCTGCTTTACAACTACAAAGTTGTTTTTTTAAACAGAAACTAAGGAAAATAAAAATATAAAGAGAGAAATTTGAAAGTTGTTCTTTATTTTCCCTTTGAAAACATACCTATTTTATATGCATTTATATACCCAAACTCAGAGTCTTTGTAATGCGGGACCCTGCCACAATGAGCAGAGAGTAGACACGTCAATGGCTACCGCAATCCACCCGCGTTACCAGGGAGCACCCTTCCCACCCTCCTGTCCCTACCTCTCAGAATGATTTCATGTTTTCGCCTGGCAGAGTTCAATTACTTTTGGACAAAGGAATAATCGCTTTCTTCCCCTAAAGGCAAAATAGCAAATACCAGCTGACAAGTTGCCCCCACCTTCCCACCCCATGTCCAGGATCCCCAGAGGATAGAGGTCTTCTCTACTAGCACTATATGTGACTTCTCATAGTTTGAACCCTGATCTAAATTAAGTTTTTAAAAAACTAGTACTCATAAAAATAATAGGAGAAATAGGTTAATTGGTTATCATATGAAGATACATAGTAATACACAAAATATATAATGTAATTTTATATTTATACTATAGACAGGGAAAAAACGCATATCTGCTGCAATCCTCATCTCTGTAACTGGTCATAGGTCAAGTTTATATCTATCACTGCTTAATTCTACCACGCATTGTGTATTTTTTACCTTCTGCTAGAAACTAGAGAGGGTTCTTTGACTGGTGAGAACATAAACCTCCTCCCTGGAGAACCTGAGTCCTTGGTAAGTCCTTCTGAAATGGACTGCCACAGTTTTCCCTTAAAAAGAGCTGTTGGACAATGGTACGTATTAAGAGACTTCCGGTGAACACCTTGAAAACTCAGCCCCATTCTATTATTATATGATGGTGACCAACTTTCTTCTTGCTAATTGTGGTCAGTCCTCCAATCCAATACCAAAAACCCCTTCCATGGCTGTGGATTTAGATAATGAGAATGTAAGGATCCAGGGTAAGTCTCAAGTTCTAGTTCCATGGGATCACAGCTGTGTTTCCTAATGGAGCATTTCTTCCTTATACACTAGTCTCTCCAAAGCCCCTGAACCCAAGCCTGCAGGTATGAAAGCAAAAGCAGTAGGTTATTTGATGTAATTGTAAAACAGGCTTCACTTCCCTACCTCGTGCATTCTGGCTATGGGAGGAGGGTATGGCAGAGTGTCCACTATTTCCAGCCATAGGCACGTCCTGTAGGACAGCAACCTAAGCACATGGCATAGCCTTCCAGGTCATTCACAGCTGTAAGTCATGAGTTGCATGGCCTGCCCAGTGGGTTTCATTAGCATCAGACCTTCACTGAATCTATTTCACAACAAGCGTATCTCCTAGTCAGAGCAATGGATAAAGCATAAGTCCACATGGTACTGGGAGAAGTGTAAAAAAAGGAAAGAAAATCTGTACCCAGAATACTACTTACCTTTCCATGATGCAGCAAACCAGTGTATCATCACTAGCCAGATGGCCCCTCAGAAGAAAGATGCCATGGGAGGTACTCAGGGTGACCTCTGCTGCTGGCAGTTTGGATATTAGCAGTGGAGACAGCTAGGTCATCCTTGATGAGTGGAATGCTAGATTTACTGAGGTCAGGCACAGACTTCATCCCTGTCAACAAAACCTTTAAACACAGGTCCATTGAGCGAGCACTGTGAGAGCCACAGGAAGAGGCTAGCTGACCCTAGGAAGGTCACTTTTCTTGACTATTTAGAGCCTCTTCTGCTGACATTGCTCTTTAGTGAACATGCTTATGGTCACATAAACCCTTAAACTTCAGAAACATGTAAAAAACTTGCTTTCTTATTTTTTTTTTTTCCGGTACTGGGAATCGAACTCACGACGCTGCATTTGCCAGGCAGGCGCTGTGCTGCTGAGCTAAATCCCCAGCCCAAGACTTGCTTTCTTGTCATGAATTTTTCCATGTCTGCCCAAGTCCTAACTTATATAAGGTATTTATTTGCATTTCAATGGCTTGTAGGTGCACAATCCAAGCTTTATTTTGATGAACCAGAGAGTTTTAAGTTCAGGGAAGGTCATAGTTCAAGTAAATTTCCCATATATTGGGTATTTATCCTCTACCTGAACCACGTAGAATGTTCCATCCAGGGTTTGTATTTGTCACTTAAATATGCTAGATGACACAGACTTTGCCCACAGACCGGACCTTATAATAGAACTTTCTCTTGTTCTACACGTACTTAAAATTGACGAGATTATCAGTTGCTCAATGAATTGTCTGAGTGTCACATCCGAATGCAGTACATTTTGCTTCCAATATCCAGAGTCCCATTGCACATGGCACCCCTGATTTAGTCAAAAATGGTGAAAGGTACAGGATCTGGCCTAGACAGACATGCTTGCTTATATGCTTCTCAAAGTGTAAGGTCCCTTAGTTTTTGTGGGGCTTTTTTTCCATCCCTTGATAGACACTTGTACTGACATGACATCTGGGATTCTTGCCATTTTCTGCTCAAATGACCCAATTGGCATGATGTCAACAATGATATTGTGCAAGATGTCCCGATGCTCAAGTGTTCTGAACTAACATACCTCTGAGGTTTACTGATGTCTCTGCCAGGTGAAAGCAAACGGCTTTTGATAATCACACTCTAGGAAATTAACCTGCAGTGTTGTTCAACATGTGCTTATTCAGCACGTTCAAGCATCTCCTTGTGGTGTTTCTTATAATAGCTAAGATAAACAAAATGGCTAGCAATAGGAAATAGGTTAAATATATTATGATATATTCATGTAGTAAAATACAGTTCAACCGTAGAGAAAGGATGAGCCACCTTGGTATGAGGTATAATGAACGCAATGATGTTCAAACTATGCAGATTAACTGCAGGATTCCAAAATGGCTGACTAGAGAAGGAGGTGCGTTGGAGACACTTGGAGGAGAGATGAGATAACACAGGTTGTCTAAAATAAGGGAGCCAGTCACACCAGATGCGGAAGATTAAATCTGAAAGATGAATCCTCTAGATTAAACCAAAAGTCAGGGTTGTTGCAAAATGTTAGTGGGGCCACTGCTGGTCCACACCTCCCCCAACACTCTTTATCCTGGGAACCTGAAATCGTGGGAGTGTTTCTAACAGCTGGAGGCTCACAGAGACTGGCAGCCCTCATCACTCCTAGGCAGCCGGTTAAGCAGCCTGCGGCCTGGGGGTGGGGATGTTCTGAGAAGGCAGACTCGGAAGGGAGCTGGGTAGACACTATGACTAGCGTTTATGGTACAGAGCCGAGTGGGAATTTTTTGTTTTGTTGCTTGTTTGTCTGCTCTGCATTCTTGCTAGGTATTCTTTTTACTTTTCTCTTTTCTTTGGTTCTTGGTTCTTTATTAGTATCATTTTTATTTTAGAAAATATTTTCCTTTATTCTGCTCTCTCTCTCACTTTTCTCTTTTTTCTTCCTAATCTTGTTTTTTATTCACTTCCTCTTTTCCTATCCTCTTGTTTTCTCTCACTGCTATATATATATATATATATATATATCCTGCATATGTACAAAATAAAATGATAATAGACCAATGCTTTAACTTGGATGGTACCATTCATAAAAATGTTGGGATAACCCTTAACAGAACTGTGCTTAGAGGATCCAAACAAAACCACAAATATATTAACAAGTTCCAGTGACCTTACAGCTTCCTTCCTTCTCTAATTACACTTTCCTCCCCCTACGTCCTTCCTCCGCCTCCACAAATATTCTCTTAAACTCCTTCAGTAGTAACCTTTTATTTCAGCCATAAAAATACCTCAAACAGAGTTTGATCTCCTTTCTAGTTTTTTAAAAGAGAACAAAAAATAGAAATAATAAAAATGATACAGAATTTCAAAACAAAATAATAGGAAATTAACTATGGTTGTTATATTGCATATTGTTATCTTCAAAGTAGTTGTTTAGATTACCAGATATAGGCATGCAAAATTGATCAACAAATTAAGCATTAACTGTTCCTTTCAGTAAACCAATAGAAGTTAGTAGTACAATTATCTTAGCTATCTTGTGTGTGTGTGTGTGTATATATATATATATATATATATATATATATATATATGTATATTTCTTCCTTCCTTCCTTTCTTTTCTCCTTTCCCCATCCCGGTTGTTCTTTCCTTTTAAGCAGTTTCTTTCCCTTTCATGATATCTATTGTACCTTTCAGATTTTATTTACTCTTTCAGTTTCTTATACTAGGGAGACAATACCATGTTTACACATGTGAGTCCCAATTTACTTCACTTGTGAGTATGGTCTCTAGTTGCATACATTTACCTATAAAAGCCTCCAGTTTATCTTTCTTTATACCTGAGTAATACTCCGTTGTATAAAAATACCATATCTTTTTTATCCATTCCTCAGTGGATGGGCGTTTGGGTTGTTTCCAAGAATTTAGCTATGACAAATTATGCTGCTATAAACATGGGTGCACATATATCACTGTTGTATGATGATTTCAATTTTTCTGGAAAAATACCCAGAAGGGGAATAGTTGGGTCGAATGGGACCTCTAATCCTAGTTTTAGGAATCTCCACGCTGATTTCCACAGTGGTTTCACCAATCTGCACTCCTACCAGCAGTGGAGTAGGGTTCCTTTCTCCCCACAGCCTCTCCAGCATTTGTTATTGGTTGATTTCTTGATGATAGCCATTCTTTTTGGGGTGAGATGGGATCTCAGTGCTGTTTTAATTTATATTTCTTGGATGACCAATGATATTGAACATTTTTTCATGTATTTATTTGCCATTTGCATTTCTTCATCTGAGAAGTGTATATTCATCTCAGAAGCCCCAGTTTTGGATTGGGTCTTTGTATTTTGGGGGCCTGATTTCTTTTTAATTCTTTATATGTTCTAGATGGAAGTCCTTTGTCTGAGGGACAGTTGGCTAAAAATTTTTTCCCAATTTGTGGGTTTTCTTTTTCCTCTGTTGGTGATTTCTTTTGATGTGCAAAAACTTTTCCTTTCTAGCTTTTACCTACTAATAGTTTTCTTATCCCTTTATCCTTTTACTGATTTATCTCCCTCCTTTTCCTCTTTCCTTCTCCCTCCACATCCCAGACTAACCACTGATAACAGTATAGTCTGTGTGGGGTGCTGATAAAAGTGGAAAATTGTGAAAACAAATTTTAATCTTCATGATGTGTAGTTGGATCTGTGGATGCTGTATAGCTAATAGCTAATAGCTAATAGCTAATAGCTAATAATAACACAGCAACTGAGTCCACCTCAAATGAATAGTGTGAAGTGGTAGACAATACCCCTTGACAAATAAAGACAAGATCACACCACTGGCAAATAAAAACTAACTAAAGAGATCTTCATGCTAATGACAAAGGCTCTTTCTTCTATTTGACCTCAAACTTCAGCACCCACACAAAAATAAAATTTAAAAAAGGAAAATGAAAAACAAGGTAACAAAATGCTTCCCAAGTTTCCCAACTCTCCCAAAGCAGATCCAAGGGGCACCAATGGAGAGGAAACCAAACAGCAAATAGCTGAGCTCTATGAAATGATTCAAGAGGTAACAAAGAAACTCAGCAAGGTCAAAAAGGACATACCCAAACATATAGGGAAACTGACAAACAAATTGACCATTGTGGTTATAGAAGAATCACATAAAAATTAGAAGGGCTGACCAAAATCATGCAAAGCATGAGTGACAAACTTATCAAAAAAATAGACTCCATGAAAAGGTGCCCAACAAAAATTCTAGAGATAAAGAATTCTACTGAATAAATGAACAACAAAACTATTTGAGCCATTTGACCATTTTGAGGAGATAGTGTCAGACCTCAAGGACAGAATGGCAGCACAAAACATTACACTCAGAGAAACCTTAAAAGCAATAAGAGAGCAAGGAAAATTTATACAACAGTTATTAGATGACAGTAAGACTAACTAAAGGTTAATTGGAGTTAGGAAAAAATGAGAGGATGGCATACGCAGAATAAAGAATCTGCTTACAAAAATCACAGCAAAAACTTTCCAAGTATGGTGAAAGAATTCAATATATAGGCAAGGATTATAGAATGCCAAATAATTACAATAAAAAAGAAGCTTCCCATGACACATAGTCAAAATCCCAGAGGTCCAATACAAGGTTAGAATCTTAAAAGCTTTCAGAGAAAATCAAAATATCATCTATAAACTTTAATCCATTAGGATTACAGTAGATTTTTCAACACAAACTTTAAAGGACAGGAGAACTTGGAGAGAAATGTTCCAAGCTCTAAAACAACTTTCAAGCCAGACTAATATACCCTGCAAAACTGTCTTCCAAAATTGATAAAGAAATAAGGATATTGCATGACAAAGAACTTCCCAAGAAATGTGTGACCATCAAACTAACATAAAAAATACTCAAGGCCATTCTAGATAGAAAAAATAAAGCCATCAAAGCCAAAAATCTATGGGATGAATATATTAGGGCAAACAGTTGAACAAGAAGGAAAAATACAGAAGTTAACAGCAGGAAAATAGCACAATGACAGGACTAGGCTTACTAGTAATAACTCTCAATATAAATGTTCTGATTTCTTGAATTAAAAGACACAGATTGGCTGACTGGATCAAAAAACAAGTCATTGGTTTGCTACACACAAGAAACACATCTAATCCAAGAGGAAATTCACAGACTAAAAAACAAAGAATGGAAAATAATATTCCATGCAATAGGAATCCAAAAGCAAGCAGGAGCAGCAATCTTATTCTCAGACAATGTGGACTTCAAGCTGAAACTGATCAGAAGCAGCAAAGAAGGTCATTATATATTGGTTAAGGGAACAACTCAACAGGAAAAGATAACAATTGTAAATATATATGCACCAAGTACCAGTGTACCCAATGTCATAAAACAAACACTATTGGACATAAAAATCAAATAAATATCAACACAATCATAGTGGAGGACCTCAGTACCCACTTTCACAAGCAGAGAGATTAACTAAACATTGATTAACTAAACAAAAAACAGAAATGCCAGAGCTGATCCATGCTGGTTTTTTTTGTTTTGGTTTTTTTTTTGGTACCAAGAATTGAACTCAGCACCTTGCACTTGCCAGTTAGGCACTGTGCTGCTGAGCTACCTTCCCAGCCCTGCTACTTCTGGACAAAAGGATTTAATCTACAGGGTGTTCTACTCTACTACAGTAGAATACACATTTTTCTCAGAACTTTCTCCAAAATAGACCACATACTGGCCATATAAAATCTACTTAAACAAATACAAAAGAATCAAAATTACCCCATGTTTACTATCAGATCATAATGCACTGAAACTAGAAATTAATTGCAAAAAATACAGAAATTTTATAATTACACTCCCGAACACTTAATGGGTCACAGAAGAAATCAAGAAGAAATAAACAATTCCAAAAAATAATCACAGAAGAACATACCAAAACTTATGGGACACAGTAAAAGCAGTCCCAAGAGCAAAGTTTTTTGCTGTGAATGCTCATATTAGAAAAACAAACAGCTCAAGTAAATAACCCAGTGATGTACCTAAAGGTCCTAGGAAAACAAAAACAGTCAAAACTTAAACCTAGTACAAGGAAGAAAATCATAAAGATCAGAGCAGAAATTAATGAAATTGAGACTAAAAAAATACAAAGAGTCAACTAGTTGAAGAGTTGACTTTTTTGAAAAAAATAAAAAATAAAATAGACAAACCATCAGCTAAACTTACCAAAAGACCCGAATCAATTCAATTATAAATTAAAAAATCAAAATCCCAATGGACACTGCCAAAATCCAGAAAATCATTAGTAACTACTATAAAAATTGCACTCCAACAAATCAGAAAACCTAGAAGAAATAGACAGATTCCTAGACACATATGAATTACCAAAAGTGAACCAAGAAGACACAAAAACCCCATACAATCCAATAACAGGCAATAAAATTGAAGTTCCAAAATAACTTCAGGGAGACTATAACACCAATAATCCTCAACTCTTTAATGAAATTAAAAGGGAAGGAACACTTCCAAACTCATTCCTGAAAGCTAGCATTACTCTCATTCCAAAACCAGGCAAAGACCCACATAAAAAAGAGAAAGTCAGATCAATCTCTTTAATGAACATAGATGCAAAAATCCTCAACAAGATATTGGCAAACAGAATGCAACAAATGATCAAAAAGATGACACATCACGGCCAAGCATGCTTCATCCCAAGCATGCAAGGATGGTTCAACGTATACAATCACATAAACAGAGCTAAGACAAAAATTACATGATCATTTCAATAGATGCAGAAAAGCCTTTGACTTTAAAGACATTCTAAGACAGGATTAACTCTGCCTGAGAAAAATAAACTGTCTATAACAGGATGAAAAAGGAAGGTGGTTGTACTTTTTCTCTGTCATACATAGTATATGTAGATATACATATATGCATACAAAACCCAATCTAAAGTATACTTCATCAATAAAGATCACTTATAAAGAAAGGTAAGGGAGTACAGCAAACGCAAGTAAAAACACAATTGCTTTTCTTGGTGTGTTTGCTTCTTGGTGTTTTGTTTTGTTTTGTTTGAGACAGGGTCTCATTATGTAGTTCAGCCTGGCTTTGAACTCACTATATAGCTTAGGGTGGCCTTGAACTCACAGTGATCTTCCTGCCTCAGCCTCCCGAGTGCTGGGATTACAGGTGTGCAGCACCACACCTGGCTTAAAGAATGTTTTTAAACCCTTCAATTTTTCAGATGGAACAAGGTTCTATTGCTTGGTGGCAATGAAAACAACTTGCTACCAAATGTATCATTATGACAGTGACTTTCTAATGTTGCATCATGAAAGCCTCTGGTGACATCACTAGTAGTAGTAGCAGTAGTAGACTCAAACCACAGGAAACCAGTATACAATATCTGATTTGATTTTTTGTTTTTTTTTGAGTCTTAAAAATATGATTGGGGCATGCCAGTCTTAGCACCACCTTTACATCTTTGAAACTAAAGGTAAAGTAGCTCTTCAGGAAGGAACTATATGAAACTGTGGACGATCATGGCACAAATCATAGGTAAGGATGATCCCCCAGCTATAAAATACTGAGGAGGCAATTCTTACTAACATCTGGAATATTCTGCAGGCTAAAGGTGACAGCAATGTATTACTGACTTTGAAGAGTAATGTCACTGAGTTCTCCTTGACAGAAAACCATCTGGTTAGATGGATCACGGTCTTATTTCATAGAGCATCTCAAATGATTATGAATTTAAAAGGTGATCATTTCACAGAGCTGGACACTAAAATTGTACCTGACTAGAGCCTTCCCAGCATGGTGTTATTTATAAATGAACTTTCCAATAGACATGTTGACACATTTGTCACTTTAAATATTCTAGAAACCATATTGCAAAAAGAAAAAATAAATGAACTTTTTTATGTGTGCCAGGAATGAAACTCAGGACCTTGCCCTTGCCAGGTAGGTGCTGTACCACTGAGCTCTATCCCCGGCCCTGAACTTTGTTTTAATAAAATATTTAACACATGATATCCAAAATTTCATTTCAACACCAATCAACATAAAAAAATTAATAGATATCTTAAATCACTTTTTTCCTACTAAGTCTCCAACCTCCGCTATCTGGCCTATCAACGTTGCCCATGGTCACTAAGTATAGGTCAATGGCCATAAGGTAATGGGATGAAGCATGCCTTGGGATGAAGCATGCTTGGCCTCTGTCATACATAGTATATGTAGATATACATTAATCTGTACCATAAGGTAGAGATTTAAAAGGTCTTGTTCATTAAAGAAGTACTCAAAAATTAAGCATCAGACACCTCTATTTTAATCTATGTAAGGCATAACCCAAAAGGCAAGACCTGCAACTGGGCCCAAATATTCTGTTTTAGAGTGTAATATTTGTAATTTAGACTTTTAATCACTGTTTACAAACATGTACTTACAGAGAGCCCATTTATTTTTAGATCAGTGGCCCTATCATCTATTTTTGCAATATATATCTTTATATATATATATATAATCAGGATGGACTTTGATAGAGGAATGCAAGAGGAACATCACAGACACCTGGCACCTAAGCTAACAGGATCTGTGTGCTTCCTCAGGAGACTTTGAGGCTCTGGCAGCACAATGGGAGGAGTCCCTGCCCCCAAGTACGCCTTCTTCCTAAGGAGGAGTGTGAACCAGACATGGAGTGAAGTTGGTGGTCAAATTCCCACAGGTTAAACTGTTGTTAGGAGATGGGAAAGAAACCATGTATTATTTTAGAAAAATGAAAATTCCACTCCTTTTTATCTTCTTTTTCTAGAGGGACTGAATTCTAAAAGAAGTATGCTGATACTGATTTTATCTGGTTTATCGATAACATTGATGGAGTATCATTTCAGGTAAATACGAAATAGTGGAAAGTCATTGTCCTCAGGGATGGGCAAAATCTGTCTACAGTGTAGTGTTGTATCCAAAAGGTATTCACAGCACTCCTTCAGTCTATCAAAAGTGACTTTTCATCTTTCCAACACTGAGTGAATGCTTATTGATCTTGGCGCGAGGCCCTCTTCAAGGTGCTGGACAAACAGCAATGACTCAAAGTCACTCTTTTCATGGGGCTTTACATTTGGAGTGGAGGAGGACAATAAAGAAAGAAATATAAAATGTCAGGGATTTGCATTCTGTGTAATGATACTCAAGAAAAAGAAATAAGGCAAGGTAAGCATTAGGGGTTTTTTGGTGCAAGTAAAAAACAAAGCAAAAACGTCTCTATTGCAGGCACAGGAAAGCTGGGAAGCCAGAGAGTGGCAGGGAACTTGTGAGGGCCTGGCTGGGGTGGTCTGTGTGACGTAGCAGATAGGGATTGGGCAGGGAGCGAGAGAAAGGAAACAGGATGTTGTAAAAAGAAAGAAGTAGGAAGTTGTAACCAGGCCAGGAAGGAGAAAGGCGGGACTTGCCTCACAGTCACATTTGGACCGTGCCATATTGGTTCTCTGCTGCCATGACTTAGCAGAATTGCTATTTAGGCCGAAAACCCATCATTAAGAGGATAGTTTTAGGCTATTTTAGATAAAATTTAAATTATGTCAAAGTTCTAGCCTAGGAGAACAACACTAAAGGCAACCTGCTATAGAAACCTGAATGTAGCTTGGGGCTCACTCCTATAATCCCAGTGACTCAGGAGGCTGATGCAAGAGAATCTCAAATTCCAGGTCAGCCTGAACAATTTAGCTAGATTCTATCTCAGAATTTTTTTAAAAAAATTTAAGTGTTGAGGATGTACTTCAGTACTCCCCGGGTTCAATCCCTAGGACGGAATAAATAAATAAGTAAATAAGCAAGCAAGCAAGCTGTACTGTGTGGTGAACACATAATTGGTAAACACATAAAGGCTAAAAATTACCGAGCTATTGGGTGGAGGGGAAAATGTCAGTTTGACCCAAGAAAGAGAAACCGTGCTTGATTGTTAGTTTAGTTTGAAAACAATGTATGCGTCTAAGAACATTCTGAACTTTGCAACACCTGCTTGCTGGAACTGATAGGTTCCGCTTTTCTGCCCTTGCAAAAAAGAAATTGTTCACCTGCACCAACTGGGATGTGGTTTTCAAGCTTAAAAGCTCAAACTTTCCTTGCTTCAGGGCTGCTCAGCATCTCCCTGCGTGGAGAACAGACTGACAGCCGCCGGCCCGGCTAATAAAGGCTCCTAAAATTCCAATTTGGATTCTGGTCTCAGTTCTTTATTCAGGGTAACCCATTACATACTGTAGAACACATTTTTTTTTTTTGTAGAACACTTTTTAATCTGCTAAAATTCTCTCATTTAGAAAAACTCTGATTCTAACCTCTTCTGTGCCCTTCTCTTCTGATCTTAATAAGTAATGCCATGCCCCTGAATGCTATTTGAAAAGCAGTTGTGAGTTAATGTGTTTTAAGTTTAACCCTATTGCTTTGTTAGTGTGTTCTACAGTTATCTGCCCTCAGGTATTGTATTTTAATGAGAAAGATTCAGGGCCAATTGTAACAGTTGTTTGTTGTTGTTTGTTGAGATGAGTTTTGCTCCGTAGTTCAGGCTGGGCCTAAACTCACTACATAGACCAGGCTGGTCTGCAGCAATCCTACTGCCTCAGCCTCCCAAGTGCTGGGATCACAGGCATGCACTATCATGCCTGGCTTTATATTTTCTTTTCTCTTCATTTTTTTAAAACAGGGTTTCACTATGTAGTTCTGGCTGACCTTAGACTCACTGTGTAGCCCAAACTGGCCTTGACCTCTCAGTTACCCTTCTGCCTTAACCTCTCAAGGGCTAGGATTACAGGCATGTGCCACCAGGCCCAGCCCAGCTGTAATAGTATTAATGTGGTTCATGTGTGTGTGTGGGGGGGGGTTCACACTGAACCACATCCCTAGTTGTAGGTAGGCTCAAATCTGTAATTCTGCATCAACCTAGCAGAATGCTGAGATTACAGGTGTGTTCCACCACACCTGGCAATGTCATCTTTTTGAAGATACTAAGATGTTATATGTTAGTTTTTTGGAAGTAAGAAATAGATCATAGACTAATGCCAGGCCTGGCTTTGTCATTCACTCCTTAACTATACCATTATATCTGGCATATAGTACACATTTAATGTGTTCTGGTTAACAAATGAGTGTACAGATGAATTTGAATTCTAGATTTTTGTGGTAATAGAAAATTTTTGTCAAAACCAAAATGACTTTTTTCCCCATTTATTTAAAGCATAAAGAATCACCTACAGGAGATGTACGTCTGCTGGTAAGAATCCTATGGCTCTTCTACAAACTACTCAGGGCAAAGTAGCTGGAGCCAAGACGTCTTCCAACCATGATGAACAGAGGAATCAGAAGACCAGACTGAATGCCTAGAGTCAGCATGACACATTGACACATCCCTGGGTATCACCCCAGAAGGACTCTAGGCCTATGCATACATACACATATATGAGTTTGTATGGGTATATATCTCCAAAGTTTGCCCACTTTATACACTTGCTTATACTGGACAAGTTTTTGACACTGACTATAGGTGTCTATGCAGCACAATATTTTTTAGATTATGATTGTTAGCTTGAGGCAACCATGGTTTCATTGTAGAGGATCCCACAATTAGTGAAAACTCCCAAAAGAATGTTTTACAAGTTCTCAGTCACTGTGTATGTTTAATTAATGTTAGTCATGGACAATTTGGTTTTGTTTTGTTTACTGTCTTTTTGAGACAGGGTCTTGCTATGCAGTTCAGGCTGGCCTTGAGCTCACTTTGTAGCCCAGGCTGGCCTCGAACTCACAATGATCCTCCTGCCTCAGCCTCCCGAGTGCTGGAATTACAGGCATGTGCCCCCATGCCTGGCAGTCGTGGACAGTTTGGGATCCCTGGAGAATCCCATAACAAAAGGTGTTGACTAATGATCTCTCTGAAAATATCTCAAAGGGATGCATTCCTTTTTTTAATCATTTTATTTCAAAATAATTATAGATTACAGGATGTTGCAAAGAGATCGTAGATCGTGTATACTATCCACCCACTTCCCCCAATGTTACATCTTACATAATTGCAGAAGTAATAATAATCAAATTAGGGAAATTCACACCGAGGCAGGATTATAGATAGATATGGACATGGATACAATTTTGTCACTTTGTGGATGTTTTGTTAATGGGGTTTTATAATAAGTGACCTACTGGTAGAGATTTTTCACTCAGCATAATCCCCTTGAGATCCAAGCAGATTCCTGTGCTTATCAACAGTTCACTCTTACTGATTATAGTGTAGTATTCCACAAATAGGTGCGTGAAAATTTGTTCAACCAGGGACATTTTGATTGATGGTCATCTTCTTAAAATACCTGGAAGATATTGTGCCGCTTCCTTTTGGCCTCCTGACAAGAATTCCTGATGAGAACCCACTTACTTTGAAATTGTTTTGCCCTTATAAGTAATGGGTTATTTCTCTCGGGCTGCCTTCACGACTTTTTAATCTTTAACTTTCAGAAATTTGACTATCACATGCATTGGTGTGGATATCTTTGGGTTGATCTTGTGTGGGGTTTACTGCACTTCTTAGATCTGTTTGTCTTTTGCAAAATTTGGAGAATTTTCAGTCACGATTTTTACACTTTTTCAGCCCCGTTCTCTTTCTCCTCTACTTTGGAGACTCCAATTATATGAATGCTAGATCTTTCCTTATGGCCCCACTTGTCCTAATGCTGTTTTTGTTGTTTTTTTTTTAAAGATTTTTCTCTATTGATCAAGCCAATTAATTTTTATTGTTTTATCTTCAGCTTCACTGATTCTTTCCTCTCTCTTCTCCATCCTCCTGTTGAGTCTGTCCATTCAGATACTTTAATTTTTGTGTGTTTATCTTTCAAAGTTTTCATTTGGTCCTTGTTTACATTTTCTATATCTTTGCTGTGAGTTTCTATTTTTCACATTTGTAAGTGCTCCCTGAAACTTTCACAGTACCCTCTTTAAAGTCCCTCTTGGGGTCTGCATTATATTGGCATTTTTAGATTTCCTTTTCTCTTTCAAGTTGAGCTCTTTCTCCTTCATGACACAATAAATGCTTTTATAGTTGAAACCTGGCAATCTTGGGTATTATGTTATGACTGTAGATCCTCAAATCCTCTGTTCTCTCAACTGTCTTCTGATACTGCTTCAGTTGGGAAATGTGATGGAACTGTCTCACAACCATCAGTTGGTGGTGAAGTTCCAGGTTCTCTACTTTGCCTCCATAGAAACCAGGAGTAGGGGTTTGGCAGTGGAGTGTTTTTTGTTACTGATGAGCAGAGATGGGAGTTCATGGTCCCACGTCATGGTTTTATTGTTTATTTTGTTTTTGTTTTTCTTCCAGTATCAGGAATCGAACTCATGACCTTGCGCTTGCCAGGCAGGCACTGTGCCACTGAGCTAAATCCCCAGCTCCCCCACGTCATGTTGAATACACCTTAGACAGGGATGGCCTAAATTTCTGAGGTGAGGGGATCCTCATTACCATCCGGCAAGGGTGAAAGTTGAGACTCTACTGACATTTGCTGAAGAGAGAGTAGAGGAGGAAGTCACAGTTTTTCTGTGGAACTTGGCTGGAGAATAGTTAGGATCTAAGAGTTTTTTGGCTTTCTAGGTTACTCTTTTTCTGTTTTAGTTTAACTAAAAAGATCAGGCTTTTCTTGGGGCACTTTTGGTGACGGTGCCCAGTGGCATTTCTAGGTTACTGGAATATATAGCAGCAGAATAACTCAGGGAACCCACTGCCATATTGATCCCCTTAGATCCCTAGGTCCCTAAGTTATCTGCCTTCTTCTCTCTACTATTCAGTGTCTTCTCTGTTTGTTTTATATATAACGTCCAGGACTTCTTGTGGGAGAAGTAGGGAAAATTAAAACCACTCCATTTTGTTTTTCAGAAGCACAGTTGCTTCCAGTACTTATTTTACAAAATATCCCAGGTTTGTGAAAAGGAAGTTGACTGATAAAGTGTTAGTTGAATAATTGCATGAACAGTAAAATGAAACTTTGGTAGAAGCCTATCTTTAAATTAAAATCAAACACCTGTACTTGTACTTTAGCTTAAGTATTTTGACACACAACAACGTACCCATCACACAGTAAGCTACTAATAACTGATTAATGAATGAAGTAAATCAGCACTTTTTCCTGAATATTAATCTTTCTGTTGGCCTGTTAATTTTTCAAATATAACCCTTCCTTGTGCCAGGTGTGGTGACACATGCCTGTAATCCCAGCCCTCAGGAGGCTGAGGCAGGAGAATCGTTTCGAGTTCGAGACCAGCCTGGGCTACAAAGTGAGCTCAAGGCCAGCCTGAACTGCATAGCGAGACCCTGTCTCAAAAAGACTAAAATAAATAAATAAATAAATAAAATGTAGCCCTTCCCCAAGAAACATACTCCTCCTCGATTTCCTGCCATCCGTGACTTCTTTAGCATACATATTTCCTGGACAAACCCTTATCCTTCCAGACCCAATTTATGTATTTCTTCTCTAAAGGATTTCCCTTAACCCCAAAGTGATGTGAGATGCCCCACCTACATCATCCCACAGAGGTCTGCTTTTCTCTATTAGCACGTACAATAGACAGATGCTGTGATTGTCTATATTATATTATGTTTCCTGCTATTCCGTAAGCTTCCTGCAGGCAGGAGCGAGGTTTAAATGCTCATGGTTGAAGAACTAGCACAAAACTCTGCCTGTCATATTACAGGAGCTCAGCAAATATTTAATTATTTAATTAACTACATTAATTAATTATGTGATTTTTGTCTTTGTTCCAAGGAACAATCAAGTGGAAGAACCTCAGCTCACAGCCTGGTTTAATCCTAAGTAAGAACAAAACTTCTGCTCTCAGAAGAATAATATAGCTCAGTCTTAAGGGTTTTGTTTTGTTTTGTTTTGTTTTGTCATCAAATTGTGGATATACTGGGAAGTTTCTGTTACTTAAAAGTTTTTACTTGTAAGGCTCTTACATAAAAATCTAGTATCTATATATCAAGAGTCAGGCAATTAAGTGTTGTAATTAGAAAACTGTCACACTCTGTCTGATTTAACATTCCCTGTATTATTAGAAGAAACAAAAATGTCTTTACATGCAGCCTGATGGCTATTTATGGCCCCTCTTGACTTTGGCATTGACACTCAGCAGAGAACTTTTTTCTTCTTTGTTTTTCTTTTTGTCTTTTTGAGACAGGGTCTCGCTATGCAGTTCAGGCTGGCCTTCAGCTCACTTTGTAGCACAGCCTGGTCTCGAACTCACAAAGATCCTCCTGCCTCAGCCTCCCGAGTGCTGGGATTACAGGCGTGTGCCACCACACCCGGCATGAGAACTTTATTCTTTCTATGGTTATACATTATTCAATTTTATAACTGTATAGCACTTTATTTTACTTAGCCACTCTCCTACTGGCTTTGTAATTTTCACAATGTGGGGATCATTGTAAATAATTTTCCAGCAAGTATTCTTGTTTTAATATTTTATATCACTGTATGAATTTATCTATAGGATAAACTCCTAGGGAAGTGCCATTAGTTAAAAGGATATAAATTTTAATTTTTTTATTCAGGTTGTTCTTTTAGGCTGTTAATTCAATTTCCCTTTAATAATTGTACAATTTATTTTCTAATTTGCAGTGGAGAAGTGTTATTAATATTTCCTTTATTTTTTATTTCATTTACTTACTTGATAATAGTCTAGTAAGGCCAAACATTTTATTATTGCCAAAACTGTTAAACTATCTTAATTCAAGCTTGATGTGGTGACACACACCTTGCAATCCCTGCCACTCGGGGGGTAAGGCAGGAGGATCGCAAGTTCGAGATTATCCTAGGTAATTTAGCAAACCTTGTCAGAACAAAGCAAAAACCCACTCCCTAAAAATAATATAAACATTGTGTGCTGCAAACATGTACTAATGAAATTTTTAAAAATTAAACAAAAAACACAAAATTTTAAAGAGTTGAAAATTTAACTCAGCATTCCCTGGATTCAATCTGCAATATCCAGCCCCCCACACAAGGTAATTCAATTTTCATTCCTCAATTGTTACTGAGTTTGAGCATCTTTTTGTATATTTAGTATTAATTTGTATTTCATCCTTTGTAATTTTTTCATGTTTGCATCTCTAATGAATACAGGTGGACAGAGTTACAGAAATAATCCTTAGTTCATGATACATGTCATCATTGGTTCACGCAAAACCTATATATTATTTCTTCTTGCTTTCTTTTTTATTCTACTGGAATAAAGATTACAACTTTCATTAACTTTAACAACTAGCTTTGCCTCACTTCTCATATTCTTGTTCTATCTTCATTTGACCCCCTGAGCCGGGCGTGGTAGCACACGCCTATAATTCCAGCACTTGGGAGGCTGAGGCAGGAGAATCCTTGCGAGTTTGAGGCCAGCCTGGGCTACAAAGTGAGCTGAAGGCCAGCCTGAGCTGTATAGCAAGACCCTGTCTCAAAAAGACAAAAAAAAAAAAAAATCACATTTGACTCCCTGAACAAACCACTACCCTGAACCTTTGTTCATCAGCCCCTTGCTTTCTTTTTAAAATATAAATATAAATGTGTACCCCCTTTAGAAAAGGAATATCACACTGCATATAGTCTTTGGGGATTTATTTTCCCCCTTAGTATTAAATTGCTAAAATTCATTCAGAAATCACATATCACCTAATTCACTGAGGTGGCTGCATAATAATTAACTGCACAAATATGCCACATTGTATTTTGCTACTGCCCTGTAAATGGGCATTGGAACTGTTTCCAGGTTTGTGCTAGCATGAACAGTACTGCAGTAACTTATGCAGGCTCTTGGGGTAGAGATGTATGTAACCTCTGAGTGGTAAGGTATATGATTGTTCAACCTGTGAGACAGGGCCAATATTATTTTCTAAAGTGGATCCACCAATTTAAATTTTCATAGCAAATAATAGATCTTGTTGCTGTGCATGCTCTCTGGTACTCAACATTGCCTACACAATGGGAAGGAATATTTTGCCCTTTGTAGTCTTCTAAATTTCTTTAATCACCAAAGCAGTAAAAGGTTTCTTCGTGTATTGACTGGTCACATGTACTTCTTCGTCAGTGAAATGTGGTGATATATATTTCCCATTTCTGATGAATTATTTGTATGCACTGTCTATTGATTTATAAAATACAAGGCATGGTCAAAATATACAGTGAATGTTTTAATTTAAAAGTTTATTACAGTAAAAGATACATTGTCATTAATCCCCCTCAAAAGGTTCACTTTGAACACCCCTATCCTATTGTTCTTGCCACTTTCTGGAGCATGAAAACATACTCAAATTCACTGGAAATCAGAGAAATGTAAAATAATATGAGAATATGCTTTTATACGTATCCAAGTAGAATTTTAAAAATCTAGAACTAGGACAAATACTGGTGGAAATGTGAATATTACAGTCTTTCAAAAAACAATTGGGTAATAGCTATTAAAGATGAAAAATACACCTGAGTGGTGGTATACTCTGTAATTCTAGCCAATTGGGAGCTTGAAGCAGGAGGATTACAAATTCAAGGCCAGCCTGGATCACATTGCAAGATTTCTCTTCAAATAATAAATAAACTGGACACAGTGGTGGTTGTATACAATTTCAACAACTTGGGAAGCTGAGGCAAGAAGACTGTAAGTTCCAGTTCAGCCTGGACAACTTAGAGGGACCCTGTCTCAAAGTGGGGAGGGGATGGCTCAGTGGTAAAGTGGCCCTGGGTTCTATCCCTAATAATATATACATATGTATATACATATGTATACCTTTTAGACCCAATAATCTTACTCCTAATATATATAGTAAAAATAACAGGGTCATTATATGAGGATACAGATTGAGAAAGTTAAAAGCCGGGCATGGTGGTACACACCTGTAATCCAAGCACTGGGGAGGCTGAGGCAGGAGGATCATTGCGAGTTCAAGGCCAGCCTGGGCTACAAAATGAGCTCAAGGCCAGCCTGAACTGCAGAGTGAGACCCTGTCTCAAAAAAAGACAAAAAAAAATCAGAATAGATTGAGAAAGTTTATTACATCATTTTTCATAGTGACAAAACATCCAGAGATATAGTCAACGTCCATTAGTAAGGAAATGGCAAACAAATTTGTCACCTAGAATATTATACAGTTATTAAAAAAGAGTGCACATGAGTTATTCCAGATAAACTGGAAGGATTTTCATAAGGTACTGCTGAGTAAAAAAAGAAGATGCAAAAATGTATGTACTATCTCATTATTGTAAAATAAGCAAGGCTTTTAAAGCCTAGGTGGATACGTATGTGTGTGTGTTATACTCATATTATTTATAAAATTATGTAAATACAGAGAAAGAAGTGACACAAACTAGGCCACTAATGTGGTGATCCAGCCAGGAAGACAGGAGGAGGAGAAATTACAGCCTGACAGAACCAGAGTAGGTGTGAATAGCATATACCATACATATTTTCTAATATTATTCTACTATGAGCCTTACATTGTATGGTATAGTTTCACTCTACCACTTCTATTTTTTATCCCTTTTAGATTCATGCAGTTCCCTGGATGTAAATACAGGTCAATATAGCCTTGACTTACATAAGGAGTTCCCCCTTTCTCTCTAGATACATTTTTTTGAAAAAATTACACCCCCCCACTCACATTATTATTGTGGTTCACATTTTAACAAACCTTACTAATACCTTCTAGAGTTGAAACTGCAACTTCACCTCAATACTTATTCTCATCTACTAAGAGTGTGTCTGCTATCTGGGGCCACATACACTATGTCCTTCCTTTATCTGTTATGCCTGTTTCTATGTCACATGTGTGAATCTCTATACTACCATGAGACTTTAACATTTTATCTGTACACCCTCTTTCTGAGAATTTGCATTGGGAAATTTATGCTTTGTGATCAGGTCCTGTGAACCCCATCTGCTCAGGCCTTGAGTGTTGCTTTCTAATCTTCTCAGATGCTACACATCAGAGTAGGAAAGAAATAACTCATGTGAGATGCCGTAAGTTTAATGCTGAGGTTGTCTGTGGAGATCCTGGCAGTGTTTAGAGACCCGAAAAAGGACACGGAGGGGGCACCCAAGGGACTCAAAACAACAGAAATCTCTGATCATTCATATAGGGCAAAGGAGGGAATGGTGTTCCAGACCAGGAATTGCTGGAACCATGAAACAAGAGCCACCCAATAGAGGCTGTAGTCATAGAAGGACACAGCCACTGTCAAAGTCTCTACAAAACTAGAAAGTTCTTCCTGCCCTCCAGTCTTACACTGGTTCCTCTCATAGCAGAACCCACTGGAAACCACAGATCAGAGGACTTTGGGTGACCAGTCTGTACCCAGAGCATATAGCCAAGCAAAGAAGGGGTGAGGAGAGATAAGGAGAAGGTAAATGGCTATAACTAGCACAATCCTACCCTTCTGACACTAAGCCTCATTTCTCATACTTCACTTAGGTGAAGAAGCTTGCATCCCAAAACAGGAGAAACCCAAGTTCCATCAATTTCTGTATGATCATGGGGTGATAACCCTTGTTACATGCCCACCTGAAATATAAACTGGAGCTCTTCATAAAAGGTAGCAGGGAAAGAGGAGAACTAATTAGCATAATAAATCATTGATATAGTCTTTCCCCTATGAAGAGGCTGATGATCAAAGGAGGTAGATAATCAGCTTCGTGGTTTCCTTGAACTCACCTTTGATAGCCACATCTGATGACCACAGTTTTTACTTGATAACATGGCCCACATCTCCATTACTGAAGACTGAGTCCTTCAGTGGTTCTGCCTTATTGAATTGATACAACTGCCCACCAACCATTCCTACTGTAAATGGGAGTGCTACAGGCACCTCAGAAGTTCCTTAGGTTCTCATCATCACTTGTGCAACAGCAACTTAATATTCCCTTGGTGATGAGAAGCTGCCATTCTAGCCAGTACCATCATGCTATTCTGCTCTCTAGTTCAGCAGCATGAGAAATGCCAAATGACTTGTTATGACTTGTTTCATAGAACTGTGAGCTTGTTCTCTAAAAGAAGAATTCTTCTCTTAGCAACTAGGAACTCCAAAGCCACGGAACCCAAAACCACAACCATTGTAGACAGACATGCCCTAAGTGAGTTTTTAGATGTAATCACCAACAACCCCCTCCCTCATTCACCTAGACTCTGTATTTTAGCTTTGGAAGAAATGGCATCTCATATTGGTCGCTGATTCAAAGAATGGGTGGCATCCCGTGGACTATACCTCAAACTTTCCGAGAATTACCTCTGAACCAGCACTGAATCTGAGATTCCGCTGGCCATTTCTCTCTTTATCAAGCCAACTGCCTCTTGACAGTGAGGCACATAGTAAGACCAAAAAATTTCATGGAAGTGAGCCAATGGCCACACCCCTTTCACCATAGTGAGATGTGTATGTGATTCCCTGACAATGAATAAGATATTCTTCAAGCCGAGGAAAGCAAATCCATACGGGCTATAGAACAACTTCAAGGAAAAAGTGTTGCCCCATTCATAGTGGAGTCTAATATTATCAGTCAGCTATCATATGGCTGGCCGGTCCTCCTGGGAAGCAGTTGTACAGTTTAGGGTTCAGAGTTGGTCCATGCTGGAGGAGACTGGGCACTCAGCCCTGACTACATAGCTCAACCTAAGAAGGAGGCGTCTATGTCACTAGGCCTATACCACAATCTTCACCCCTATAGCCAGGGCCACTTTGTATGTAGACTCAGTGAGCTGGCACTGAAGGTGACCAAAGAAAGTTCTGGCTCACATCCAAAAGATAAGTCATCTTGTCCATAGGACTTCTGAAGGCCTGTTTTGTAGAGGATGTCCTCCGGTTGGCATTAACCTCCCAAGTGAAGAGCTGCATATCTAAATTATAAATCTAACGACTTTAAGTCGCTTTTACTTCTTTTATTCAACAATTTCTTAACACAGTTTTTTAATTGCCTTCTGCTTTCAGAGACTTTTTCCCTTTCATTCCTGCGGCAAGCCTTTAATCTGATTTAATGAGCGAAGACGGATAATCATCAAATCCTTTAATCTTCTCAAATAGATACCATTCTTGGGTGTAGCATGCCTTGACAAGGAGACACCTGGCCAGTTTAAGGTGGATTTTGAGATCTGTGATTTAAATAGAAGCGTATGCTTATAAATTCTAAGTATAGAAAGAGTTTTTAAATAACTGTACTGTTAGCTTTAGGAAATAAACACAGAAATGTTCAGACACTAGACTACCTAAATTTAAATTGTAGTCAAAGCTCAAAGAAAATAATGCCCGGGCTCAGAAGAAAGTATGGTGTACAGTCTGAAGCCAGATGGCTGAATCTTGAATCTTGACTCTGCCATTTATTAGCTGTGTGACACTAAGCAATTTATTCAGCCTCTGCCCATTTTCTCTCATATGAAAAACAAGGATAACAGCCGTATTTACCTTATAGGATGTTGCAAGGATTTTGGGTTATGGAATCACTCAAACACAGTGCCTGGCTGATAGAAGTACTCTACAGTCACTAGTTCTTATCACTTGGACAATTTCTACTGTCCTTGTTAAGATATCTGCTCAATTTATATCTCCTTTGTTCAACAGAAAACGTCCTGACGTTATAACCACAACTGACTGGCTTGCTCCAGTCATATGGGAAGGAACTTATGATAGACAGATCTTGGACGAATATTATAAGAAGCTGAATATTACCATAGGCCTAGCTGTATGTGCTTACGGAAAGTAGGTGATATTGATATTTGTCCTTCTTTATTTTGAAAAATCCACACAATCTCTTGTGTATTTCTAATCCAAGGAGCTAATAATAATTCATCACTGTCATTATTTCTGGCTGTCTTGTGTAACTATGTGTAGTGGTTATTTTCTCCAGCCCTGGCTGAGTCCTTAATACTACTTGGGAATGCTCTTGTTAGTATCCATTTAGCAAGCCTGGGGGTACCGCTCAGTGGCACAAGTGCCTGCCTGGCAAGCACAAGGTTAGGAGTTTGATTCCCAGTACAGATAAAAAATCTATTTCGCTCTCTTTCTCCCTCTTTACAACAAACTTTATGGTTCAGCTCTGGACCCACTTCTCTGCCCTTACCTTCTTGACCATTATTAATATATATTAGCTAGCTTCCTAGTGAGGATAAACTTTAGCAAAATAACTTATTTCTGTTTTTTTCTCTGTTTCACAGATTTAGAGCTCAGTATCTGAAACAGTTTTTAAAATCCGCTGATCAGCACTTTATGGCTGGCTACAGAGTTATCATTTACATCCTGATGGATGATTTCAACAAGCTACCTTACGTAGAGCTGGGACCCCGCCGAACATTTAAAGTGCTCCCTCTATTGCAGCCTGACACGGGACAAGCCTCTTATCTCAACTATATGAACAGATTGTATGAATTCCTTAAAGATGACATCCAGTACGAAGTCAACTTTCTCTTCATCATGACGACAAATCAAATATTTAAATATGACTTTGGAGTGGAAACCCTCGGCAGGTCTGTAGCTCAAATTGATGCAAGGTGGTATTTTAAAAAAACTCACAATTTTTCATATGAGAGAAGAGCAAACTCAGCAGCTTTCATCCCCTTTGGAGAGGGAGATTTCTATTACCATCCTGCCATTTTAGGTGGTACACCCCTGGAGATTTCAACCCTCATTAAACAATACTTAGACGGAAATATGCGTG
The DNA here is from genome assembly GCF_000276665.1 of Chinchilla lanigera. Lineage (NCBI taxonomy): Eukaryota > Metazoa > Chordata > Mammalia > Rodentia > Chinchillidae > Chinchilla > Chinchilla lanigera. The sequence goes on from NW_004955419.1 coordinate 6,603,913, forward strand.
ACACTGCAAATAAACTCACCAGCCTCTATGAAAGCCACCTAAACAAGTACTTTTTTGACCATAAACCCACTAAGCTGTTATCACCAGAATACAACTGGGATCCAAATTTTGAAACTCCTCCACAAATTAAACATGTTAAGATAGTGTGGCAATCAAAAATGTCTTGATGGTTGTACTACTCGGTTTATCGACTAACAAGTGAATCACAGTAATTTCTCAAATATAAAATGAGAAATTTTCCAGTTTTTTAAAGAAACTTAAGAGATGTACCTTTTCCAAAATAAATGTTTTTCTCCTTGCAATGTTCAATTATCTCATTCTACCAAGGTTGGATTAAGAATAAATGGATTATAATTTAATGTGATATTACTTATCTAACGTAATGCAATGTAGAAATAATGTAGAAACACTTTGGGAGATATAAAATTATTTTTATGAAGAAACACACAGACTCTTGTTCATGAAAATCACACAAACACACACACACATGAATTATCAAAGGGATGTATATGTAAGGGGAAAAACAATATTCATCAACTTGTTCATAAGGTATTTACTGTTTTTCAGTGTTGATATATATATATATATATATATATATATATTGCTTGTAATTAAACTCCTCAATCAGTATTCAATCTAGCATGTGACTGAACTTGGTGAACTAAAGGCATTCCACTAGCCGGGCGTGGTGGCACACGCCTATAATCCCAGCACTCAGGAGGCTGAGGCAGGAGGATCGTTGTGAGCGCGAGACCAGCCTGAGCTACAAAGTGAGCTCAGGGCCAGCCTGAACTGCATAGTGAGACCCTATCTCAAAAAAAAAAAAAAAAAAAAAAAAAAGACATTCCACCAAATATGTAGCTTGCCCTTATCCCTCTAAAGATAGATATCACTTTTTTGGGTTTTTTTGGACTGGGAATCAAACCCAGGGCCTCACACTTTCCAGGCAGGTGCTATACCATTGAGGTACATACCCAGCCCTACTTTCATGTTTTTGAAAATGCTATAAGTGTGTTTTTTTTAAAAAATAGACATTAACTGAACTCCATGGGGAAGGTACTCCTTTGGCTTTGCTCAGATAGGAAAATGGCAAAACATAATTTGTCCTCAAGGAGCCTACAGCCTAGCAAGGGAGATAAGAGTATTCACAAACATTCCCTTTGCTAGTTTAAAAGTGCTACAGTTGCTCAGAAAAAGTATGAGCCACCTCTGTAAAAATATGCAGTCATCACAACTATGCCATAAATAATCTCATAAACTTAGGGGAGCCTTACAGTATGGTTGTAACAACTGGAAGTTCTGAAGACAAAATGAATTATTTTTATCCCCTTTTATAGAACAAAATCTAATGATTAGAAAATCGTCTTTAAATGCTAAGTACCATTGGCCATAACTGTAAGGAATGTTGATGATAACTATGGTAGACAGATCTACTCTGACCCATTTCTCCTGGCATCCGTGGTGACTTGCTTCCAATCAATAGAATACGAAATGTCACTTTCATGACTAGGTTGCATAAGATTGAGGCTTCTGTCTTACATGTAGACCTTTTCTTGCTACCTTTGATGCAGGAAGCTGCCATACTAGATAGGTCCACGTAGCAAGAAAAGCGAGGGCAGCCTCCAGCCAAGGACCAGAAAGGGGACTGAGGCTCCCAGTCCATCCTTGAAAGAGCTGAGCACTGCTAACAACCACATTAAGTGAGCTTGGAAGTAAATCTTTCCCCAGTCAAGTTTTCAGATGAGACCTCATTTCCAGCTGACCCCATGATTAGGGCCTGAGACCCAGAAGCAGAAGATGCAGCTAAGCCATGTGTAGATTCCCAGCCCACACGGTGACCCATGCCTAATGTCTGCTGACCTTCCCCCGCTACCATGAGCAGCAGAAGGCAGCCCAGGTAGGTGCTTCTCTCAGTGGCACTGTAGAGATTAAGAAGCCATTAGTACCAGGTGACTTGGAGAGCAGGCCAAATATCCTCTATCTCACTGGCCCAGTATCCTCGTCCTACCAACTAGCAGCCCAGGGAAGCCGAGGAAACCTCCTTCCACCCTCTCAAGCAACATCAGCAGGGATCAAGCAGGAGGTCCACTGTCACTGACCAGAGCAGGGAACTGGCATAGGGAAGTCCTCACTGCCCCATGCCCAGAATCTCCTTTACTCCACCTAGCAGGCCTAGGCCTCAAAAAGTGCACTCCACCCCACAGGCACAATCAACAGGATCAAGCAGGAGGGGAACCAGCTGAACAAAGCAGACCAGAATAGTTCTGAACAGGCTCTGGTTCAAATGGGCCCAAGTCATAGCGTTCATGAACAACCATAAACTACACTGATAACATGTATCCTTCATATGATGCGGTAAGGACGGCACTGTTGTAAGTTGAACTATACACCCTCCGAACGATGTGCTCAAGTCCTAAACCCCGGTCCCCTGCATGTCACTTTAATTGGAAATGGGGAAAAGGAAAGATTACTAGTTAAGATGAAGCCATTAGGGTGGGCCTTACTCCAATATGAACGGTGTCCTCAAAAAAGGCAAATTTTGACACCAACCCACAGAGAAAATGGCTATATGAGGAGAGACACAGGTACCTACAAGTGAAGTACTTCCAAGGTTAACGGATTAATGGTTGTCAGGGGTTAGGGATGGTGGAGCTGATATCCTTGTATTACAGGAATTGTAGATGTGAGAAAATGGCGTGTCACGATGCACACACAATGTACCATTGCTGCTTTCTTTTTTGTTTGTTTGTTTTGTTTTGTTTTTCTGCCGATACCAGGAATCGAACTCATGACCTTGCGCTTGCCAGGCAGGCACTTTGCCGCTGAGCTAAATCCCCAGCCCCATTGCTGCTTTCTTAACTAACCAGGAATAACTGGATGGAGGCTAACTATAACTCTCTGCACTGTCTTTGTAACTTCCTATAAACAAGTGATTATTTTAAAATAAAACATTTTAAAATTTGTAATGTTGAAGTCTTGCCTGCCCACCATGTTTAGCATTGCAACCCAGCCTATGTTCTTTTCCTAATGATTCATCTTCATAGCCCTTAACACCATTTCAGGTACTAAAATATTATGTAATTATTAATTATCTATCTTTCCCCCATTAGAATGAATCTCCACAAGAGAAGAAAACTTTCACTGTTCATTGATATAACCCTAGCAGATAGTCGGCACTCAAAAATATTTACCAAATGAATAACGTTTAGCAAAAACAGCTGTGGAAGGACACATACTCTTTGCTACCATTCATACAGTACTTTTTTTTTTTTTTTTTTTTTTGGTTTTTCTCCGGTACCAGGAACCGAACTCATGACCTTGCGCTTGCCAGGCAAGCGCTTTTGCCGCTGAGCTAAATCTCCAGCCCCATACAGTACTTTAAAGGTGAGAAATGATTCTACATATTGTTCAGGGATATATAAAATTGCAAAGGTGCAAATTGCAAGAGTAACCACCAAATCTGCAACTAGGCAGAGAGCAAATGCAGGCAGAAAGTGATACGATGACAATGCTGTTTTATTTCTTAATCTCAGATGTAGGTACTAGGTTGTTAATTATTATAGTTTTAACATTTTTTGTCAGAAATGTTTTATAATTAAAAATGACAAAGTGAAAAACTGTCCTGATGGAGGTCTATCTCTTGTAGATTGAAATTGTTCACTTTACAGCATCAGAGATTAATATGGATAGCTTTTCTTTGTCTAACTTTTAAATTATGAAATCTATGGTACCTAGATAAACTTTTAAAAATGTTCTATGGTATTTTAAAGATAAACTCTGTGTGTGTGCATGTGTGTGTGCACGTGTGCATGTGTGTGCGTGTGCGTGCGTGTGCGTGCATGTGCGTGTAAAGCTATTATCAAGGTTTTGGTCTAGAACGGTGATGGTCAGCCTTTTAGGACTTTCAATGATACAAGCAGCCTGCTTTGGCACGCACGTCATACATTTGTCACCTCCAGTCTAGAACACCAGTACCTAGAAGAGAATAGACTGGCATTGTTCCATCACTTATTTAGTAGTGATTTGTGTTTAAAAACACCAATAAGGGTTCGGGGATATAGGTCAGTGGCACAGCGCCTTCCTGGCAAGCATGAGGTTCTGAGTTCAATTCCCGGTACCCACACACAAAAAAATTAAAAACACCAGCAAAGCTGATAAGCCACTGGCAAAATTAGATAAGAAAAAGAGAAACCACAAATAACAAAATCATAACTAGGGGCTGGGGACTTAGCTCAGCGGCAAAAGCACCTGCCTGACAAGTGCAAGGCCGTGAGTTCGGTTCCCGGTACCGGAGAAAAACCCAAAAAAACAAAACAAAACACAAAATCATAACTAAAAAGGGAGATGCTGTTACCAGTAGCACATATATTTAAAATTTAACAAAAGGATATTACAAACAACTTTATTCCAATAAATTTGAATATATAGGTGAAATGGAGATTGTTTTACAATAGGAAACTGAAAATAATAGAGAAAGAAATAGAAAAGCTCAATATCTTGATATAACTGAGTCCGGAGTAGGGAAAACATCATCCCATAAAAATAACAATAGGCTCTTAACTCAGGCCATTTATAAAACCTACCACAGAATAGATAAAATCTAAATGTAAGAGCTAACCTATAAAAAAGCTCTTACAAAGCAGGAATAAATAATGGCCTTGGATTTGGCAATTGTTTCCCTTTTTGACACCAAAACCACAGGCAAAAGAAAAAACTAAATTTGAATTCATCAAAATACAAAACCCTTGCTCATCCACAAACACTATCAGGAAGGTGAAATGAGCCAGACATGGTGGTGCACACCTGTAATGCCAGGTGCTCAGGAGTCTGAGGCAGGAGGATAGCAAGTTCGAGGCCAGCCTGGGCAACTCAGTAAGACTGTCTCAAAATAAAATTCGAAGTGCTTAGAGGCGCAGCACCTGCCTAGCATGCACAAGGCCCTGAGTTCCAACTTTAGTACACCCCAAAAGACAGTGAAATGACACCCCACAGAATGAGGGAACATATTTATAAATAATCTATGTGATATATCTAGAATCAAGTATATGGGTTGGTATTGTAGTTCAATGGTGAAGCACTTGCCTACTGTGAGTTAAGGCTTGAGTTCTGTCCCCAACACCTCAAAAAGGAATATACACAGAACATTTATATATTCCAAACAACACTGTTTTTAGAATGTGCAAAAGAGCTAAACTATTTAGCTTACCAACTAAATACCAAAACAATATTTTTTAAATGTGCAAAAGAATCAAATAGACAAGGGGCTGGGGATTTAGCTCAGCGGCAAAGCGCCTGCCTGGCAAGCGCAAGGTCGTGAGTTCGGTTCCTGGTACCGGAGAAAAACAAAAAAAAAAAAAAAAACACACAAGAATCAAATAGACATTTTTCTAAAGGTGGAAAAATGGCCAATAAGCACATAAAAAATAGTCAGTCTTATTAGATACTAAAGATATGAAAATCAAAATAACAGTGTGGTACAACTTCATACTACTAGGATGGCTATAATAATAACTTGCATTTAAAAATAGAAAACAGGTATTGTTATGTGAGTTACGGAGAAATTGAAAGCCTTTATACATCGCTCATAAGAGTGTAAACTGGTGCGGCTGTCTGTAGAAAACACTTTGAAAGGTTAAACATAGAATTACCATATGACCCAGCAAGTTCACTCCTAGGTATATGCCCAAAAGAATTGAGAAATAGATGTTCTAACCAAAACTTGCATATGAATTTTCATAGCAGCATTATCCACAACAGCCAAAAATTGGAAATAATCCAAATATCTACCTACTGTTGAGTGGGTAAATAAAGTGTGGTACACACACACACACACACGCACACACACACACACACACACACACACACAGAGGACTATTACTTGGCCATCAAAAGGACTGAAGAACTGATACATGGTATAACATGGATGAATCATGATAACAGCATGCTAAGTAAAAGAAACCCAGTTATCAAAATTGAAAAAAAAAAAACCTATTAAAAGATTCCATTTATATAAAAATATCCAGAATAGGCAAGTCCATAGAGACAGAAAGTAACTTCGTGGTAGCTTCAGACTGGAGAGATAAAGAAGTAGGCGGGAGATAGTGAAAGAGTACCTACTTTCTCTTTGTGGAGATGAAAATGTTCTAAAATTCACTATGGTGATGGCTTGACACATTTGTGACGATACTAAAAAAACCTTCAACTGTTCACTTTAAATGGGTGAATTTTTAAACATGTGAATTACACCCAAATGAAGTTGTTTAAAATTATTTAATGTAAAAATAATCCCAAGCCTAAATGGCTTATCCAGTAAATTCTAAATTTAAGGAAGAAAGAATTCCACATTATACAAAACTGTAAGACAACAGAGAGTGAGATAGCTGATCAACATGTTTTTGGAGGCTAGTACCAAGGGCTGATCCGACCCCCAGCTACCTGCTGGGGCAACGATGGGGAGTAAAGAGAAACGGAGACAGTTTTCAAGGTACAGGAGTACCAGGAGGCGTCCTGTCTCTAATGGACTGGATCAACCACCTCCGTGGCTGACCCACTTTTATTAGCCAGCAAGAAGCTCAGGGGAGCGGGTAGCACAGGTTTCATGGGACAGCAATGATCAAGAATAGGTAGATAAAGAACAAGCTAACGAGGAACCAGATCTTCTCTATGCCCAGATGCCTGTATTTTGACAACTGTTCTCAGCAGATGCTATCTTGCTTTGGAATAATGGGGTTATCAAATTCTGCCCGTAGCCAGGAGGCACTGGCCTTCCGCATGCTGCCCTGCTCCTGAGGCAACATAACACTGACCTCAAGACTGTAAGACCTGAATCACATAACCTAGTCCCCAACAGGCTAGCAAACCGTTATACCAAAAGCTTACAAAGGTTGGGTGTGGTGTGTGTGCCTATAATTCCTAAACTCAGGTTGCTGAGGCAGGAGGATCACTGTGAGCTTGAGGTCAGCCTGGGCTTTATAGTGAGTTCAAGGTCAGCCTGAACTACATGGCAAGACCTTGTCTGAAAACAAAACGAAACAAAACAAAACAAAACAGCTGACAATGACAAGAAAAACCACAGGGAACTTTCAGTAAAAAAAAAAAAAAGGCCTGGCGTGGTGGTGCATGCCTATAATCCTAGCACTCGGGAGGCTGAGGCAGGAGGATTATTGAGAGTTTGAGACCAGCCTGGGCTACAGAGCAAGCTCAAGGCCAGCCTGAACTACATAGTGAGAACTTGTCTCAAAAAGAAAAAAAAAATTCTAAGAAAAATATTAGGAATCTAAACCAAGGAATATATTAAAAAGACAATTCACTGTGACCAAATTTCATGTATTCCAGGAATATAAGTTAGTTCAGTTAGTTCAACAAAAAATCAAACAGTAAAATTTACCTCATTAAAAGATTAAAGAAGAAAAAACAAAGTATTTCTACATAGATGCAAAACTAAAAACATTCAATAGAATTTATAATGGGTTATGAATAGAATGGAAGTCCCCTAATCTGATTAATCAAAATCAATAGCAAATCAAAGGAAAATTATGGCTTATGTCAAAAGTTTTCCTCTAAAGTTAGAAATGGTTACAAGATGTCTGCTAGCACCACTTCTGTGCTCTAATAGAGAATCTAATAGTACATGAAAGGCAAGAAAAATGAATAAAAAGTGAATTTTTTTTGGTCTTTTTGAGACAGGGTCTCTCTATGCAGTTCAGGCTAGCCTGGAGCTCACTTTGTAGCCCAGGCTGGTCTCAAACTCACAATGA
>NW_004955419.1:6612179-6634632 GCF_000276665.1 Chinchilla lanigera
TCTCGTTGTGCAGTTCAGGCTGGCCATGAGCTCACTTTGTAGCCCAGGCTGGCCTCGAACTCGCAACCATCCTCCTGCCTCAGCCTCCCAAGTGCAGGAATTACAGGCGTGTGCCACCGTGCCTGGCTTGTTTTTTTTGAGACAGGGTCTAACTATACTGTTCAGGCTGGCCTTGAACTCACTACATAGCCCAAGTCTGGCCTCGAACTCGTGACAACCTGCCTGCCTTAGCCTGCCAAGTGCTAGGATTACAGGCATGTAGCTGGCTAGCAAATATTTTAAAGATGACTTATACAGTGGCATAAAAATCTACAAATAAATTTACCAAGAGATAAGTAAGACCTATATGTTCATTGAGAGACACTAAATGATTAATTGGAAGACTGGGTGGGATAAAGATATCGATTCACTTTAAATGATTTACTGATTCAGCTCAATCCCAGTGAACACTTCTATGAGTTTTAACAGGTATTTACAGATGGATTTTAAACTCTGTGGACATTTTAAAAGCCAAAAATATTCAAAACAGTCTAAAAATAAGGGGAGAGCTTTTGTTCTACCAAATATGAAGGCTGAGTATAAAGTAAAAGGATAATTAAGAGGATATATTACTGCAGAAATTGACAGATCAATAGAACATAACTGAGATAGGTGACGACTCACACACAAGGGGACACTTGGTGTATGACAGTAACGGCACAGCACAGTCCCAAAGGGAGAAAAATAAACTTTAGTAAATAGTGCTGGAGAAATAATACTCATATGTTTAAAAAAATTAAAATGTAGGGGGCTGGGGATTTAGCTCAGCGGCACAGCGCCTGCCCGGCAAGCACAAGGTCGTGAGTTCGATTCCTGGTACCGGAAACAAACAAACAAAAATTAAAATGTACTCTTCATCAACAGAAGCTTCCACGAGCTCAAGGGTTTTGTGAGTTTTGTACCCTACTCTAACTCCAGTGCCTAACAGGTAACTGGCATATGCTCAATCGGCTTTGGGCAAATAAGCAGAAGAATGAATGAAGAACCAACAAATCAGTGATGAGTTTAGGAAAGTCCTCAGATTCTTCTTCCGTCTGCCTTGTAATCCTCTAACAAAGGCTCAGGAAGTACTGTATGTAGAAATGAACACTAGATGGCGCAACATAACCAAGCAAACAACCCTCATCCTTGCATCCTCCTGAATGGGCTTGCTTCACGGAAAGCCTGTGGAGTCAGGCTTTTTCTAATAACTCGGATTTCACCGACTGTTGTCCCACTGCATGGATGCGATTCTGCTCTCCTAAGTATTTCTGTCCATCTGGGTGCCGGTACAAGTTACCACTTTCCTTCTCCCTTTTCTTCCTTGTCCCCCTCCCTTGCAAACCATCCCCCAAGGATGGTCCACTGAGGTCACCAGTCCACTAAAGCGCTCAAGTGTCCAGAGGTAAGGGGTGGCCGGTGTAGAGAAAGAAGTGGTTCCCTCTGGGTTACACCCCATCCGCAGAGCAATAGATGAGAGCAACAGTCCTTTCATAGTTTAGTTCTACTCTCCTCTCTCCCTGGAACCCAGATTATGGGATGGTTACGCAGGCCAGCCAATAGATGAGAGAAACAGTCCTTTCATAGTTTAGTTCTACTCTCCTCTCTCCCTGGAACCCAGATTATGGGATGGTTACGCCCCGTGGCGGTAAGAAGGACAATTTCCCTGCACCACTAAACGCTGTCTTACTGGGCCAAAGTTACCTCAGCTGTCTCAGTGCTTATGCCAGGAAGCTCCTGTCACTAATTGTCTGCCGGGTCACATTAGGTAAGTCACATTAGGCCCTCATCTCAGTTTACCACAGACTTTCCCACTTTTATTACAGGAAGTCTTAAATCCCAGGAAATACCTTACTCAGGCAAATCAGCACAGCTGGTGGCTTCACATTAGACCCAGGTCTGTCTGAACTCCACTCAAATGCAAATCAGGATTATGCCACACCAGTATGAAGTTATCTAAATTCTTGCCCTCCAACTCCACATCAAGCCACCCACCAGGTCTTTTAATTCCACCTCATACGCATCAGTTAAATTCCTTTTCCCCTTCATATTCTTGCTGTCTCACTTCGGGTTTCATGATTTTACTTCAGGGTTACTAAGTAATCTTAAATAATAATCCCACCTCTAGCACTGCCCATCTCAAATTCTCTCTCATTCATTGTTATAGAACATCCTTCATACCAAATGTATCGTATCATAACTCTGAGGTGATCATTGGGTTCCCCCAGCCCGTAGTATGCCGGCCAAATTCTTAGTGTGGTACATAAAGCTCTTTGCAGCACACCCAACACTTCCAACTTTGTCTCCCACCTCTCTGTTCTTTGTACTCCTCACTCACTGGGCTACTTCCTGTTTACTTTCACCTGACAGTGTCTCCCAGAATCCACCACGCCTGCAAACCCTTGTTTCTGTGGTTCGCATTTTCTAGAACGCCTTCTCTCTGGTACCTTCTACTTACCAGAACCACCTAAAGTGGGAAGGGAAGTTCCTTTGGAGCAAAGGATGCTATATAGATGAAGGAATGAAGAGGGGGAGGAACGAAAGAAGAAATAAGAAAGGAAACAAGAAAAATGAAGGAAGGAAAGAGAGAGAGAGGCTACCCTTAGCTGGCAGGACACACATATGTGCTTCTTACCATAATAGAAGTCCCAGAAAGCTCCTACCTAACAAAATGTTCTATTTTATGTATGACCACATTTAAAGGGAAAACACCAGTCACACCTAGTCATTACTATCAAGAGGTAACATTTTTTTGTACCAAGGATCGAACTGAGGGCCTCACTCTTGTCAGGCAGGTGTTGGGCCTGCCAAGCTACATCCCTGGCCCCAGTAGGTTACATTCTGGAATCCTTGTTTTCCAAGCTCAAGATCAACAGCGTGTGAGTCCTGGGCCTCTTAAGCTGTTACAGCCCATACAAACTGCACTTGCATGTGCTACTCTGAGTCACTTCTAACAAGTAACCGACTACTTCTTGTATTTGGCGGCTACATCTGGGTAGTGCCTGGAGCAGAAAGCAGCTGTATGGCAAGTCCAGGCAGTGATGCGAGCCGCACTGTTGTCCCGGTCTGTCCAGCGGTGCTTGCGCATAGCGTCAGTGCGTAAGAATGCCCCCTGGCTCCTCCGGCAAGCCTCAGCCGCAGAGTTCCAGGACAGATTTGCAGAGTTTGGGAACAGAATCATACCCTGTTCTGTTGATGATTATTCTTCCTTAGAAAAGCAGTGCATTCCCTGGGAATGCACCCTACCACTATTCCCTGGGAGAAACTGTTTAACATGGGGTTTTAAATAATTATAAGACCCATGCTAGCCATAATGAACAAGAGTTGTCTGAGTAAGACATCAAATACTGTGCCGAGGCTGGGCCTGGACAGCAGCACTTTGTCACCAAATGGAAGTCACATGTGTAAAGCCAGACTCGAGAAAGTTCAGCAGCACAAACAGTGACATGAACAGGTAGCTGAGTCTCCCACGACCTGTGGGAGGAAGAGGAAGAAACTTGAGCCTGATTCACGAAAAGGTCTCCACATGATGGGAGCACCAGCGTACTCACTCAGGGGTGCCACTGATGCGGACGCAGGAAGGGAAATCCTCTCAGAACTTTTGGTAAGACATTTTTCTGTCCCCTTGGTGAGGAAGGGAGAGACAGCCTGTGACACAGGTCTAACACTCATTCATTGACAGTACATAGTGTTCTGGAATTTGAAAAGAACAAGCCTGGAAGATTGATAGCAAGGAAGGCGGAAGAAGAGGTTCATGCATGGATCTTTCAGGAGTGAGCACTGAGGGAGCTGGTATGAATACTCAGCAATGGAGGGCACTGCAGAGGGACTTCAGTCACAGTGTGAATGGGAAGCCTTTTCCCTCCAGAGGGACTTCAGTCACAGTGTGAACGGGAGGCCTTGTCCCCTGGCTATCAGCTCCTCACGCCCGTGTCTAACAGGCCAGTGTACAAATTGGCCATAGTGACAGAAATGGAAGCACCATCCCTCAAACTGCTCAACCAATTCCTTATATTAATGGAGAGAGCCATTAAAATATCAAGCGTCCATCAACAGATGAATGGACAAGGAAACTATGGTTATACACAATGGAATACGACTCTGCCATAAAGATAAACTTGAGTCATTTATTGGAAAATGCAAACCTTGAGACCATAATGTTAAATGGAATAAATCAGACACACAAGCTTAAATATCCTATGATTTTTCTTAGGTGAGAAACCCAAATTATAAAGAGCAAAATAAAAGATAGATAATAGGAAGTAGGAAGATAGATCTTTCTTAAATGTGAAGGGGAGCAAGAGATAGGGAGGGGAAAGGGATGAAAGGGAATTAAGATGTATTATCTACATGGACAAACTCCACACAAGGAGTATAATTATTACGTACTGCAAACATGTACTAATAAAAATTTAAAAATAAAATATCAATTGTAGTGTCAGTTGCTGTGACTCTTCCTGATTGCTACAGTCATTCTATCAAGTAAAGAATCCTAATCAGTTACGGTCATGGCGAAACCAGGTATGGTGGTGCATGCTGTAATCCCAGCATTTGGGAGGCTGAGGCAGGAGGATTGTTGTGAATTCAAGACCAGCCTGGGCTACAAAGTGAGCTCAAGGGCAGCCTGAACTGCATAGTGAGATCCTGTCTCAAAAAGATGAAAAAAAAAATGATAAAGTTATGGTCATGGTGAGCACATAAAGGAAATCTGGAATAAGAAGAAGAAAGTGATAAAAATCAACCACGGCCTTGTGACTTTTTACAGAAACTCATATACATTTCATTAGTTATATATCAATTCGTGATTTCTACTTTCTCTTCCTCCTCCTCCCTACAGTTTTTTTTTTTTTTTCCCTATAGTTTTGCACAGGGTGCTGTTGGTTTTTTAACTTACAGTTTAACTCATAGGTCATTGAGCCACAAAAAGTCACTCCTGGTCCTGATGGAGAGGAATGAGGATCACCAGGTCAGATCTTGAGTTGGAGAGGGTCACAGGGATCAACGGGACTTTGAGGCTCTTCTTGTTTGTATGACGAAAGAAACTCAAAGGCGTTAAACATGAATAGAAGGTTGAACGTGACCACTGAGGAGAAAAGGGGTGGATCGTGTGGGTTGAGTCCCTGGGTCCTCAGATTCATTTGTTGTCCTTTCCATGTTTTGCACTGGATTGCAGGGGCCTGACCTCTGTTGACCACTATTTTCTCAGGCTCGCTATCAGCAGGGGTCTTAAGACTAAAGGATGAAGACAGAAGGGATAGGCCAGGCTACTTCTCCCCATGCCTCTTCTATCCCAGTCCCTTCTCTGGCAATGACTGCATCTCCTCAGTGGCTTCAGTTCTAACCATGCAGAGTGTGGTAGATTAACTAATGGTCAACTTGGAACACCCAGCTGAGCTGAATCAGTGTGGTACTGGGTGTGGAAGGAGCACCTGAGGTTGTTGCCAACAGCATAAAAGGAGAACTGAGGGGTGGGGGTGTGTAATTCAGCAGCACAGCATCTGCCTGGCAAGCACAAGGTGGAGAGTTCAATTCCCAGTACCAAAAAAAGAAATGGAGGGGAGGATGGTGTGCTGATCCTCCTGGTCAAGCTTGTCATGCTGGCTTCCTTGATATGAGCTCAGTTTCTCTCGTCGTTGGAGGAGCTAGGGTCCTCACTGTTGCTGAGGATGACTGTGGTTCTCTTTGGGGGAGCTCTGGTCCTTACCTTGCGCATTGCTTCCTGGCTCCAGTGCAGATCCCTCAGCTGGCTGGCACAGATCCTTCACCCTGCTGGCGCAAACTTTCTAGCTTCTACCACTGATCTTTGGGCCTTCGCAGTGCAGATCCTTGACACAGACTTACACAACACATTGTCAGGGCTCTAGGCCTCCAGCTGGACTCATGGAAGACACTGCAGTAGGCTCTAGGTTCTTAGCTGGACTCATGCAGGACACTGCCGTTGGATCCAGGCCCTCAGCTGGATTCTTTGGGTCTCCAGTGTGTGACCAGATCTCCAACAGTTTTGGGGTGAATATTATAAAATAATCCTGTAAATTATGTGCCTTCTTAACACAGCTTTCTGACTCTTGTCTATACTGGCTACAAGCAGCGGCTTTCCCATTGCCACTAATCTCTGGGTTGCTTCCACTTTCTCGGGGTCTCAGTTCTTGCATCACCTGGTAACCACTTCCCTGCATTGTTTTCTCTGTTTAAAAAATAATTACAAGGGCTGGGGGCACAACTCAGTGGTGAGTGCTTGCCTAGTGTCTGAGTGTGTCCAAATCTCTCTCCAGAACTGCAAAGGAAGAAAGTTAAGTATTAATAATACATTTTCTAAAAAATAAAATAAAAAAAGAATTGAAAATAGAATGCTCTCTGTTGTAAGTATGAGAAATGATTGCCATTTTCCTGGTAGTCCCTGACTGTTAAAACAGATGACAGCTAATCAGAAACACCATACTACTAAGTTAATATTTCATAACTCTCCCACTTGTGGCAATGTAAATACAAATACCCCTACACACCTACAAAATGAGGTTTGTACAAAGTTAGTCATTGCAGTATTGTTTGTAAAGCAAAAAGTGAGAAACGAATCCTTAGTTATTTTCTATAGGGAACAGATTAAATAAATATTGGTACACTATTATAGGGCTATAAAAATGAACAAGGAAATTCCCTATGTACTAATATATATTATTCAATAAGAAAAAGAGAAACAGGATATGTAGGAGGATAACATTTGTGTAATAAGGGGGTGTTATGATTTGTATCTATATGTCCCCCCAGGGGCTGGGGATTTAGCTCAGCGGCACAGTGCCTTCCTGGCAACCACGAGGTCGTGAGTTCAATTCCCGGCACAGGAAAAAAACAAAAAGCAACAACAAAAAAAGGAAACTGTATGTCCCCCCAAAGCCCCTGTGGCCATGTGGGGTGGGCTTTTCAGAGGCAGCTGAATCTAGAGTTTGTGATTGGTTCATCATCTAGTGCTGGGATTGGGGGTATGAGTGCTACACTCGCCCTAGGGCAGGTAACCTGCATACAATATAAGGGAGGAAAAGAAGTTTGCCTCTCCCCTTTGACTCTTGCTGCTTTTGCTATTTGCCACCACCGTGAACTGCTGCCCTCTGCCATGTGCCACTCTGCCTTGGAGCCAGCCAATTATGGACTGAAACATCTACAAACTGTGAGCTAAGTAAATCTTTCCTCCTATAATTTTGGGCATCACGTATTTTGTCCCAGCAATGAGAGAAAAGTAACTAAGACAGGGGGAGATAAGAATATAAGTTTGTATTTGCATAAAGAAATACCAAAAAGACACACAAGAAACCAGTAAACAAGGCCACTAATGGGGGCCTTTGCAAGGAGATGCAGGTAGGGGCTGGGGATTTAGCTCAGTGGCACAGCGCCTGCCTGGCAAGTGTAACGTCATGAGTTCGATTCCTGGTACCGGAAAACAACAAACAAACAAAAAAAGGAGATGGAGGCACACAGGTACACAGCTGAGAATTCTCAATACATACTGTTTCTTATTATTTTGAACTTTTGAGCTACACAGACATATTACCTATTGAAAAAGTAAAGAAACATTTAATGATAAAAAATAACATTGAGCTGGACATGGTGGCATGTAACCTCAGCACTCTGAGAGGCTGAAGCAGAACGGTCATAGGGCCAAGTCCAGCCAGGGCAATTTAGCGAATTAGCAAAATCCTGTCTCAAAATATTTTTTACAAAATTAAAAAGGCTTAAGATGAGCTCAGGATGGAGGGTCTTGGTTTAATACCTAGTAACACACACACATACACACACAAACACACACACACTCACACACACCCCAAAGCATTCTATGTAAAATTATAGGCAAACGAGATGAAATACAAAAGATTGCAGTCCTCTGAGAGGTAACTGTGAAGAAGCCATAGTGAGTATTTTAATTCCTCTCTTTCTATCATTTAAGGTTTGGTTAAGCTTCTTTGCTTGGTGCACTGACTCAGACTTGGATTCCTGAGGTGTCTAAGCCTTTCTTCTTTGTGTTAACCTTCATAACTGAAGGTGGTAGCAATAACCCTAACTTATCTTTGAAAATCACAGCTAGGCACACCAAACAACACTACAGGACTTACTTTCTTACATTTGGATTGAGTTTCTGACTGATCACCATGTTTTATAAGATATAACGATGGTACAAAATAAAAGCGTTCAGTGACCCACGGGTTGTATCAGCAGCAGAATTATGACAAGTAGAAATGACAAATACAAAAAGAAGATTAGATATCAGTTTCAGTGATTAAAAATATTTCTCCCTTCTAGATAAGGATGGCTGATCCAACACAGCAATCCAATTTCACTTCCTCTGAAACCCCACAAAAACTACAGTAAAGAGATTTTTTTTAAAGCCATAAAGCTATAAAAACAGAGAAAGGACATAAGAGGAAGAAAATTTTAGAAGCTGGACCTCAGGAGAATGACTTAGGGTCCAGTGGGAAATCCAAGAACTAAAGTGACATATAGCACTGAATCTTCTAAAGATGCAGGACCCAAGTGGACTTTGGGAAGTTGAGGTGAAGCAAGGTATTCAATCAGGACTGGTAGATCACGGTTGTAAAATACATTCTCCATTCCTTGGATTTGGGCTGAATTTGACAATCTGCCTTGAAAAAGAATATGAAAGAGGCAAGCAGAGAAATCTTGCAGACACCTCTGTAAACAAGTGACCAAGGTCAATGCGGCAGTGGTCACAGCCAGGTAGGCACTGCGCCCCCTCCTGTGACACAATGGAAAGTGCAGTTCACCTCTGCAATATTCTCCCCCAAATCCCACATTCCCAGTTTAGTCATAGCAAATCCAAATATTAGACACGCCTAAATAATAGAACATCCTACAAAATACCTGACCAGGAGTCCTTAAAACTACCAATGTCATGAAAAACAAGGAAAGACCAAAAACTGTCACAGATTGGAGACTTGGGCAGGCCAATGACCAACTGTAAGTGGCTATTCTGAAACAGGAAAAAAGACATCAGAGGAAGAACTGGCGAGACTCAGAATAAGTCTGTGATTTAGCTAACGGGGTGGTAGTGTGGTAGTTAATAGTATGGTAGTATGGTACACTTACTTTGGGTAAATGCTCCATGATTGAGTGAGATATTGGTCTCAGGAAAGGCTTGAGAAGAGTTTCCAGAAACTCTGTTCACTGTTAAGACTCTGTAAACCTCAAATTATTTCAAAATAAGACACTTCACAAATGCAAAAGTGTTAAAAGCAGATAGACTTTAAATTCCTCTTTCATGCTCATGACATTGAGTGACAAGGCCGCAGAAGACCAGAAGACTAGAACTGATGGCCTCGGAATGCAGAATGACAGAAGCAATGTGGAGATGATAGGGCACACACAGGAACACACGGACACAGTGCCAACCTTAGAACTGGACTCCTGGGTGCCACACTTTATAGGACCCTACATCAGGGAGAGAGAGAGAGAGAGAAAATCTATTTACTAAAGAACACACCAATACCACTATCATTGTCAATTCTCATCCAGCACTGAGGGCTAGCACCATGCAGCCTATACCTCTGAATATCCTTCTCAGGACATGGACTTCATTTAGACTCCAGGGAAATGCTTCTCCGCATCTTTTTGTTCAAAATGAAAGGTGACTGTCCTGGAGCATTATGTTTGTTTTTTTTTTTTTTTGGTTTTTCTCCGGTACCGGGAACTGAACTCACGACCTTGCACTTGCCAGGCAGGAGCTTTGCCGCTGAGCTAAATCCCCAGCCCCTCCTGGAGCATTATGAAGAGGTGTAGTTTGTGTCTTTGGTATCAGAGACCGATTGTGCTTTGAATTAGGGGAGAATTTGAGCAGTAGAAGCACTTTGATAAGAGATAATATAAATGCCATCTGCTCAGATAGAATGAATGAAACAGACTTTTGTATATCTAAGTATCAGAGTGTGGAATGTCCTTTATTTTTATTTTTTGCTTCTGTTCATGTTCCAGTTAGCGTATCCACTGATAAGCACTACTTAGTGTATCATTCAACACTGTTACACTGGGCAACTAAGGCAACGTTTCTTTTTTTATTTTTTTTGCCTTTTTGAGACATGGTCTCGCTATGCAGTTCAGGCTGGCCTTGAGCTCACTTTGTAGCCCAGCCTGGTCTCAAACTCACAACAATTCTCCTGCCTCAGCCTCCTGAATGCTAGGATTACAGGCATGCACCACCATGCCTGGCTAAAGCAACATTTCTAATACTAAACCATTTGTATTTCTCTTAAATCTGTGTGTGCATATGTCTAGATGCAATATGTCCAAAGCAAGCTATTGATATTTTACAAGGACAGATGGCTAGCCTTCAAGAATTGTAATTAATTTTATTTCTATATAATTTTTCTAACTTAATTAAATGTTCAAAATGATTAATTAAAAATTCTACCTTTAGCATGCTGTGTGCACATCTGGAAATGTCACAGTGAAGCTCATGAATTTGTACAATTAAAAGGTTAATAATTATAATGAAAAGGTATATTAAAATTATAGCTTTAAATATTTCATTGTTCATAGATTTGGGGGTGGGAGGCAAGAAGGAGGTTTCACTGTATAGTCCAGGCTGGTTTTGAACTTGCTAGGTAGCTCAGGCTGGTTTCAAGCTCTTGATCTTCCTGCCTCAGCCTTCTGAATTTTGAGATTATAGCCAGGCACAATTATGCCTGGATTATTCATTGATTATAATTAACATCTTGTCTCTTAATTCTGATAAATAACTTTAAGTGTTTTTTTAAAAATATATAGCCAGGTGTTGTGGTTCACAGCTGTAATTCCAGCATTTCAGAGGCTGGGGCAGAAGGATCACAAGTTCCAGCCCAGCTCATGCAACTTAATAATTCAGCAAAATCCTGTCTCAAAATAAAACAATAAAAATGGGCCAGGGATTTAGCTCAGTGCAAAGGCCCTGGGCTCAATCCCTAGTACTATAAAAATAAATAAATAATAAAAGTAAATAAAATAGCTGGACATAGTGGTGCATGCCTGTAATCCCAGTGCTTGGGAAACTGAGGCAGGAGGATTGCCTTGAGTTTAAGGCCAGTTTGGGCTACATAGTGAGATCTTGTCTCAAAAGAAAAAGTATCAAAGTTAAGGAAAATAAAAGAGGTCTACAATCATTTTAGAAGTTTCTTTAAAAGGCTGATTGTTAAGAAATCAAAATTCATGCAGTCTCACTATATCATCCTGTTGAAATTAAGACAAAAAGTGGTTTTGAATTTATCAGTTTTGTATGCTTTTATTACTCATTTACACATAACTAACACAAACCTTTGTCTTAAACATTCAAATCAGTTGTCCGATCATTTCACAGACTTTCACAGCTTGAAATTTTGTTGTGAAAGTGTATGCGTGAAGACAGAGCAAGAGATTATTCAGTGTTTTGATTTATAGCTTTTAAGTAGGTACACATACGGTATGTGGGCCTCCATTTGTATTAGAAATGTTTTGTGTTCTCCTGGGCCACATCAAACTGTACTGAAAGTTCACACCTGTAATTATTTAAACCAATAAGTACAGAGAAAAGAAAGCAAAGTTTTAAAATACAGAATTTTAAACTTCAGGAAAAACAAATAATAAGAAAAGAATTATAGTATTGCAGTGGTTGGCTGTGAAAACACTTGCTGAATCAAACATGATGCTGAGAGGAAAGAGGAATTTTCGCCTCGCAGAAAGGACATTGTTCTCTAAGTTCTAAAATTGTGGCTCTCTTGTCCTTACAAGAGAAAGGCTCCAAGGTGAGATATCTGCTGACAGAGGGCTGGACAGACCCTCTACCGTGAGAAGTCCAGGACTCGGAACTGGTTGCTGTTGCTGGGACCAGAACAGGCTTGAAAACGGGCAGTGTATGTTCTTGAAGCCCGCACTGTAACCTTCATCACCGGCGCTCTGTGTGCGGCCTATTAAGGAAGCGCCGGCGGCTTGGAGACCCGAAGGAAGTGGCATCTAAGAGACAGCCAACTTGAACGACGTATTACCAAGGGCCTCTTCTACAGCGGGAAATCTCTGGTGAGCGGTCCATGAAGACAAGAGGCATTGGAGGAGAGAAAGAAAAGCAGTTGGCTTTACCTATTTTGTTTCAGTTTTTAACAGAAAGATTTAAATATTACTCCTACAATTGGAAATAAATTTTACAAAAGTTATGTGATAGATACATTCATCAGCTTGAGTCAATTATTGTACAGTGCCTACATAAATCAAAATATCATGTCGTACACTGCAAATATACATAACTTTTATTTGTCATTTATACTGTAATAAAGCTAAAAGTAGGACCAACTAAATTTTAATTTTGTTGATTTTTAAAATTTAATTAAATTTATTGGTACCATTTAGGATATATAATGATCACATTCATTATAGGGAATTTAATTTTGAAGTGCCCATTAGTAACTAGGTTGATGCGATTAAGGTATTTTTCCTGGTATGAAATATCAGTGGGAAAAGGTTGAAAGTTGTCTCCTAAGACAACTAGATAATTTCAAAAGCCTTTTTTATGATTTTAAGGAAACAGTTTGAAACTTCATTAGGATTCCAATCAAAACATGATCAGATGCTCGCACTAACTGAATATTTACTATGTGCCAGAACTGCAGCAAGCCCCTTATACAAAACGCCTGTTCCCCTCCTGACAGCTCTGTGAAGAAGGTTTTATATATTCCCTTCACTTGAATGGGATCATAGAGTTCATAAGCAGTTTTGTGAGAACTGAAATCCAAACAAGTATGGCTTATGTGTCTAGGTGTAAGCCGCTAGAGTTTACTCCCTCTAATGAAACCACCTACCCCTTTGTTTCACAATCTAAGGATACCAGCCTGATTTAGACCATACTGATCCTTACAAATACTAACTATATCAATCTTGGAATATAGCTCAGTGACACAGTGCCTGCCTGGCAAGTGGAAGGTCCTTCCTGAGTTTGATTCCTAGTACCAAAAAAAAAAAAAAATCCAGTAACAGGTACTCAATATTGATAAGGAAATTAATGCCAACCTGGAATTAGTAAAGCCCTTAAAAGGGCTTAAAAGGACCTACAGCCCTTGCTGTAGGTCTCTGGCTAAATTTTTCCAAATTAGCTTCTCCAGAAAGAATCTTTATATTTACCAGAGGACCCCATTCCTGTAGGTCACAAGCATTAATATATTTTAAGTTAGCAATGCCAGAGAATTAACTGACATAAGCTATGTTATCACAAGGAACTTCTAATTAAAAGTGTTTATAAGCTTAAAAAGTAATTAACTAATTTAACTATGGTAGAAAGTTCCTGAAATTTGATTATCATTTTATCCTGCTATCTATTTGATAATTATTCACGTCTGTCATAGGTCTCTGTCACCCCCACTGAGATTAGGGTTTGTTTCAAATGTTACCCTTCAGCCTAGAAAAGGGCAGCCAGTGAAGTACTTTGTAAAGATTCTGAGACTTCCTTCACTACTCCATTCCCTCTGCAAAAGTGGATAGAGTGTTCTGAGCCTTATTGAAAGACACACGATGCACGTCTATGGGCAAGACGCATGACTGATGTAACCTACCACTACTATTCCCTAATTTTTATAGTCTTCTTCTCTAGATTAAGAGAAATTCTTTTCCAGGCTCAGTACACTGTTACAAGTACAACTGATTGCCAAAGCAAACACTGACTGCCAAATCTCTGGCATATGCAACCTTATCAATAAATACAAATTCAGCTTAATCCGAAGAGCACTCACAAAACTCTCAATGATATGGGTGGGGGGTGTTTGGAGTCATAGACCAAGAAAAAGATTCTAAGTCTAGGAAAGATATTTTATGTTCAGCTAGTCACATATGTTATACTAGTAGTGATTAGTCTAGACATATCTTTTGTACATATATTAGTTGATAAGCTACGTAAAATAACACCATATTAAATATGAAATGTTGTCCTGGGTTTTTTGTTTGCCTAACTTCTTCCTTTCTTTTGCTTCTTTATGATATGTTTACAAGAAGCTTTTTTATTGGCAGGATCATCATTGTTAAGGTCTAAATCTAGATTTAAAATTAAGTTTGAAGTGTAAAAAATGATGCTTATATGAACGCAAGAATGAAACAGATTTAAACCGAGGGGGCTTACTGATAGCATGACTTTTTAATGAACTTTATTTTGTAGAGCAGTTTTAAGTTCACAGCAAAATTGAGTGGAAAGTAGAGCGACTCCCCATTTTTTCCCTTCCTCCTCCCACAGCCTCCCCACTATGAATACCTCTTACACTTGTTTTGATCAATGAACACACACCAGTGATAGTGAATCTTTTAGAGATAAGTGCCCAAACTGCAAGCCAAAACTCACTTATCACAGAGCTCCAACACTGCAACTAAACCTTAATACCTAGGTTTTAATTTCAAAAAATAAAAACTCATACATTGAGCACCTGTCTTCTGGCTGGCTCACTTCCTGCCTCATAGGCCCCCGGAGGGAGGGCCCCCAGCGCACGGGGAGCCACGCAGCCAAGAACGCTGTGGAGCGCCAGCCTTCAGGCCGGCCGCCACTGCTCAATTGAGAACTATCATGACACAGAGAAACAATGACACAATTGGCCCACCATGCACCAGCTGCAGATGCCCACTTAAGGATATGTGTGAATCATTCAAACATGGAAAAACCCCTGAGTATACATGCTATACAACGGGCCACTCTTGCTCCTGCCATTGAGAACCAGAAAGGTCCAGAGTCAGCAGAGGAGCAGCTGCTGAACAAGGACTCGGAGAACATGAGAATGCAGACTAAGCCCGAGGGGTCAGAGGTCCTGTGGACTGGGGTCATGAGAGCCACTCGGAAGCTGTAAACCAGGAGGACCTTGCACAATACATGCGGAGACTCCCTGGAAGCTATTCTTCCCCTGACAGTACAGGCTGTGGTGGAGCTCCAGAGAAGTCTGCAGCAGCATTCCTGCTGCCTGTGCTGACAATTGGGGAGAGGACACTAACTGGTTGTGGGGTCCCAATGCGATGGGAGGCCGGAAAGAAAACGCAACAAAAAATGGCTTTCTCCCCAGACGGCTCACTTGATTTTTGACAACCCTTAGGCTACAACTACTTGTTAGATCCCTCTTGTGTATCTCTGTCTTCCTGAGAAACCACTTTGAAGATACCACCATGTATTACAGCAGCCATTGATATTTTCCTACTAATCTATCTATAACTCTGTAATGTTTGTATTGTTCCTATCCTATTTCATAAATGGATCCATGTTTATTATTATGTGTTTCCTACAACAACCATTGAGAATAGTTAATGATTATTCAATAGGTCACTCATGTATAGTTCTATTTATTTTCTTTCGAAGATACCTAAGTAGAGTACAACTACTGATAATCTCCTACCTCTTTTGTCTGTAACTCACTATTATTTGTCTATTTGTTTTCCTGAGAAACTATCTTGTAGATAACAATATGTAAAACAATAACCATTGATAATTTCCTACCACTTTGTCTGTAATTTGGTAAGCTCCCCCCCCATTATTGTTATCCGTCTCTTACTCTTTAAAATTAAAAAAAAATTAAAAAATTAAAAAAATAAAAATAAAAAATATTAACATAGCCCATCCAAAAAAAAAAAAATCATATATTAAAATCTTTTGTCTTAAAGAAAAAACAAGTAATGCACATCCCATAGGTTCCCCATCACTGACCCACCCTGACATAGTATTGTCACTCAGCAGTCCTTGGCTGCTTCCAAGTTTTAGCAATTGTAAATAAAGCTGCTACATGTGCAGGTTTTGGGGGACATATCTTTTCAACCCATTTAAGTAAATATCAAGGAACGTGGTTGCTGGGTCATGTAGTAAGGGTGTGTTTGGTCTCCTAAAAAAAATTCCAAACTAGCTTCTGTAATGACCACTACCATTTGGTATTCCCCACCAGCAGTGAACTGGGATTTCCCATGGCTCCACATTCTCACTAGTATTTGTTGCTGACCATATTTTGGATTTGGACCTTCTAGTAGGTGTATGGTGGTATCTCATCATTTTTTAAATTTTCAATTCCTTATTGGCATACAATGTTTAAAATCTTCGTATGTTTATTTATCATCTGTGTGTCTTTGTTGCTGTGCTATTTCTTCAAGGCCTTCACACTGAGCTACATCCCCCTTCCTCAATCTCCTGAATCACTAGGATTACAGGCATGTGCCACCTTGCCCAGCTGGGAGGTGTTTAATTTAGCATTTTACATATGGATCTGTGATTTACTTTGAACTAGTTTATGTGATGGATATAAAATATGTGTCTAGAGTCAGTTTTCTCCATGTGAATATCCAGTTGTTCAGCACCATTTATTGAAAACCTTATCTCTTCTTCACTGTACTGCCTTTGCTCATTTATCAAAGATCAATGAACTGTATTTGTATAGGTCTATATCTGGCTCTTCATTCTGTTCCATTATCTGTCTAGTCTTTTGCAAACTGCACTGTAGCTTCATGGTAAGTCTTGAAGCTAAATATTACCAGTCGTCCAACTTTGTTCTTCAATATTATGTTTGTTACCCTGGGTCTTTCACCTCTCTATATAAAGTTAAGAATAAGTTTCTTAGCATTCAGAAAATCATTTGCTGTGATTTTCATTATGATTGCATTGAATCTACAGGTCAAGTTAGGATGAAGTGACATCTTGAAAATATTGAATCTTTCTGTCTATGAACAAGGAATATCTCTCTAATGTTCTTTTTATTTCATTAGAATTTTAAAAATTTCCTCAAAAATATTAGATATTTTTGTTAGCATTATATCTAAGTATTTAATTTTTGGGTGCTAACACAAATGGTATTTGCATTCATTTAACTTTAAATTCCATTTGTTTATTCTTGGCATATAAGAAAGTGAGTTTTGAATATGATTCCCGCCACATTGTTTTAATTGCTCACTAGTTTCAGGAGGATTTTGTCCAACTTTTAAAAATTTTCTGTATATATAATCATGTCATATACAAATACAAAGTTTTACCAGGCGTGGTGGTACATGCCTGTAATCCCAGCACTCAGGAGACTGAGGCAGGAGGATCGTTGCAAGTTCAAGGCCAACCTGGGCTACAAAATGAACTCAAAGCCAGCCTGAACTGCATAGTGAAACCTTGTCTCAAAATGACAAAAAAAAACCCCAAAACAAACAAACAAACAAAAAAACAAATACAAAGTTTTGTTTTCTTCCTTCTCATTCTGTATATGAGAAGATGTGGCTTCTGTTTCTTGTCTTTACATTAGCTGGAACTTTCAGTGTAATGTTGAAAAGGGATGACATTGAGGGATGAGAAATGGGATGAGAAATGATATTCTTGTCTTACTCCAGATCTTATTACAAAAGCCTCAATTTTTCATGATTAACGTGATGCTAGTTGCAGGATTGTTGTACACAGTCATTATCAAGTGAAGTTCTCCTACATCCCTAGTTTGTTGAGTTTTTATCATGAATGAGTTTTGCATTTTGTCAAGTGCTTTCTCTGCATCTAGTGTTATGATCGTATTGTCACCAGGCTGGATCTGAGGGTCCCCAAGACTGAAATAAGGAACTTAACCCTACCCTCTTGTAGTAAGTTTACTAACTCCTGTCACAGAAAAAGAATTTTCAGGTTGTATCAGTAAGTCTCAGAAAGGGTTTATTCCGCAGAGATAGAGGACACACTCAAGAGCAGAATGTGGGTGCTTGGAGAAGTAAGACACATTACAGTTTGGAACTAGGAATATTTATACCTCTCTTGGAAAGGTGGAAAATCCAAGGGTATTAGCCCATTCTACAGGTAGGAGCATTTTATAAAATAGTAATTTGAACATTCTTTGGGTTCACCCCACCTGCTCCTTTATCTGGGGATCAGGCTCCTGTTCTTTACATTTGCAATGAAGCCAATTTATGGACTTTTAGTATTGCTAAGGAATTTTGGGTGTGATGAGTCTAGTAAGGAAAGGGTCTAAATTTAAAAAAAGAAATGCTGATGTGCATTGCCTTGGGTAAGTAACTTTGGCGGGTTCTTGGAAGTTGCAGTCTGCTTAAAAGTACAATTTATTAGTTATGGTCTTTGTCTCCTTTTTTATCTTTTATTTCTTATATCTTACCTCACTATGATTTTTCTCCATTAGTCCATTGATGTTATGGATTACATTAATTTGATTTTTGATATTGAACCCAGAGCCCTGTGCATACTGGGTGAGTACTCTATTACTAAGCTACACCCACAGCCTACATTGGCTGATTTTCAAATGTTGTGTCAGTCTAGGCATAACACTGTTCCCGCAACCCCATATTTTTCTACTGTAAATTTGTACTTTAGCATAATAGTAGCCAGCTGTGCATTTCAGTAGCTGTGTCTGGAGGATATTGGAAGCAATCTTTGTGTTTTCCCACTTGGTATGATGAATGGCAAGGTGTGTGCGGGTGTGCAAAAGTGGCAAACTGGGACTTTTACCCACATAAAGCTCTTTCTAACAGGTTTTCCATATGATTACTTCAACATCACGGGGTAAAATACACCCACACCATTCTTCTGTTTCGTAAACATGTACTTTATTGTAATGGAATGTAGGTGGGGCTCACAGTAGCTGTGCCTCGGGAAAGAAAAAACCCATCTGTGCATTCATCCACATAGCAGATGAATGGCAAGGTATGCACAGGAGCTCCAAAGCAGCAATAGGTAGGTTTTACCCATGAAATGCTCACTGCTAAATTTCTGTGAATTTAGGATTTGTCTTTTTTAAAAAGTTTTCTTCTGATTTTTCTGGTAGAAGCAGCCCAGTTCAGAATAATGGCATGTGAAAAACCAGATTTGCAAGTTTTGGAGGAGGTTGAAAATTAATCATCAGATCACTTATGCATGGATGGTGAAGATAATAATGACTTGGACCTAAGCCAAATTTCCTGTGAAAGTGAAATGCAGCAAGAATCAACTGATACAGACACAGGGAATGCAGACTTCCTTGATTCAGATGATGAAGAAAGCAGTGATGTAAGTATATATTTGACTAGTCAAAATGGTACGAAATCATCACACAACTAATTGGAACAATCAAACATTAGAACTAGGTTCAAAAATATAGTGAGGATCTTGGCAGGGGTGAAACCTTTGGATAGAATGCCAGCACTGCCATTCAATGTTGGAAATTGTTTGTAATAGACAAAATAGGCAAAATGTTACAAGATGTTGTGAAATGGGCAAATGCTGAAATACAACTCCATAAATTAAAAAATATGTATACTTATTTTGACACCTCACTAGCTGACCTGAAAGCATTCATAGGTCTGCTGTACTTAGCAAGGCTTTCTCATGGTAATCACAGGAATGTAAAGCACTTATGGAAAAGACTGGGCTTGAGGTTTGTAAAATTATGACACTGAGGAGATATAGTTTCTTTCAAAATGCCTGAGATTTGATGACAAAACCACCACTGTTTGAGAGATTTGTAATTGTCAGACAATTTATACACTATCTGAATATATGACGCTTGATGAACATTTTCCAGCATTTCATGGTTGCTATAGCTTCAGGCAATATATGCCAGAAAACCTTTGAAAGATGGCATAATAATGTACGCCCTTGTAGATGCAAAGACTTGTTATGTTTTCCATTTAGAAATTTATCCTGGAACTCAGCATGAGGTCCTTATTCATATAGACATAAACCAAATGATGTTGTAAACAGACTCCCATCTCCCGAACTAGTTGGAATATAACATTTGCCAATTGGTTTAATGGTTTCCAGTTGATGTTACATTTGCTAATAGAGCAACAATTGACCAGCATAGGAACTATATACAGGAACAAAGCAGAAATTCCAAATGAAATGTTGTAATTTTAAAAAAGAATTGTATAGTGCAATCTTTGGATTTCAGAAAGATAAAATTTTGGCAAAGAAAAACAAACTGGTACTGCTGATGTCAATATGGGACCATGATGAGAAATACTGATAGGGAAACCCTGACCAAACAGAAGCCTGAGATGGAAGCTTTCTACAACAAAACCAAAGGCAGAGTAGATGTTGCTGAGGAGTTATACAACAACTATGGTGTCACTGGAAACACAAAGTGTTGGCCAATGGTTATGTTTTATTCGATCCTAAATATGTGTGGCATAAATAGTTTGATAGTTTACAAAGGAAATAACAAGTACAAAATATCATGGAATTTTCTTAAAAGATTGGGAACAGAGCTCATAAGAGATCATTTACAGCAGAGGAAAAACCAAATGTTTCTGCCCAGGGAACTATGCAAAAAAATTGTGGAGCACACTGGTGAGAGGACAGGTAAATGGGTAGAGGCAGCATCACAAAGACTTAATATGATAACAGGAAAACCAAAATGATGTCAACTATGACCTACAAAAAAAAGGAAAACAAAAATGATACTTACGTATAGAACATGCAGTTTTCATGTGTGAAGATGGCCTTGGGTGTGACAGTTAAAGTAAAGATTATTTCTGTGGTAGACTTTTTATATTTCTGTTGTAGTTCACATAAGTTTTTATTTCTGATGTTACCTTTTAGGTTTTATAAGCAAACAAACAGCTGATGTGAAAATGTTGATATCTATTCTAAGCACTCATTACATATCTGATATTTTATTTTGTTGATATCTTATTTTCCTGCTGAGTGCACATTGTACAATATAGTAGGAAGCACCTGACAAAACAGCAAGAAAAGAGAAGCGATAGAATGGCCTGACACATACGAAAGGAAAGTTAAACACATGTACTGTCTGTGTAAGCAAGATATGTGTATGGAACATGCAGCTGTCATGTGTGAAGACTACCTGGGTGTGATAATTAAACCAAGGATTATTTTTGTTATAGAACTCTATTGATATTTTCATTGTGGTTCATATAGGAATTTATTTCTGATGTTATGTTTTAGGTTTTGTAAGCAAGTATACAGGTGATAGGTAAATGTTGATGTCCATTCTAAACCCACAATACATTACCAAGAATTTAATACTTTATTTTATGGATATTTTACGTTCCAGTTAACTATACATTATATAATACAATTAGAACTTCCTGACAAAACAACAAGGCCAGCAAAATGTGAAGTATGTAGTACAAAAAGGCCAGGAAAGCAAAACACATGTGCTGTCAGTGTAGGTGATACATGTGTAAGGAACATGCTGCTGTCATATATGAAGACTCCCACAAGTGTGATAAATGAAGTAAAGATTACATTTGGTAGAGTTCTATTGAAATTTGCATTATAGTTCATATAGGAATTTATTTCTGTTGTCATTATTTTAGACCTTGAAGGCCAAAAAATAGTCAGTGTTGAAAATGTTGATGCTTTTTTATAAACAATAAATATTAAAAATTCAATGCTTTATGTTTCTGTTATTTTTTCTTTTAAGTACTCATTGTTTAATATAATAAAACTCATAAAATTAAAATGAATAATTCATCAATAGAAATAATTTTAAGAATAAATCTGGGTGTGCCCCACAAATGTAAAATAAATCACACTTGATCGTGATGCATAATTCTTTTTATATATTGTTGGATTCAATTTTCCAATATTGTATTAAGGATTTTGTCATCTATGCTCATGAGAAATAGTGTTCTGTAGTTTTCTTTGCTTGTAATGTGTTTATTCAATTTAGTATTGGAGCAGTACTGGCTTCATAGAATCAGTTAAGAAATATTCCTTCTGCTTCTATCTTCTGTAAAAGACTGTAGATAATTGTTATAATTTGTTTGTAAAATGTTGGGTAGGATTTACCAGTGCACCTAACTGGGTCAGTGGGCCCATTCTGTTTTAGAAGGTCATTAGTTATTTATTCAGCTTATTTAATAGATGTAGACTTATTCTTATTCTTACATGATATTTTGATAAGTGCAATATGTTTCATCTACTCATCTTGTGAAGATCATTCAGTAGCTTCATAATTATCATCGAAGTTAGGTATATATCTGTCAGTCTGTTACCACCTCTCACCACCACTCCTGAGATTGGTTATTAAATAAATAATTTTTCATGGAAGTCTCAAAAGGAGCCAGAAAAAAGATAAAGAAATAGTTGAGCTAAAAACAAACAAACAAACAAAATCCTCTTCTTAAATGAAGCAGATGCAGGTGTTTTAACCACTTATTAACACAGATTAAACAGACAGACAGACAAACATACACAAGTCAATTGCATGTAGATGAGAGTGCACTATTGAATGCATTGTAATGCCCAGCTTTCAGCTTTTAGATTTGTAACTACAAATAGTTTAGTCAAAACTTTTCCTATAGATTGTCAATTGGCAGAATGTTCTTGTAATAAGAATCAGAAGGGGCAAAAAAACCTTTTATACCTGTGAAAGGAAGGACTGTTTTTAAGAAGAGACCTAAGCTGATGGTTTATTTTAATCCTTAATCTTGGAATAACGGTACAGGCTTCTTGGAGCCTGCTGTTGTTTTGATAGCCACAGCTGATAGCCAAAACTGCTGTTTTTTTTTT